>NC_086444.1:630654229-630978414 GCF_028390025.1 Pseudophryne corroboree | reverse complement strand
TCTCGTAGTCCGTAGAGGATGCTTGGTGGCTGCCCAGTGATTCGTTTTCCTACAAACGTTATTTGGTTCAGTACCACTTCGTTTTAGTTGGGTACTGCATTGTTACTTGGTAAGTAATGTTTCAGCAGTTGCTGAGTGTTCAAGCTTTGTTGGCTTGACGAGCCTTGTATGTGTGAGCTGGTATGAATCTCACCACTATCTGTATAATCCTTCTCTCGAAGATGTCCGTCTCCTCAGGCACAGTTTCTAGACTGAGTCTGGTAGGAGGGGCATAGAGGGAGGAGCCAGCCCACACTCTCAAACTCTTAGTGCCAATGGTTCCTGGTGGACCTGTCTATACTCTATACCCCATGGTACTAATGTGGACCCCAGCATCGGTTACGGACTACAAGAAAAGGATTTACCGGTAGGTACCCAAAATCCTATTGCCACACTTGAACAAGCATTTCCTTTGGCTATCCAGCTTTTAAGTCTTCACACACTCCTCTATTATCTCATTTATATACATATTTTTTTTCTCAAACTCTTTGTTTCTTCCTCTGTCATAATACTAGTTTTAGTAATAGTTATACTTCTACTATATTTACATTTTTGGTATCTCCAGAGTCTCTGCTCTACCAGTTCTTTGACCATATCAAGCTTCGAATTGTTAGTTATGACTGTTTACTACCTTTATTTCCACAACTGCTTATTATGCTATTTGTTTTATCAATTGCAGTTGCGTTACTATAATATAAAAACTAAATTTGGGAGCAATAATTTCCAAATTGTGTGCAGAAAAACAGCCACCACAAAGGCCTACTAGGTGTTCTCCACAGCAGCCAAAAACATATATATGATATAAATCTTAGAGAAACTTATCGACAGTCTCCAAATCCGACCTTGTAAGAACAAATATCCAGCATATATATATATATAAAAATGTTAAATTTTTAATCCTCAAAGTGATTGTCAGCTTCTTTCTGTAAATGTATTCATCATATCCAAACTTTGTCCTATGGAGTCACACTCCCAGGCAGCTGTGTATATGAGAGAGAGAAATAGTATAAAATTGTTTAATAGGTGAACAAATGTGCTGATAAAACAGAAGTGGCAGGAATATGTACAAAATGGACTCCTACCGATTGGGTGTGAGACAGAAAGCCTCAATATAAGCATTGGTTAGCAGATGGTACAAACTGGGCACACCAAACGTCACCAATCTTGCACCTGGTCTCAGGTTCTGGTAGTAAACTGCAGCAATGTCCCCCTCCCCCCCCCCCATTACCACCACCATGTTTTGACCACTTTGCAGATTTTTTTCGTGGTGCACAATCCGGAAGGCAATGGAATCGATTTTAAAAATTTTCCGTTCTCCTGCAGGGTCCACAGATTATCCACAGAATAAACATGGGATATGAGGTAGCATCAGCGGATTGGCAGCAATGATCAAAAGCTTTCGGCCTCCCAGGATGCAACAGGCCAGTCCCCTATATCCCCTCCTGCCTCCAGGCACTTTAGTTTTTTGTTTGGTGCGGCAGGAGCTGGACCATGGTCAATGGGCTGCTGATTTTTAGCAGCTATAAGCTTTTTATTTTTATAGTCTTTATTTATTTTTATTTTTTTTAGCGATCTTTCTAAAAAAATAATTTAAAAAAACGTCTTATACGTACCTTAGAGTCAATCCAACAACTCCCCTGTGCTGTTTCGGCTGGCGTCTGTAGGATGTACTAGCAAGTCCAGCTGACGTTACCAGGCTGTGGCCGGAGCACAGGGAGAAGGTAAGGTGTTGGTTCCGCTTAGCGGTGGAGATGTGAGACACAGCCGCACTGTTTTCATGATGGAAAGTACCGAACAGTCACTGACACGGCTGCCACCTCGGGTGCACCAGTGCTAGGCTCCATGGATTAGTGTGAGGATGGGATCCCTGGGGTTGATGTCAGCAGTGGGGAAGTAAGACGCTCCCCTGTTCGCCACTCCCCCTGGTTCATGACCAGTTCCCACCATGAACTGATTTCCTTCTACTGTCTGAAACACTATGTACCAAAAAAGACCCATTTGCAGCATAGGAAGCTGTGTGACTGGTGCATCGGTGTTCACTGTTGGGTTCACTGGACGTTTGTACACTATTTGCATCTGGATCCACTCAGCGTTCACTAATGTATTGATCAATCTTGGAAGCGGGGTGAAGTCTCCCTGTATCCCACTCTCCTGAGTCAGGTGAAACAGCACTAAGGCTCTACCTACCATTGGGTACGAGTAGTTTGATAAGTGCCTGATGCATATGAGTCTGTAAACTATTGCTGTCATTTCTTATGTTGTGCGACTTAATACATTAAATATCCTATGTAAGGTAATGCAGTAATGTTTCTCCTACATACTTTAAATATATCTGTAGTTGAATATGTGCTCATATTGTTATTATTGCTTATACTAATGTGTAACTCGTGACTGATTGCTGACTTTACTATTTCTTGTCAGTTTCTGTGTATAATACCAATCCTCAATGCTGGTGCAAAGCAGGGAGGGATGTGATTGTATGTCACGTTAACAAGCTTTAATGTGATTTCAGTCATAAATTGTGTAGTTTACACTATACAGGTGATTTGTTTACCATGTCTGAGAGGCAACGGAGAGGAGTTTATACTCTCCACAGCAGCACCAACACTGATTTCATGTTTGTCCTTCAAAGCTGGGTTAACCTCTGAGTATCTGGTTAAAAATGGATGATGTGCAGTTTGTTTTAGCTTTCATTAACTCCTCCTGAATAAGCCAAGACAGCCACAGGTTCATATCAAACCCCCATGGGCTGCTTTTGCACAGACATCCAATATAGCTGAGTGCATAGTGCCAGCACCTACTGTATACCAGGGATAGGTTACCCTATTAAAATCCAGGGAGAATGTTGCATGTAAGTGTTATCACATCCAGTCCAGGAATCTGCAGCCTTTCAACAAATGCAGATTGAAAGGCCTGGGGATGGTAAATCACACAGACCTGAAACAACATCTTCACATGTTTCAGGTTGGGGCATGACCGAGGATGAGGATTTCTCGCATTCTGGTTCTACATACAGAGATGAGGATGAAGGTCCCAGCTCTGTGGATATACCTGAGCTAATTAGTGCTATGAAAGCCATTCTATCCTGAGAGGAGGCAGCAGAGCCTTTGTTAAAATCCAAGACTCCTGAGTTTAAACGTCCCAAAACAGTCAGAACTGAATTTCTCTTACGTCCTAGAGGATGCTGGGGACTCCAAAAGGACTGTGGGGTATAGACGGGATCTGCAGGAGACATGGGCACACTATTAAGACTTTGAAAGGGTGTGAACTGGCTCCTCCCTCTATGACCCTCCTCCAGACCTCAGTTAGATTCCGTGCCCAGAGAGACTGGACACACACTAGAGGAGCTCTCCTGAGTTGCTCTGAAAATACTTTTGTTAGGTTTTTTATTTTCAGGGAGACCTGCTGGCTACAGGCTCCCTGCATCGTGGGAGTGAGGGGAGTCAAGTCAGACCTACTTCTTCTTAGTTCAAAGGCTCTGCTTCTTAGGCTACTGGACACCATTACCTCCAGAGGGTTCGATCACTTGGTGCACCTAGCTGCTTGTTCCTGGAGCTGCGCCGTCAAACCCCCCCCCCCCCCCCCCACAGAGGCCAGAAGAAAGAAGCCGGGTGAGTATAGAGAGGTGAAGAAGACTTCAGTGACGGCAGAAGACTTCAGTAACTACTGCGCAGCGGTCGCGCTGCGCGCCATGCTCCCACACACACTTCCAACGGCACTTGCAGGGGGGGCACCCTGGGCGGCATGTTACTGGAGGCAAACTGGCAAATGCATATATATTATTAGTGGCACTAAATTATAACCCCCCGCCAGTATAAATATTGAGATTTTGAGCGGGACTACAGCGCGCCAGTGAGGGGATGTGGCATAGCCCTCACAGCTTACCAGCGCCATTTTCTCTTCACAGGTGGCAGAGAACGCTCCACTCGCCTGAACAGGTAACGGAGCAAAACGGGGGGGGGGGGGGGCGCACAGAAAATTGGTGCTATTAACCCTTTTTATGAATGGCGCTGACATCTGAGATTTGTTTTTAGTACTGTAAGAGGCGCTGGGGTGTGAGCTGGTATACTCCCTCTGTGTTTCTCTAACAGGCTTCCCTGTGGGTTTGTCCCCTATAGCCAGTGTGTTGTGCGTGTTGGTACGTGTGTGTCGACATGTCTGAGGCTGAGTGCTCCTCCCCGGTGGAAGTTGCTGGGGGCACAGATAAGGAGCTGGGAGTGACTGTCGGCACTGCCGACTGCTGGTTGGGTGAATGTGTTGAGTACATTGAATGCAAATGTGGCTTTAACGAAAAGGCTGGATAAATCTGATTCTCAGACACAAAAGTGGAGAAAATCCATGGAGGACGCTTTGTCGCAGGTGCAGGCTCCCTCGGGGTCACAAAAGCGTTCTTTTACCCAGATGGCGGATTCAGATACAGACACGGACTCTGATTCCAGTGTCTACTATAGTGAGGCCAGTTTACATCCAAAATTGGTTGAGTATTCAGTACATGATTGTGGCAATTTAAGAGGTTTTACATATTTCTGAAGTGCCTGCTGTTCCAGATACGAGGGTTTGTTTGTATAAGGGAAAGAAGCCTGAGGTGACGTTTCCCCCATCTCATGAATTGAACGCGCTTTGTGAAAAAGCTTGGGAATCTCCTGATAAATGGTGGCAGATTCCCAAGAGAATTCTAATGGCTTATCCTTTCCCCTCTGACGATAGGGAAAAGTGGGAGTCATCTCCCAATGTGGACAAGGCTCTATCACGGCTGTCCAAGAAAATGGCGCTTCCGTCTCCCGACACTGCTGCCCTTAAGGACCCTGCGGATCGTAAGCAGGAAACTACCTTAAAGTCCATTTATGTCACTACGGGTGCACTGCTCAGGCCTGCCGTGGCGTCGGCATGGGTGAGTAGTGCTATTGGTAAGTGGGCTGATAATTTGGCATCTGACATGGATACTCTAGATAGGGAGAACATTCTTTTGACTGTTATATCAGGGACGCTGCAGCTTACCTAAAGGATGCGGCGAGGGATATTGGGCTCAAGGGCCAATGCCATGGAAGTCTCGGCCAGGAGAGCGCTGTGGATTCATCAATGGAATGCTGATGCCGACTAAGAAAGCGATTGAAGCATTCCCATATAAAGGTAGTGTCTTGTTTGGCGACGGTCTCGCTGACCTGGTGTCTACAGCGGGTAAGTCGTCCTTTCTTCCTTATGTTCCGGCACAACAGAAAAAGGCACCCCATTATCAGATGCAGTCCTTTCGGCCTAATAAATACAAAAAAGGGCGAGTGTCCTCCTTCCTTGCCTCTAAAGGTAGAGGAAGAGGAAAACGGTCGCCTGCTGTGTCAGGCTCCCAGGACCAAAAGTCCTCCCCGGCGTCTGCCAAGTCCACCGCATGATGCTGGGGTTCCCCTACGGGAGTCGGTACCGGTGGGGGCACGTCTCCAACTCGTCAGGTCTGGTTTCACTCGGGCCTGGATCCTTGGGTGTTAGACATAGTGTCCCAATGGTACAAACTGAAGTTTCAGGAGGTGCCCCCCCCCCACCGATTTTTCAAATCAGCCTTGCCAGTTTCTATCCCAGAAAGGGAAGTAGTGAGTGCTGCGGTACAAAAGCTGTGTCAACAGCGTGTCATTGTCACGGTACCCCCGTCTCAACGGGGAGAAGGGTTTTATTCGAGCCTCTTTGTCGTGCCAAAGCCGGATGGCTCAGTCAGACCGATCCTGAACCTAAAATCCCTCAATCTGTTTTTGCAAACTTTCAAGTTCAAGATGGAATCTCTTCGAGCAGTGATCTCCAGTCTGGGATTTTATGGTGTCAGTCGACATAAAAGATGCCTACTTGCATGTCCCAATGTATCCTCCACATCAGGCTTTCCTGAGGTTTGCAGTACAGGATTGTCATTAGCAATTTCAGACGTTGCCGTTTGGTCTTTCCACGGCCCCGAGGGTCTTCACCAAAGTAATGGCGGAAATGATGGTACTCCTACGCAAGCAGGGTGTCACAATTATCCCTACTTGGACGATCTCCTGATAAAGGCGAGATCAAAGGAACAGTTGCTAAGAAACGTGGCACTCTCCCTGACGATCCTGCAACAACATGGTTGGATTCTAAATTTGCCAAAATCACAGTTGATTCCGACAACTCGGCTGTCGTTCCTGGGCATGATCCTGGATACGGAACTGCAGAGAGTATTTCTCCTAGAGGAAAAAGCTCTGGAAATCCAGACCATGGTCAAGGAGATTCTGAAACCGGCAAGGGTATCGATTCATCAATGCACTCGGGTGCTGGGCAAGATGGTGGCAGATTACTAAGCCATTCCGTTTGGCAGGTTTCATGCCCGGGTATTTCAGTGGGACCTGTTGGACAAGTGGTCCGTGTCTCACCTGCACATGCACCGAAAAATAAGTATCTTCCAGGACCAGAATATCTCTCCCGTGGTGGCTTCAAAGTTCTCGCCTCCTGGAGGGACGCATGTTCGGGATCCAGGATTGGGTCCTGCTGACCACGGATGCAAGTCTCCGAGGCTGGGGAGCAGTCACACAAGGAAAAAATTTCCAGGGAAAATGGTCAAGCCAGTAAGCTTGTCTGCACATAAACATTCTGGAATTGAGAGCCATTTACAACGGTCTTCTGCAAGTGAAACACTTCCTTCGAGGTCTACCTGTCCTGATTCAGTCGGACAACGTAACAGCGATGGCGGAGGCCATAAAAGTTCTCCGCTGGGCGGAAAAGCACGTGAGCGCTCAGTCGGCGGTCTTCCTTTCGGCCGTAGACAACTGGGAAGCAGACTTCCTGAGCAGACACGATCTCCATCCAAGAGAGTGGGGTCTTCATCAACAGGTTTTTGCAGAAGTGACAAGTCGTTGGGGAATTACTCAAATAGACATGATGGCGTCTCGTCTCAACAAGAAGCTTCCGAGATATTGTTCCAGGTCAAGGGCCCCTCAAGCCAGTGCAGTGGACGCCCCGGTATCTCCGTGGGTGTTTCAGTCGGTATATGTGTTCCCTCCACTTCCACTCATTCCAAATCATAAGAAGAACAAGGGTTCAGGCGGTACTCATCGTTCCGGATTGGCCATGGAGGGCCTGGTATCCAGATCTTCTGGAATGGATCGTAGAGAATCCCTGGCCTCTTCCTCTCAGTGAGGATCTGTTACTGCAGGGACCATGCGTCTTCCAGGACTTACCGCGGCTGCGTTTGACGGCGTGGAGGTTGAACGCAAAATTCTAGCTCGAAAGGGTATTCCCGGGGAAGTCATCCCCACTCTCCTTAAAGCTAGAAAGGAGGTCACGGCGAAGCATTATCACCGTATTTGGAGAAAGTATGTGTCTTGGTGTGAAACCAAGAAAACTCCTACGGAGGCGTTTCAGCTGGGTCGTTTCCTCCATTTTTTTGCAGGCAGGCGTGGATGCAGGCCTGAAATTAGGTTCCATTAAAGTGCAGATTTCTTTGAAAAAGAATTGGCCGCTCTTCCAGAGGTTCAGACTTTCGTGAAGGGAGTGCTGAATATCCGTCCTCCGTTTGTGGCACCGTGGGATCTTGACGTGGTGTTAAAATTTCTTATGTCTCACTGGTTTGAACCTTTGCGAAAGGTTGAGTTGAAATTTCTCACTTGGAAAGTGGTCATGCTTTTGTCCTTGGCGTCCGCCAGGCGGGTGTCGGAATTGGCGGCTTTGTCTCACAAGAGCCCCTATTAGATTTTCCATGTGGATAGAGCCTGTGGCTACGGATGCCGTGGCGGTGCCAAGATCTCTCGATGTCGTAAGAGCTTTGGAAATTTATGTCGCCAGAACTGCTCGTATTAGGAAAACAGAGGCTCTGTTTGTCCTGTATGCTTCCAACAAGATTGGAAATCCTGCTTCCAAGCAGACTATTGCACGCTGGATTTGTAATACGATTCAGCATGCTCATTCTACGGCTGGATTGCCGTTGCCGAAGTCTGTAAAGGCCCATTCTACCAGAAAGGTGGGCTCGTCTTGGGCGGCTGCCCGAGGAGTCTCGGCTCTCCAACTTTGCCGAGCAGCTACGTGGTCAGGTTCAAACACTCTTGCTAAGTTCTACAAGATTGATACCCTGGCTGATGAGGACCTCATGTTTGCTCAATCGGTTCTGCAGAGTCGTCCGCACTTTCCCGCCCGGTCTGGAGCTTTGGTATAAACCCCATGGTCCTTTTGGAGTCCCCAGCATCCTCTAGGACAGGGGTGGGGAACCTTTTTTCTACCAAGGGCCATTTGGATATTTATAAAATCCTTCGGGGGCCATACAAAAATTATCAACTTAAAAATTAGCCTGCCCCCAGTCACTTGTTATGCCTGATTAGATTTGCCCCCAGTCAGTTGTTATGCCCCATTAGATATGACCACTGTCAGTTGTTTTGGCCCATTAGATATGCCCCATCAGTTGTTATGCCCCATTAGATATGCCCCCTGTAGTTATGCCCCATTAAATATGCCCCCTAGTAGTGCCGCTTACACACACATTAAAAGAAAGAAAAAAAAACACAATGCTCACCAGCCCTGCTCCTGCTTCCGGACCACTGCCCTCCCTCTCCTCGAAACTATGGGAGATGTCATGACGTCTCTCCCATAGCGCCCTCACAGCCACACATGTACACTGCCTGAGCCAGAAGCTGGAGCTCAGGAGTGATGATGAGGAGCCGGACGCCCGCTGGTGGTAAAATCTCAGCGGGCGCTCGGCATCTCCTCTCGTTTAGGTAAGCCTGGCCGGGCCGGATCAAGTGGCTTTGAGGGCCTTATACGGCCCTGGGGCCTGAGGTTCCCCACCCCTGCTCTAGGACATAAGAGAAAATAGGATTTTAATACCTACCGGTAAATCCTTTTCTCCTAGTCCGTAGAGGATGCTGGGCGCCCGTCCCAGTGCGGACTGTTACTTGCAGTTGTATTGTTGATTATTGGTTTCTGTTACACCAAGGTTGTGTACCGGTTATATTCAGCTTGTTGCTGTTTTTTTTATTTATTTTTAAGTTCATACTGTTAACTGGTATTGCTTGTAAACCATGTTCTACGGTGTGTTGTGGTGTGAGCTGGTGTGTTTCTCACCCTTAGTTAACATAAATCCTTTTCCTCGAAATGTCCGTCTCCCTGGGCACAGTTCCTATAACTGAGGTCTGGAGGAGGGGCATAGAGGGAGGAGCCAGTTCACACCCATTCAAAGTCTTATAGTGTGCCCATGTCTCCTGCGGATCCAGTCTATACCCCATGGTCCTTTTGGAGTCCCCAGCATCCTCTACGGACTAGGAGAAAAGGATTTACCGGTAGGTATTAAAATCCTATTTTCTGGAGTCTGAACAGCTGACGGAGATTATGCAAGAGGCTTGGGTCACATCCAGTAAGAAGTACCAAAGAAATCCAACAAAGTGGAATTGTCATTATCCTCTTCCAGCTGGGGACGGTTTAAAGAGGAAGGTGGCTCCCAAAGTAGATACGCACGTCATTCGATTGGTGCGAAAATCTACATTGTCTTTGCCTTCAACATCATTAAATGATGTTACGGAGAGATAAATAGAAGTTTTTAAAAAATAGAAAAAAACATTTTCTCCTTTTCGGGGGCAATTGTTAGACCAGCCATGGCTTCAGCCTGGATGGCAAAAGCAGTGGCGGCCTGGGCTTATGTATTGGAGGATGATCTTTAATTGGCATCTAAAGAGCAAAAATCCCATATTGCACATATTAAACAGGCTGCTATTTGTATAGAAGAAGCAGCCTTGGATATGGTTACTATTGCCTCAAGCCTCAGCAGTCGCAGCTCGCAGATGGAAAGCTGACTCGGAGTCTAAGAAGGTTTCAGAGTCTTTGCCTTTTACTGGAGATATGTGATAAAGAATTAAACAGTATTTTGCAGTCAGAGGCAGACTTCTTCATTTTGCACAGATCTAGCAGCAGTCCACAACAGATGCCTGGGTTCAAGAAGCGGTATCTCGCGGTTATGCGTTTGCCTTCAAGAGTCACCCTCCACAAAGGTTCTTTTGTACCAGCCTGTCTTCAGTAGAAACGAAGGCCACATCTTACAAGAGGCCACTTCTTACAAGAGGCAGTTCAGAAGTTGCTTCAATAAGGAGTGATAATTCCAGTTCCTCCTACGCAACAAGGACAAGATTTCTATTCCAAACTGTTTCTAGTTCAGAAGCCAAATGGGTCGTCCCGTCCCATACTCAATCTCAAGGTGCTAAACAAGTGCATTTGGGTGCATCGCTTTCATATGGAGACTTTACATTCCACTATTTTGGCCATGGAGCCGGAGGATTTTATGGTAACTCTGGATATCTAGGATGCTTACATGCATGTTCCTATAGCACAGTCCCATCAGTGCTATCTTGGGTTTGCTATCCTCCAGCAACACTTTAAGTTTCAGGCCCTGCCATTTGGACTGGCTACAGTTCCAAGCGTGTTCACCAAAATTATGGTGGTAATGGTGGCTTATCTCCGTCAACAGAGGATAAGGATTTTTCCATACCTTGATGACCTATTAATTCTGCACAGTCTCAGGAATTGCTTCAGTGTCATCTGCAACAGACAATAGCTTGTTTACAAAAACACGGTTGGCTCATAATTTGGGCAAAGTCTTATCTGGTTCCGTCGGGCTGTATTGGCACGTCAGTGTTTTTACCTCTGAACAAAATATCTACAATACAGTTGATTCAGGAACTGCTACACAGTAAAGGGTATCCATTCATGTAGCTATGCGTGTGATGGGCTCAATGGTGTCAACATTTGACATGGTGTAGTATGCGTAATTCCACTCGAGGCTTCTTCAACGTCTGCTCCTTGCAAAATGGAATGGGTTACATCAGACAATAAAATCTCAGACTATGGTCCTTCCTCTGGAAGTATGGAGGTCGTTAGCCTGGTGGCTACAGACATCCCACCTGGACAAAGGGAGACCCTTTTGCATCTCAGACTGGGACGGTCTGACAACTGATGCCAGTCTGCAGGCCTGGGGAGCAGTGTCAGGAAGAAGTTGCTTCCACGGGCAGTCTACCAAGGAAGAAAGTTACCTACCAATAAATATATTAGGTTTTCAGACCATTATATGGCACTCATTAAGGCAAAGGACATTCTTCAGGGGAAACCAATTCAAATTCGCTCGGACAATGGCAGTAGCGTACCTCAATCCTGAGGGAGGAACTTGCAGCCAAAAGGCAATGAAGGAGGGTAAGCCGCACGTTAAGGTGGGCAGAACTTCATCATCCAGCCTTGTCCGCAGTGTTAATTTCGGGAGTACTAAATTGGGAAGCGGATTTTCTCAGTCGACACGCCATTCATGCAAACGAATGGGCTTTACACCCTAAGGTCTTTCGGACTCTGATAGATAAGCAGGGGTTATCGGAGATGGATCTCATGGCTTCCTGTCAGAACAACAAGTTCCCACATATGGGTCAAGGACAGAGGATCCTAAATCGACCTTTGTGGATGCCCTTGTCAGTAAGATTCGACTTTCGTCTGGTCTGTGTTTCCACCGATTGTCCTCTTGTCCGTGATAGTAATGGCATTGCGCAGAAGACATTGGTACACAGATCTGCAGAGGCTGTTGGTGAATACTCTTCCTACTCTCTCAACACCCAGATCTACTGTCTCAGGGTCCTTGCTATTACTAGCACCTGGATCGGCCTTCTTTGACGGCGTGGCTCTTGAGACTTCCATCCTGAAAGCAATAGGATTCAAACAATGCTTAGAGTAAGGAAACAATCCTTGGCTCACATTTATTACCGAATATGAAAGGCTTATGTTCAATGGTGCAGTGACAGGAAATTTGACCCTAGGTCTTTCAGCGTTTCCAGAATCCTAGCATTCCTTCAGGTTTCCTTTGAAACCATTAGACTGTATGGTTTCAAAAGAAAACTGCTAACCTACAGGATGTTCGCACATCCCCCCCAGTAATTCTTCACATCCAATCCTCCTTTTTGTTCCTCCTACTGCTCCTTGGGATCTAAGTTTAGTCCTAAAGGTGCTTCAAGTTGCCCCATTTGAATCACTGAAGCAATTGGCTCTTAAATGGTTGACAGCTAAAGTCCTCTTTCTTCTAGCTGTTGCTTCAGCTAGAAGAGTTTTAGACTTAGGGGCATTGCTATGTCACCCTCCTTTTCTGATATTTCATTCAGATAGTGGTTCTCCGAACCAAATCTGGTTATCTTCCTAAGGTGGTGTCTGAATTCCACCTTAACGAAGAAATTTTAGTCCCAGCTTTACAAGGGCCGGACCTTTTTGCGGGAGATGCATCATTGGATGTAGTCTGTGCTTTAAGGATCGACGTGGATCGTACCAGTGCCGTCAGAAAGACACTCCTTGTTCTCTACGAATTTCACATTAATCCATTTAATGTTTTCCATTAACACATTCATTAGACATTATGCCTTTGATACCTTTGCCTCTCAGGACGCTGCATTCGGGCGAAGGATTCTCATGTCCAATCAGGGGCATCCCCTCCACTAAAATTGCTTTGGGGCATCCCAGTGTTTATCCTGTGGACCCTGCAGGATGAATACGGAGTTAGGGTAGACTTACCGACGATAACTCTTTCTCCTAAATCCACAGGGGTCCCACCTTGATGCACCTGATTTGAGGATCCTTACACCTATTAACCTCTTCTTCCATGTGCGGAAATTTGTGCATGTGTGTTGTACTTGCCTGATTACGGCTCTCTATGATGCTCTTGCCTTGCGCTTTGGAAAACAACTGAATTGCTTGAGCCAGGACGTGGGGATATAGGGACTGGCCCGTTTCCCTTCTGGGAGTCCAAAAGTTTTTGATCGTTGGGGCCAATCCGCTGATGCTACCGCCATAGCCCAATGTTTACCCTGTGGCCTTAGGAGAAAGAGTTATCGATGGTAATTTTACCATAACTCCGTATATCCTACTTAAACAGTATAAGTGATGTTTCTTTTTTGAATATTTTGGTATGTATGCTGGACAGTTGTATACAAAAAGAAAGCAAATACAAACGCTCTGGCTGCTAATCAGAATAATTATAATAAACTCTGCAACCTAACCGCAAAATCAAGGGACTTGGTTGGCATAATTTTTTGCCCAAAAGTATGAACCCACAAACCAAAATCAAGCTGACCTCATCTGGTGGGTTCCTAACACTAAGGTTAAAATTCAGGCATTAGGGCCCGATTCAGACCTGACCGCTGTTGTGTGAAATCGCATAGCGGGTGATTATTGAATGACTGTGCATGCGTATGCACCACAATGTGCAGGCGCAATGTCAGACAGTGACAGAATGGTGTGAATATTTTGATTACTACCATTGCAACAAAAAAAAATGATGGTGAGTTGCGAACGGATTTGCAGATGTCCGCTGTCTGGCAAAGTTTTTGTACGGCGTACACATGCATTTGCACACTTGCACGGGGCGAGTATTCACTCTATGGGCGGCAGCTATCTAATTGCAGACCCAATGCAGCCCGGCTATACCAAACGGGCGGCCAAACCCTGAACTCATCCCTAAAATTTAAAAATTGTATACATTTATGCAGGACTTGTCATCCTAGTGCGTTTCCAAATATGCAGTCTGTAAATGCCAGAGATCCATACTAATTAAAAATGCCCTTGGGCAGGTGAGATTATTATCCTTTATGTGGTGCCACATGAGGACCGCAGCACCCAATTACAGAGTAAACAAATAAGCAAAACATGAAGACAGTGACTTATAGTTCAATACACTATAGGACAAGTACAAGGTATATAAACATAGCTGCATCAGTAAACAGCACTGAAATAAGTATCAGAGTGGCAGAAAACCAAAGGATTTGGTGCCATCAAAGGTAGTATTGAAAAGATAAGTTTAAGTAAGAGACGTAAAAAGCACATAAGGGAAGAGTACCCTGCTCGTGAGAGCTTACATTCTAAAGGGGAGTGGCAGACAGGTGACAGATGAGGTAGAAAGTGAGCGTGGTCTACAGAAGGCTTAGGATGAGAGACGGCTGGGTTTGGTGAAGTGTCTTGAGAGCCTGCTTGAAGTTTTGTAAGGTGGAGAGTCTGAGGGGGAGAGTTAGAGAATTCCAGAAAAAGGGAGCAGCACGTGCAAAATCTTGGAGGTAGAAGTGGGATGAGGTAATCAGATGGTAGGAGAGGCGGCGTTCATTAGCAGAGCGAAGAGGACGGGTGGGATTGTAAAGGGAGATAAGGTCAGAGATGTAACTGGGAGAGGAGTGAGGGCTTTGTAAGTGAGGGTGAGTAGCTTGAAATGGATTCTGAAGGGGAGGTGGATGTAGTGTGTTTGGTGAGGAAGATGATCTGGGCAGCAGCATTGAGGATAGATTGGAGTGGAGAGATGTATGTGTTAGGGATGCCAGTCAGAAGGAGATTACAGTAGTCCAGTCTGTAGATGACCAGTGAGTGGATAAGGGTCTTGGTGGCATCCAGAGAGGGTCTGATCCTGGAAATATTTTTGAGATGAAAACGGAAGGTTTGTGATAGGTGCTGAATGTGTGGTTTGGAGGAGTCAAGAATTACTCCAAGACAGCGCACTTGGGGGCTAGAGAAGATAGTAGTGCCATCTATAGATAGTGAAATTGCGGGAGGTGAGGTTGTGCAGGAGGGTGGGAATATGATCAGCTCAGTCTTAGACATGTTAAGTTTAAGACTGTGCTGAGACATCCAGGAAGAGATAGCAGAGAGACAGTTGGATACATGAAAGGGGAGGGGTCGGGAGGAAGGGTAAATTTGATTCTCATCAGCCTAGAGATATTGTAAGTCTAAAGAGCTAAAGAGATCTAAGGAGGATGTATAGAGAGCGAAAAGGAGAGGACCAAGAACAGAGCCTTGGGGGACACCCCAGTTAGTGGAAGTTGGGGGAAGGTGGAGACAGAAGGAACGGTCAGAGAGGTAGGAGGACAGCCAGGAGAGAGCAGTATCACGCAGAGCAAGAGAGTGAAGGATTTGCAGAAGGAGAGGGTGGTCCACAGTGTCCAAAGCAGCAGCGATGTCAAGAAGAATAAGCAGAGAGTAGTGAGTCTTAGATTTAGCAGATAGATCATTGCAGACTTTTGTGAGGGCAGTTTCAGTGGAGAGGATGGAAGCCAAACTGGAATTGGTCAAGTAGTAAGTGGAAGTAAAGAAAGGCAGGCGGTTATAGACAATACGCTCAAGGAATTTGGACGCAAAAGGAAGGAAAGAATGTGTGGATTAAGGGTAGGGGAGACGAGTTCATGCTTGAAGGAAGAGGGGACAGTGCCTGATAAGCGAGAGATTGAGGAGGTGAGCAAAATGGGAGCAGGCAGAGAGAGGTAGCGGAGGAGGCGGGAGGGGATAGGGGTGAGGAACGAATGAGGGCCATGACTTCCTCACAGATACATGGGAGAAAGACGTCAGAGTTGGTGAGGGATGGTAAGGAATAGGAGATGGCTGGTTGCTTTTTTTTAGTGGGATGTTATGTCCTGACTTATGGAGTCAATTTTGGATTTGAAGTAAGTAGCAAAGTCAAGAGCAGAGGGGGAGGGGGGTTGGCAGAGGAGGGAGTTGAGAGTGGTAAAACGGTGCCGGGGGTTGGAAGACTGGGAGGATATGAGGTTCTTGAAGTATGATTGACTGTTTAGTTAGGGAAAGGACAGCACTGAATGATGAGAGCATAAGTTTGAAATGGAGGAAGTCTGCCTTAGAGCGTGATTTCCTCCACTGTCGCTCAGCAGTACGTGAGCATTTTTGCAAAGATCTGGTGCATTTGGTGTGCCAGGGTTGAGGTGTCCATCTGCGAGGGTGAATAGTGGATGGGGGTGTGACAGAGTCAAGAGCAGAAGTAAGGGAAGCATTGTATAGGGATGTGGCTTGTTCAGGGCATGAGAGACAGTATAGGAGAGAGAAGAGAGTCGAGTAGGGAGGATAGGGAAGTGGTGTCAATAGCCTCAATATTGCGTTTAGTGATGGCAGCCTTAGGAGGTAGAGATGGAATAGCAGAGAGAGGTAAGTTAATGGAGAGTTGGAGAAATCAGAAATTTCAGCGGTGAGTTTAGACTAGATCCGGCGAGCTCCCATTCACATGGGAGAGGGAGGAGGTCCACTGGGAGAGACCGAGTGTGAAGATGTAAGGTTAAGGAGTTTAGAAGCAGAGTATTTTGTGGGGATATTAATTGGGATGTTGAAGTCGCGTAAGGTAATGGAGGAAATGTCAGAAGAGAGGAAACCAGGAAGCAAAGTTGTCAATGAATTTGGAGGGCGGGGCGGTAAATGACAGCTACTCGTAGATGGACAGGTTGAAAGAGGCGTATAGCATGGACCTCAAATCTAGAGAATGTAAGGGATGGTTCTAGGGTGATGAGTTGGTAGGAGTAACTAGAGGGTGAAAGGATTCCAACACCACCACCTAGGCGACCCCCAGGTCGGGGTGAATGCGAGTCCCCCCGCAGAGAGAGCAGCGGGAGAAACGGTCATTGGGGGTAATCCAGGTTTCTGTTATGGCCAGGAGATGCAGGGAGTTGGAGATGAAAAGGTCATGGGTGGGGACCAGTTTGTTACAAACAGACCTGGCAATCCATATAGCACAGGATAGGGGGTGTGAGATGGATGCTAAATCAAGCTGATGGAATCTCTGTTTTCAAGTGTACACAATCTAAAATATATGAGGCGACGGGACCTTGGACTGCACACCTTAATTCCAAACAATGGGGGTAATTCCAAGTTGATCGTAGCAAGACATTTTTTAGCAGTTGGGCAAAACCATGTGCACTGCAGGGGGGGGCAGATATAACATTTGCAGAGAGTTCGATTTGGGTGGGTTATTTTGTTTCTGTGCAGGGTAAATACTGGCTGCTTTATTTTTACACTGCAATTTAGATTGCAGATTGAACTCACCACACCCAAATCTATCTCTCTCTGCACATGTTATGTCTGCCTCCCCTGCAGTGCACATGGTTTTGCCCAACTGCTAACAAAGTTCCTGCTGCGATCAACTCAGAATTACCCCTCATGAGAGGTGCTATAATGCGGAAACTTTTAGTTCCACACAGAAAGCAAATGCACACTCTATAGTGCCAAGCACTGCTAATCAGAATAATTATAATAAACTGCAATCTAACAGATCAAAATCAAGGCGCTTGGCTTCATTTTTGGCCCCACCAATAAATGTGGGTCCACCAACCAACGTCCAGGTAACCTCATCTGGGAGTGTCCCTAACACTATGGTGAGGTGCAGGGTACGGGACCCCATCAAGTCAGCAAGGCACTACATGAGTAAGAGGCTGAAGTATTAATGTTAATTAAGCTTAAGCTATGTAAGGCAATCCTCACATTGTGTGATGTAGATAATCCTCTGCATAAAAGACAGAGATAAATTAAAAGCTTTTGCATCTATTGTATACTACACCAAAAATATGATTACTTATTGGGGTCTTGCAGGATTCAAAGTGTTTTAAATGCAGCCAATGAGAGACAGACCTGTTAAATTGTATGGGCGTGTAGCAAGGTTCAAAGGTTTTGTTCTTTAGTTCAAACTTACACTAAAGTGGCAAAAGTCATAAGATAGAAGTATGTAAAGTTGCAATCTGACATTTCATCAGTCAATTCTTGTGCGGTTATTCAACATTCCTTGATATACAGTGTCAGGTGTGTATGAGGAATATTTCAAGGAAGGCATTACCATGGCCAATGCAGTCGCCGACCATGGATGCTTGATAGTGACCAGTGGCAACTGGCCAAAATTTACTGTGGTAACATACAAACAGTGGCTCAAATTACATCCACGTTCAATGCAAAAGTTACCAGACACATGTCCAGCAGGTCAGTGCAGTGTTGTTTAGCTTCTATGGGATATGGGAGCAGAAGACATACCTGTGTGGCACTGGACACAGTGCCACACCTAGAAAGGTTATGTCGCTAATTGGACCCTGGATTATTGTCAATGTGGCATGGTCTGATGAGTCAAAGTTCCAGTTGTTTTTAGTATGGCACAGACCCCATGAGGCCATGAACCCCAGTTTTTAACAAGGCACTGAGCAGGCGGGTGGTAGTTCCATAATCGTGTGGGTTGTATTTACATGGCATGGGTTGGCTGAATAGGTCATTAAATGGAAATGCCTACGTTGCATTGCCTGATGACCATTTGCAGCCCTTCATGTATTCACACAACCATTAAATATTCCAGCAGAATAACACACTCTCATTGGACCCAAATTGTCCAGACTTGGTTCGCGGAGCATTCTGGACAGTTCTGATGAATGGTGTGGCCACTGTGTTCGCCCGACATACACTCAGTCCAGCATTTTATGGGGCGGTGTGGAGAGGTCCATTCTCACCCAAGATACTGCACCTACAAATTTCAGGGACCTCTGGGAAACTATCCAAGTGACATGAGTCAACATTTCTCTAGGGAGCTTCTGTCCACTTGTGGAAACGATATGTCAAGTTGCTGCACTTCGCCAGGCTAGAGGGGGTCCTACACGATGCTAGGCAGCTATCTCATGACTTTTGCCACTTCATTGTATATTAATGCTAAACTTGATATTGTGTGTGAGCTCATTCCAGACTAACAATTTTTGGGACATAGGGGGTAATTCCAAGTTGATCGCAGCAGGAAATTTTTTAGCAGTTGGGCAAAACCATGTGCACTGTAGGGGAGGCACATATAACATGTGCAGAGAGAGTTAGATTTGGGTGGGTTATTTTGTTTCTGTGCAAGGTAAATACTGGCTGCTTTACTTTTACACTGCAATTTAGATTGCAGACTTAACTCACCACACCCAAATCTATCTCTCTCTGCACATGTTATATCTGCCCCCCTGCAGTGCACATGGTTTTGCCCAACTGCTAAAAAATTTCCTGCTGCGATCAACTTGGAATTACCCCCATAGTCTTCTTTGATGCCACCTCATTTACCCCATGGAATACACTTGCTACTGGCCATAATCGCTGCATTAGCAGCAGGAAAAAAAATCTTCCTTCATTGGATGTCCATCCAGAAGATCATTGGATCTAGAGTACAACTTACACACCTTGTACCCAGAGGCTATCTTATCAAGCTCTAGCAAACCCCAATGTTCCACCACAGACTGAATACCTCCAGATGGAGAATATATGGCATGGTCATTTCATTGTCTGTCTGAACACTGATCACCAGCCTTCAAAATTGCCTACATCAAGCACATTAATAGGAAATCATGTCTCTGCGCTGGATCACAGCCTCTGTAATGCTAATCCATCACTGAATGCTTGTGCCAACCATTGCAGGGTTCTCATCTTGTCTTCCAACAAAAAAAGAAAAAATCCCTTTTGTGCCAAAGAATAAACTTAGAAACTGCATTCGCTGAGTGGGAACCCAATTTGCAGTAATTAAAATCCACCTTTGCAATTCTGTGGAAGTTTACTGCAGTGTGGACATGGATTCAGCCTTGAGAAGGTCATCTGAGCAAAGGACAATCGTGAACCCTAGTGATCTTAACAGGGCTGCAAAAAGGAGAAAAAAGAGACACTTTTGTGGGCGCACTCTTAACTTAAACTAATGTATGAAATATCAAAGTAGATATAAAATTTACTTTTATTAATAACACAAAGATAAAGTCAGTGGTCAATGACGATTATAATGAACAAAGTAGCAATAAATTGCTAATACTAAATAGATCACAAGAGAAACTGAAATACAATTAGTAACAATCAAACGCTAATATTAGCATGATACTAATTCCGGCTGCCGAAGTCCAGTCAGTGTCATGAAGAGTTAACACAGGATAAATTGAAAACAATTAGGACACCAGAAAGTATTATAAGCCCTGCGTTAGCATGTGAGTGTGACACCTGATAGGGATTAGAGTATATATAGGCAAACAAGCGTGATATAACGGGCTGTCATGAAAGAAAAGAACAAAGAATAGTTGGAAAAAAGATAGCAGAGTGAATCTGCTGTCAGTGTTAGACTCTGAGCGTGATGAACCGGTCTGCACTCTACTAAACTGGGTCTTCCTCAAGAGTCGCCCACTTGAGTACTGACCCAGCCCAACACTGATTAGCTTCCAAGATCGGACGGTTTTGGGCGTTACCAGTGTGGTATGATAGTAGAGAGAAAGGATAAACGATAGTCGGATGCTCTGGAATCACTGATGAAAGTTCACAAATTTTACAGCATAAGCGGAAAGGACAACGGTCCTTTCCGCTTATGCTGTAAAATTCGTGAACTTTCATCAGTGATTCCAGAGCATCCGACTATCGTTTATCCTTTCTCTCTACTATCATACCACAATCGTCATTGACCACTGACTTTTTTTTTTATCTTTGTGTTATTAATAAAAGTAAATTTTATATCTACTTTGATATTTCATACATTAGTTTAAGTTAAGAGTGCGCCCACAAAAGAGTCTATGGTCTAACTGAGGACAGGTACTTTTCCATCTTTCAGCGGGCCAATAGAAAAATATCTTACAGACAGAGGCTTCCTCAGATTGAGGATGTAACATCAGTCTGTTAAGCCTGTCACCTACATGCCTGAATCTCAACAGGAGTTGGTTGGGTCAAAACCTAGGTCCCTGGATAAGGACTCACTGAGCGGCAAAAATTGTACTCGCCATTTCCTTCACAAATTCTTTAAAATTTTTGTATTGAAGTCATACAATACATATTGTTTTTTAAAGAAAATAGCATCTTTGGCTGCATCTCCAGAATAATGATGCTACTCTGATAATGCTCTATTAAAGCCAGGTGTTCAGACCAAGGATGATCTGGCAAGAAGCTCTGACCTGTTCTCCATGGCATTCTCAACCCATGCTGACACTAGGTTAAGCCTAAGTTCCACCACTCTGGTTTCATAGATAGGCTTCAAAATACTCACATTTTCTGTTCTATCCTTAACCACTTGTCTGGCATGGTTGCATCAGAAGCGACCACACCAGGTTTGGTTTACCTTGACATTGTCCTATCTAATGCGACTAGTCAGCTCGCTGTGTGTGTGCTGCTCTGAGGGATCTCACTGATAATCGGACAGTCACCACCACCACCTCGTGGCTGTAGACCTAGAAGGCACTCGCTGGAGAATTGTAATAGAAGTCCCCCTTACATTGCTTGTGTACATCCTGCAGCTGCTGGGAAAATTTAGATTTGTGATGTTCCGATTATCAATTGACCGATATTTCGACCAACAATGATTTTTTTTTAAAAATAAATATTTTTTTTTTAAATAAAAACTTGTTAGAAATGTTTTAAATAGTCTAATTCAATCATAAAAAAAATGACAAATTTCAGAGCGTTTTTTGGAAAAAAAATATTAGCCAGTTAAGTGGTTAAGAAAGGCTACTCTTGGAATAGGTATAGTGGTAGCTTTAGAGAAACCTGTCACTAGGACATCCACCCTTGGCATCTGTCTTTTAGTTTTAAATCCCCTAGCAGTAAAGTGTTTACTGTAAATCAGCACAGTATACTTATCTGGTCTTGCGCATTGTTTCCCAACTAATACAAGTGGGCAGAGAAGACAACTGTAAAAGTCGGAGGCGCCTTCACATCTGTTATGTTCACCTGGTGAACTGTGATTACTACATTATCAGTGCCATGGTCCACAACCACCTCCTCTGCATTGAAGATGGAGTGCTGTAGGTTGTAATCACCCTCCTGTGAAAACTCCAAGTAACATGTCAATCAGACATGATTTGCCTATTCTTTGTGCAACTTAGGGCCTGATGCACCTTTAGCAATATTTCCAAAGAGGAAGATGTTTTCTCCAGTCCTTGGGCAGAGCACTTCACCCTCTCAGCACTCCTTCACTCTGTTCATCAAAACAACCTGACACCACAGAAGAGCTCATGCCCAATAGTGAAGTCACCAGCCAACCACCCTGTAACTCACAGTAAGCTTGGTTAACTCCTCTTTCATGAATAGAACATTTGAGCCAAATGGACTATCCCTTGCCGAATCCTCGTCATGCGTGTGTCACAAACCCCCACCTCACAGTGCAATGAGCTTCCTGATTGGGCTACGTGTTAGGACATTTAGATTGGCACCTAGGGCAGAAACAGAATTTATCTTTCATCCACCAAGGGACACTGGAATTGGCACACTGGGTACAGAGGTGTGGTTAGTGGGAGCTGGGCACTTATGATAATTTAGAAGTGTGAAGCTCCTCCCTTCTACTACCCATCATCCCTTCAGTTAGAAAAATGTGCCCTGGGAGCTAGTCATACTGTACTATGCTCCATTAGGTTAGGTATTTTTAGTTACAATATAAGGCTCACTGCCTGTTTAGACCCTTCTCATCTTCAAAATGAGGGATCTGGGTTCTGGGCGCCCTGACTTTCAGTCAGGCAGGTTACCAGTGCTTCTTCAAAAGCCTCTGATACCTTTGATGGGATCCTGGCGCCTCTCAAAAATAGCTGACCGTTCCACGATCTAGGGAGATGGCGCCTCAGGCTAAGAGCAGAGTCTACTAAATTGTGAGTGTCTGGTGCCATGTGCTGCCCGTGTGTCCTCTCCTCCCACCTTCCTTTCTCTATGGCAGCGCACTATACATCCACACCATTGTGGTCCTATAGTCTCGGCGGTGCAGCGTTGGTCAGAAGGGGGAGCGGGCATGGTAGCTCAGTGGTCAGCTATCTCGCCATGCATACAGTGGCCAGCTCTATCATGCGCGCTGGTGATTTTAGTCACTAGGGAGAGGGGGGCAGAGACCAGTTGATTGACGGGCTGGTGGCACCAATGTTGGTCTCCCACATCCAAGGGCGGGCTTTTTCAGGGCTCTGCTTGCTTACATTTGGCAAATATTGACTTGCACTGTACCTCTACTCATTGCAGGCTGGGAAAGATGCAATTTTTCTCTCGGTGATCAGCACTGCTACCATTATAAGGCTGCAATCTGAAGGGATTCTCCTTTTACTAGTTGTCAACCCATCTGTAATCCTTCCAAGAGCTGTGAGTACACTGGGTATTACACTGGCTGGTGAATACAGGGGATCTTTATTGGCAGAGGATTGTGGGAGCCTACCCCTCTTTCACATTACCTTTTGGTCGCTAACAAATGTTACTCTTCACTAGAAATTGTTGGCTGTTTGAGTGTGCTTGTTACAATGACTAGTAAGTCAAACACAAAAGTTTCTCAGAAGCTCTTTACTTGCACAGGGTGCAGTACTAAATTTACACAGTCAGAGGGGAAATCCTCATTATGTGAGTTTTGTAATGCAACAACTAACACTGGGGATTCTTCTCTGACTCCTCCTTTGGCTTTGGTGCTGGCTGGGGCTATGGCTAATTTTTCCTCAGAGTTAGCTGAGTCTCGTAGGACAGAACAAGCCTGGGTAACAGGCCTGTCTAAGTCCATGGAGGAACTTGTAAATTTTATGGCTTCTAATAAATCTCCCCCAGTTCCTTCCCTTAGACAGAAGCGTCCACTTCCCACTGTGCTTTAGTCGGATGAGGAACACCTTTCTCAAGAGGAAGAAGGTGAATGGGAGGAAGTTCTGGAATTTCCTCCACAAGAATCTGAGGCCAGCACTCAGGAAGTCGAACCATTGATTACTGCAGTGAGACAGGTACTGAATTTCCAGAAGGAACCAGCATTTGAACCTCAGCAATGCGACTTACTTGGTAAGCAACAAAACTCAGCTGTTGGTTTTCCTTTTTCGTCACAGATGCATGACCACCTGACAACAGCATTGAAACAGCCAGACAAGCATTTCCAGGTCCCCGAAAGAACCTTTCCATCTACCCTTTTCAATCTTTTATGACAGGAAAGTGGGAAACTCCCCATCCTGTGGATGTGTCGGGGTCCAGAAAAAGATAACCCTCCCTGTTTCAGGGGTGACTTCACTTAAGCACTCTTCTGAATGTAAGCTGGAAGCAACACTAAAGTCTATGTACACTACCACAGGAGCCCAGCTCAGACCACCACTTATAAGGGCTCTCTGGCTACGCTCATTGCAGGCGGATTCAGAGTCAAAACGGGCTGTTGAGGTTCTCCCGTTTACAGGGGAAATTCTATTTGTCCCAGAATTGGACAAATGGATCTCCCAAGCCACCGGAGGGAAAGTCCACTTTTTGCTTTGACTGCTCAGCCTACCTGACAGGCATATGCGTGACCTTCCTTTCGGGCACTGCAGTCCTTTTGTTGCAGAGACAGGTGCTACCACCCATGGTAGAGGTGGCAGAGAAAGATGTCGCCCACAAGCTGCAGGCTGGAGGCCAAGCCTGCCGAAGAACAGGTAGCATGATGGTCTTCCAACCCACCTGGGGGCTCCACAGGTGGGTGGCCATCTGCAGATTTTTCAACAGGTCCGGGGACAGACCTCCACAGATCCCTGGATTCGCCATTTAGTGTCACACGGTTACAAAATAGATTTTGTAGTTTCTCCGCAAAATCAGTTCTTTACAACAGGCCTGTCGGTGTCCTCGTACAGGACAGCAGTCTTACAGGAGGTGAACCATTTCCTCCTATCTGAGTTTTTGGTCCTTGTAATATCCACCAGAGGGGTCGGTGGTTTTACTCCAACCTCTTTGTGGTACTGAAACCAGACTGATAAGTCAGGCCAATTCTAAACCTAAAATCACTAAACCAATGCATAGCGTTTTATTGTTTCAACATTCAAGATGGAATTGATTGTTAGTAATTGCAACCTTGAAACCAGAGGAGTACTTAATCTCCATGGAAATCAAGGATGCATATCTCCACGTCCCAATCTGGAAACCACATCAAGCGTTTTTATGGTTTGCAATCTTACAGGAACATTATCAATTCGGGTGCTGCCGTTTGGATTGCCATCAGCAATGACATGGAGTTACCATAGTTCCATACCTAGATTACTTATTTATTAAGTCGCCACCAGAGACCATTCTTTTGGAGCATGCCTTACTAACATATCAGACTCTGATACAACATGGCTGGATAATCAATTTCAACAAGTCCATTTCTGTGTTTGATACTGTTTACGAAAATCCAGCGGGTGTTTCTACTGATAGAAAAGGCAGATGACATTCAAATGGTCCAGTTAGTTCTCATTACACCTTTGCATTCGACTGTTCGGGAAGAATGATGCCCATAACACCTTACTGATTATCTCAGCGTGTGTTGTAAATCCACGCGGTAACTGCGACCAGCAGAAGTGCCAGTCGCTATGCCAGCCATGCTGAGCGACTTTGAGGGATCACGCCCAGGGTGAGCTTCTGCTCTCACCCACACACAAAATTATTAATGCTTAAAAAATAGATAATGTGAACCTCTTGAGGCTTTGGGTAACAGCCACATCTAAAATTAAGAGAATTTAAGTAAAACACTTCAAAGCTTATTGTTACAGAAAAAAAAGAAAGTTACAAGAATACAACAGTTAAATAGTCACACAAGTAATCACAATCTCAAGAAATAAAAATAAGAGGAGACAAAGGACAAATGCTCAGAGCACCTGAATAGTCTTAATGCTGGATGAGTGAGGCCTCTCTGTAACCTGGACATTATAGGATCCAATCTCTCACTGGATGCCACCTCAAGATAATGACGAGTTGCAGCAAGAGTTTTACAAATTTAACTACATGATGCCGCATTCCCCCCCCCCCCTCCCAGTCCCCCTTTCTCTTAGGAGTCCTTTCACCCTTTGCAAGCCAGAGTGAATGGAGTCTCAGCTTATAATGTAGAAATATGAGCGGTGCAGATGGCCTTATCTTTTAATTGTTTGAAGCTTTGGACTCAGGTTTAAAACTGTTGGATGAGGCCTGGTTCATCAAACTAGCTCTGGTCAGGAAGAATTTCACACCTGGGTAGCCAGTGTGTCTCTGCTAGGTCTGTGGCTATAATGAAATACCAGCAGCTCAATTAAGTTTCTACCATTTGACATGCAAAGACATTTAGCTGGCATAATATATTGGTACATCGATACATGGGGGGTCATTCCGAGTTTTTCGCTCGCAAGCCATTTTTAGCAGCATTGCACACGCTAAGCCGCCGCCTACTGGGAGTGAATCTTAGCATAGTAAAATTGCGAACGAAAGATTCGCAATATTGCGATTACACAAGTCTTAGCAGTTTCTGAGTAACTTCAACCTTACTCGGCATCTGCGATCAGTTCAGTGCTTGTCGTTCCTGGTTTGACGTCACAAACACACCCAGCGTTCGCCCAGACACTCCTCCGTTTCTCCGGCCACTCCTGCGTTTTTTCCGGAAACGGTAGCGTTTATTCCCACACGCCCATAAAACGGCCTGTTTCCGCCCAGTAACACCCATTTCCTGTCAATCACATTACGATCGCCAGAACGATGAAAATGCCGTGAGTAAAATTCCTAAGTGCATAGCAAATTTACTTGGCGCAGTCGCAGTGCGGACATTGCGCATTAAGCGGAAAATCGCTGCGATGCGAAGATTTTTACAGAGCGAACAACTCGGAATGACCCCCATCAGTCAGAATAATACAAATTTTATTCATGCCCATTTCGATTTAACATTGAATGTTCCTTACAGTGGTGGTCCTAGACTCTCACTTCCAGGGAAGGTGGTCAACTCAGGAAAGCAGGTTGCCCATAAATGTACTGGAACGTGTTACTGGACATTAAGAGTACAGTCAGAAAATGCAACAGCAGTCGCCTACATCAACAGTCTCTACATGCGGTTGCATGGTAATGCGAAGGGTCGTTCAGATTCTAACATGGGCCCGAGAGACAACAAGTCTTCCTTTCCCCGGTATTCATCCCATGATTGGACATCTAGGTGGTGGACTGTCTCAGCCACCAGAACCTTCACACTGGGGAATGGGCATTATATGCAGAGGTGTTTTAAGCCCTAGTTTGACGGTGGGGATGTCCTCAGATAGACCTCATGGCATCACGGATGAACCATCTACTCCCAAGATACGGACTGTCATCCAAAAACTGCATGCCCGGCCATGGCGTGATGTCACTGAGCGATATAATTTGCCTATCGCTAAGTGTGTATGCACTACCGCTGACCGGCCAGGAGGAGAAACACTAGGCTATATCATTCATAGAGCACATCACCTGGTGTGTACCTAGCTTAACACTTATTGTGACTTCATAATTGTAAATATTGAAAAAGAAAACATTATTTTGCCCTACACCAGACATTCAGACAGTACAAGCAAAAGTCTTCAAAGTATAATTGTACCCTGCCTTTACACAATCTAATTTGCTTTTAACAAAACATTCCATAAATATTTCCCCATTTTCAATCACTCCGCTGGTCTCAACATCAAATATACCACTATTAAAAACAATGATATATTTAAAAACTGTTCACACAATGCGTCCTTTCATTGCTATGGTTACTATAGGAACACAGGAAGTAAAATTCCCAGTATAGAACTCCATATCCTAGGTAACCCCCTAACAGGAAGTCCTTAACTTCCAATGCAATGAATGAGAACTCTGGTCACATGGCCCACAATTCTCCTGTCACGTGGCTCATACATCAGAGTGATAATGCTAATACTCCGGAGGGATCATGTTACTTCCGTTACTCCAATCACTTGTATCTCCGGTCCCATATATACGCGTCATAGGCATGAGCAAGAGGGGAGCTAACCTCTCAACCACAGAATCTGTGTCACCAGAAATCTTATTTATAATGATTTCTGCCCACTTGTCAGGTCCACAGCCAGCCTCAGAGTGCAACTACTGGGAGTCTTTCACAGGAATCGGCCACATTTCTGATCCAACAGCAGGGGACGAGGTTCTTTGCCAGACCAAACCCAAGTGGCAGAACCGGATTAAGGGTGGGGCCCAGGGGGTAAGTACTCTGGGCCCTCCTGTTTTAGCCCCCCCCCCCCCCGAATGGAGCAGCTATGCTACAGCTCTGAAATTTGTCATCTTCCCTTACAGAATCAGTGAGTCCTCACTCTGCCTGAGAAGAGGCGGAGGAAAATTCCACACATACTGCAGCTGAGAGGGGATGGAGCAGGTACTACTAATTACCCAGGTCCACTGCTGACCTCTGCACCCCCCCTACCTGTCCCACCACTAGCAGCATTGTGCTTCAGTCAGCACATGCTGCTGTGTGCTGGCTGGTCTGTGATGGTGTAGGGAGGCTGCTGCTGCGCCTCTTCTGCCTGCGGGGAGGGTAGCGGTAACACTAATTGCACCCCCCTCTGGATTTACCCCTGGCTGGGGGGCCAAATCTAAAAAAAATGTAGTTCCTCGTAATTTGCGTACCCATGGAGGAAGGGGCTCTCATCTGGCACAGCAATGTGTGTGCTGTGCTAGTTGCTAGCAAAGGGGACCCCCTGATATTAAGTGTCCTGGGCCCCCTGAGGGCATAATCTGGCCCTGCCAAGCGGCCTAAGCCCCTTTAATTAGGAGTGCCTTAAAATATCAGGCAACAAGCAAGACCACTCTCTTCACTACCATTCTAAACAATGAAACATGGCCTGCTCAATGTCACAGCTCAGGTGATGGTTCCCAAAATAGCTAATGCTAAAACTACAACTTCATGAGCATTTTGTTCTGAGAACACTAGCTGCGCAAGGTGTTCCCTTGGGTGCAGACTGCTGTCCCCAAAGACAGACCAAAACTGTGGCAACATTATTAAATCCAGCTGACAAAGTGGCCCTGCAAACTCCTTCATGTGAGAGTGTTCAACCTGAACATAGTGGTCATAGGGAACCCCCTTCCTTTTATTATTGCTGTTGATGCTCCTTTTAAATGGGGACATGAAAGGAGCTCTCTGTTTCTGTAGACACACTCCGCATTCCGATAGTAAGTGTGCAATAGCTGCAGCAGCTGCAGTTCTACATAAGTAAAACATAAAAAGAAACCTGTAACTGATCTGAATGAGGCAGCTCTTTAAAACCTGCTAAACTCATTTGGGTGTTTAAAGTAAACTAGGGAAACTGTTGGTATGGAGGAGCTTTAATCTCATGATCAACCTTTTTCAGTGCCAGCTTCTCCACATTCAACACAACACCCATACATAACAGTTTGACCCCACCTCCACTCCTTCATACTGGATGAAGCTTTATAGGATGAAGCAATTTTTGGATTGTGTTCCATTGCATTCTACAAGGTTTCACAAAAGCAGTGGCGCCTGGTGGTTAATGTATTGCTATATCAGTTGCAAGTTGTGACCAGTCCTGTAGCCACTGGATTCATTAGAATGATTCATTGTAACACCTGTGTTGTTAGTTATGCTTTAAGGCGTATTTGTACTATTTATGTTAAAAGAACCACTAGATCTTTGAAAACTTGGTTTATTGAAACATCATGTAAAGGGTTCTGACACTATAGACACTACGGGGCCAGCATGGATGGTGTAAAATGTTTAGCATTTCTTCCTCACAGCACTGATGTCATTGGTTCGATTCCCACCATGGCCCTAACTGTGTGGAGTTTGTATATTCTTAATGCGCTTGCATGGGATTCCTCCAGGTGCTCCAGTTTCCTCCCACAATCCAAAAATATACTGGTAGATTAATTGGCTCTCAACAAAATTAACCGTAGCATAAATGTGTGTGCGTGTACATGGGATAGGGATTATAGATTGTAAACTCCACTGGGGCAGGGACTGATGTGAATGGCCAAATATTCTCTGTAAAGCGCTGCAGAATATATGTGCACTATATAAATAACTGGTAATAAATAATATGGGCCTAATTCATGTTTGTATGCAATGGCCGATGTTCAACAGAGTGCTTATCAGCAGACTGCGCATGTGCTCTGATCGCAGTTTGCATGCATCAAGGTGCTGCTGCGATCTCACTTGCAATGAATTTTCATGGAAAAGTGATTGACAGGAAGTGACTGAAGGTGCTAATGAGGAGTGGTTGGACTACGCAGGCATGTCGTGGCCGTTTTTGGGCGTGTATCTGCTGTTGGTTGCAAGCTTGAACTTACCATTGATAACTGTATTTCTCCTAAATCCACAGGATAATATTGGGATATGTTGAAGCGACAGTGGATTTGCACCAATCGGTCAAAACTTTTCGGCCTTCCAGCATGACAGGGCCCGTCCATATATCCCCGCGTCCTGGCTCAGAAAAATCAGTTTTCCCAAAGCTCAAGGCAGGAGAATCATAGATAGCCCTAATCAGGCGAGAAAGAACACACATGCACACCCTTCCGTACAAGCAGGAAGTGGTGAGTGAGTAAAAACATCCTCAAATTGGGTGCATCAGGGTGGGGTCCCTGTGGACTTAGGAGAAATACCGTTATCAACGGTAAGTTCTTACCATAACGTATATTTGGCAGGGTCCAAAGGTTATACACCGGATAACATTGGGATTTCCAAAAGCAATTTAGTGGTGGGGACGCTCCTGATTGGACAGGAGAATCCTTCACCCGAATTCAGCGTCCTGAGAGGCAAAGGTATCCACGGCATAATGTCTAAAGAATGTGTTAATGGAAGACCATGTGGCTGCCTTACATATCTGTTCTGCTGAAGCACCACGTTGTGCTGCCCATGATAGACCTACCTTATGAGTAGAGTGAGCAGAGACATTAGCCGGAACAGGGAGATCAGCAAGAGAATATGCTTCTGAAATAGTCATCCGAAGCCACCTCGCCAGGGTCTGCTTATCAGCAGGCCATCCTCTCTTGTGAAATCCGTAGAGAATGAAGAGAGAATCTGTCTTTCTGATGGCACTGGTATGATCCACGTAGATCCTCAAGGCACGGACCACATCCAGCGCTGCATATCCCGCAGAAAGGCCGGTTCCTGGAAAGCCAGGAATACAATTTCTTTGTTACGGTGAAATTTAGACACCACCTTGGGAAGATACCCAGATTTAGTTCTGAGAACCGCTCTATCTGGATAAAGATCAAAAATGGAGGACGACATAACAATGCCTCTAAATCTGACACTCTTCTAGCTGACGCCATGGCCAGTAGAAAAAGAACTTTATCTGTCAACCATTTAAGAACCACTTTATTAAATGGTTCAAATGGGGCAACTTGAAGGGACTTTAGGACTAAACTTAATGCTGACACTTGCACTCTGAAGGAAGGCACCTTCAAACCTTTATCCATTCCTGCCTGAAGGAATGCTAAGACCCCGGAAACTCTGAAAGACCTAGGGTCCATTTTCTATTCACTGCACTAATGAATATAGGTTTGCTATATTCGGTGATAAATTCAAGCTGAGGAAGGTTTCCTTGCTCTGAGCATTGTTTGGATTACCTGTTGTGAGAATCCTCTTGACTTCAGGATAGACGTCTTAAGAGCCACACTGTCAAAGACAGTCGATCCAGATGTCTGTGATTAACAAGGACCCTGCGTCAGTAGATCTGGACGTTGAGGGAGCAGGAATGGAGCATCCATCAACATTCTCTGCAGATGTGTACCAATGTGTTCTGGACGAAGCCGGAGCTATTAGTGTCACGGCACCCTTTCCTTGCTTTATCTTTCTCACCACCCTGGGTAATAAGGTGATTGGTGGAAACACGTAGGCCAGACGAAAGTCCCATCTCACCAACAGGGCATCCACAAAGATCGCTCTGGGAGCCTTTGTTCTTCAACTGTATGCGAGAACTTTGTTGTTTTGACGGGACGCCATGAGATCTATCTCTGGTAACCCCCACATGTCGACTAGAGTCTGGAAGATCTCTAGGTGTAGAGCCCATCCGCTTGCCTGAATGACGTGTCAACTGAGGGAATCCGCTTCCCAGTTTAGGACTCCCGGAACAAACACTGCGGACAAGGCTGGATGATGAAGTTCTGCACACTTTAATGTGTGACTTACCTCCTTCATAGCTTTTTGGCTACGAGTTCCTCCATGATTGTTGAGGTACGCTACTGCCGTTGCATTGTCCGAGCAGATCAGAACTGGTTACCCCAGAAGGATGTCCTTTGCCTGAATCAGTGCCATGTATATGACCCGAAGTTCCAATTTATTTATTGGCAGGCAACCTTCTTCCTTTTTCCATTGCCCCTGGAAACGAAAACCTTCCTGACACTGCTCCCCAGCCCTGGAGACTGGCATCTGTTGTCAGAATTTCCCAATCTGATATCCAAAAGTTTCTCACTTTGTCCAGATGGGATGTTTGTAGCCACTAGGCTAACGACCTCCTTACTTCCACCGTAAGGACCATAGTCTGCGTTTTTATCATCTGGCGACACCCATTGCATTTGGCAAGGAGCAGATGCTGCAGAGGCCTCAAGTGGAACTGAGCATACTCCACCATGTCGAATGTTGACACCATCAATCCCATCACACGCATTGCTGTGTGAATGGATACCCTTTGTAGCAGCTCCTGAATCCTTGACTGCAGTGACGTGCGGTGGGGTGAGGCAGAGCCTTTCCTGTCATACTAACGTTTGTGCCAGAGTTTTAACTGTATAAAGTATATGAAAAATACAAAGAATGTTTGAAATATTTTCTTTGCATTATTCTAATAATTTTTATAGCCAAAACTCTGGAGTAAAAAGTCTATGGCAGGTGAGGCAGTGCCTCACCTGGCTAACTTTTCCACACATCTCTGATCAAAACTCACCAAATTTCTAGGAGTTTCTACTGTTGCACCTGTGTATAATGCCCAGATGTATGCTTTGGCTCATATATTGCATGTAAATCTGGCTCTGGTGCTAGCCAGTGCCTCTTGAGCTATTTAGCTCACTGCACGTCCCTGCTTGACTGAACTTTGGATATCATGTTCAGAGGTAAAAATACTCTCTGAATGCTTGAATCCAGTACAGCCCCCAAGTAAGTCATCTGCTGTGACGGAACCAGAGACGATTTTGCCCAATTTATAAGCCACCCGTGCCTTTGCAGACATGTTATTGTCTGTTGCAGATGACATAGGAGCAATTCTTGCAACTGTGGCAGGATTAAAAGATCGTCGAGGTATGGAAAAATTCTTATCCCCTGCTGGTGGAGATAAGTTGCCATTACCACCATTATCTTGGTAAATACTCTGGGGGCTGTGGCTAACCCAAAAGGTATGGTCTGGAACTGAAAATGCTGTTGGAGGATAGTGAACCTGAGCTAGCACTGATGGGACAGTGCTGTAGGAACATGTAGGTAAGCCTCCTGTATATCCAGGCATACCATATAATCCCCTGGCTCCATGGCCAAAATGAGGGAACGTAAAGTCTCCATATAAAACTGAGGTACCCAAATGTATTTGTTCAGCACTTAGAGATTGAGAATGGGCCGGAATGACCCATTTGGCTTCTGAACTAGAAACAGGTCGAGGTCTTATGACTGCCCCAGACAGGGAAAAATAGGGATTTTTGTTTACTTACCATAAAATCTTTCTCTGAGTCCATCTGGGGGACGCTGCGCCGTTACTTGTGGGTTAGAGATGTGTGGTAGCGGAGTTTGGCACAGAACCTATCAAACAAACTGCCTCCTCCCCCCTCTAACCCCTCTCATCTCCTTCCTGGGCAGCCATCAGCTCAGTTAACGTTTAGCCAAGCCAAAGGAGATAGACCAGAAACTAAAAAATAACCAAATAAACCAGACAAACCTACGGGAGGGATCGCAGCGTCCCCCAGATGGACTCAGAGAAAGAGATTTTACGTTAAGTAAACAAAAATCCCTATTTCTCTGTCATCCATCTGGGGGACACTGCGCCGTTACTTGTGGGATTTCCCAAAGCAAGCTAATGAGAGAAGGGAGACGTAGCCGGTATATCCGTCTGTAAAATGTGATGCCCAACAGAGGCAGTCTCTAAACCAAAAGTATGAAAACGATAAAACTTTGTGAAAGTATGGACTGACGACCAGGTCGCCACCCTGCACAGCTGCTCAATAGATGCACCACCGCGAACAGCCCAAGAGGCTCCAACAGCTCTAGTCGAATGAGCGCTAATTGAGTCAGGGACTGAGACATTTGAAGAGACACGTATGCCTGTCTGACGGCCGAAGTTACCCAACGGGCCACGGTGTTCTTGGACGCCAGCCAACCTCGTTTGGGAGCATCATTCAAAACCAAGGTATCCGTACGACGGAAAGATTCCGTGCGAGACAAATAAATATGCAAGGCCCTAAGAACATCCAAAAGAGCCAAATGGGAGTTTTCCCCGGAAGAAGAAGACTGAGCAAATGCTGGAAGGACAATGTCCTGATTTAAATGGAAGGCCGAAACAACCTTCGGAAGGAAAGAAGGCTTAGTCCTCAGAACCACCCGGTTATCATGAAATACTAACAATGGTGGTTTGCAAGAAAGAGCCGCCAACTCAGACACTCGTCTAGCTAAGGCAATAGCCAAAAGAAAAACAACTTTTAGTGTTAGATAACGTAGTTCAACAGATTCCAACGGCTCAAACGGAGGGTTTTGAAGGGCCGTAAGGACTAAGTTTAAATCCCAGGGAGGAACCGGAGGAATAAAAGGTGGTTGAATCCGAAGTACCCCCTGAAGGAACGTCTGAACCTCTGGAATGATCGCCAGTTTCTTTTGAAAAAGAACCGACAAGGCCGAAACCTGACCCTTTAGTGAAGAAAGTCTGAGACCTTTATTGAGACCCTCCTGAAGGAAAGATAGAAGACGAGGAAGTTTAAACAAATGCGGAGTCAAGTCCCGCTTCTCGCACCAAGTGATGTAAATACGCTATACCCTACGGTAAATGCCAGAAGTCACCGGTTTCCTAGCCTGAATCATCGTCTGTACAACAGAACGAGAAAGACCTTTTTGCTCTTAAAATGTTGGATTCAAGAACTAAGCCGTCAAAGCCGACTTAAATCTGGGTGGCGACAAGGTCCTTGAAGAAGAAGATCTGGTCGCAGGGGGAGACGAAAGGGTTCCCCGACGATCATGCCACGCAGAAGAGTGTACCACTGTCGGCGTGGCCAATCTGGAGCCACCAGAATGATTAGAGACCTTTTCGCCGAATGCGTTGAAGTAGACGTGGAATCAGTGGGATTGGCGGAAACACGCATCCCAGTTGAAACACCCACGGAGCTGTCAGAGCATCGATTTAGACATGTTTGAGGATCCTGAGTCCGCGAGCCGCAGTGAGGAAGCTTCTTGTTGAGACGAGACGCCATTAGGTCTACGACGGGCATTCCCCAGCGGCCCACTAGAGATAGAAACACTTCCTGGTGAAATGGATACAAAAATGGGCAAACATATAACATCAAGCGCTGGGAGATAAAATTCAAACCTTCCCTTATGAATGTGAGGAGAAAGGTTGCAATTGAAGGCGTTTTTCCTCTACTTCTTAAGGTGGAGACTCCAATCCTCCATTCACATCAGGAATCATGACATGTAAAAGAATATGATACAATGGTGTAGTATGTCTTCACTAGATCACACTTCACCCCAGTGGTTCTTTATTAAATGAACAGTGGGTGCTGAGCCTCCACCAAATCTTCAGAAAATTAAGTAAACAAAGAGCGTACCTGGACTCACAATAGAAATGTATGTTGTAAACATATAAAGGTATCTTTGTGTGAATATATAGTCAGAAAAGACCGTCTAAAGGGCGTACCCCAACTCACAATGACTAGGGGTGAATGAAGCCTATAAAGGTTTCTTTTAGTGAGTACTTCGAATCACAGCGTACCCCAACTCACAGTTAAACAGGTGTTCGTAATCATATCACGGTTTCTTTCACTCTCCAAATAGCCAGACAGAAAGATCGATGCAAAAAACGGATTTATTCCATAAAATATTCATAAAAATATTCCCACAGGAATGTCCTAATAACAAATGATAAAACTTATTTTTAAAATGGAGCAAAGATGAACGATCACACCACCTGGCTTGGACACCTCCAATCACATCCAAAATACCTCTGGTCCCAAGCATTTTGGATAAGGGAGACTCAACCTGTATTTGTTTGTTTCAGCATCATGTGTAAAAATATTCTTACTAATTTTTAACACACACAAACATGTCCCAACAATACTGACATTCATTTTGACAATGTTTTTAAAACAAAACAAAGCCAACATATTACAAGTTTTTTACGCAACTCAATTGTGTTCTTCTTGTAATGTTGTATAGAGAAGAAAGCTAAAATATGTATCAATAACAAAGATGAACGATCACACCACCTGGCTTGGACACCTCCAATCACATCCAAAATACCTCTGGTCCCAAGCATTTTGGATAAGGGAGACTCAACCTGTATTTGTTTGTTTCAGCATCATGTGTAAAAATATTCTTACTAATTTTTAACACACACAAACATGTCCCAACAATACTGACATTCATTTTGACAATGTTTTTAAAACAAAACAAAGCCAACATATTACAAGTTTTTTACGCAACTCAATTGTGTTCTTCTTGTAATGTTGTATAGAGAAGAAAGCTAAAATATGTATCAATAACATTGTAATTTGGATTGTCTGCAGGAAAAGAGAATGATTGGAATCTAGAAAGAGTAATGATTAGAAAAAAATCAAGTGGTCAGTTTACTTCCTGCTAAAGACATTCTGCCTGGCTGCCAATTATTGTGTCTGCAGGAAAAGAGAATGATTGGAATCTAGAAAGAGTAATGATTAGAAAAAAATCAAGTGGTCAGTTTACTTCCTGCTAACATGTATGTGTGGCTCCATCAACATTTCCCTCCTCCAATACCAAAAAAAATGGTAAAGAATAAATGTGCGTACAAATTTTGTTTTTGTTTGTAGCACTTATAATTAATGATGTTGAAAAAAGTGTCAAGGAGCTAAGTGTTATATATTTTTCGCCAAAAGTACACTTACTAACTATTTTGCGTTACTTATCCCAAATGTCTAACTTGTATTTTTTTCACATTTTTTTGGGTGGCTGCTTGCTCTGCCCTTTGCCTTTAGCACTGTCACGTTGTCGTGCTCTGGTGGAGCGTCTTGGTGGTGATGAGACTGGCGTGATATTTGGAGTAGTCGTACCAGAACTGCTGCTTGTTTGCTGTTGGTGCATGCATCTGAGTGTTTCATTCAGGTTAGTGAGGGTGGCATTGAGATCACGTGTAGCAGCATTTTGATTGTCTACTATTCGGAATAAACTTTCATTAATCTTTTGATTGTTTTGAAAAATGCTCATATAACTTTGCTGTTGTCTGTGCTGTTCTTCCATTATGCACTGTAAGTTGCCCATGACCTGTGTAATGTCTGTACGCATGAGTTCCATGGTATTGCCTATTCTGGTTGTTTGTTTATTTTGTCTACTCAGATTTCTTGATATTCTTCTGAGGTGAGATGGTAGGCTTGCAAACATTTGTGTCTGCTTACGCAGGCAATCTTCATTAATGGCCTGCTGTCTAGCCCAAATGGTCCAAAACACCTGATCAGGGCCTTGTGTTCCTGGTGGTGTTGGGCTGTGTTGTGGTGGTGTGCTTTGCTGTGGTGGTGTACTCACAGGTGCTGGGGGGCTCATTCCTTGCATTAATGGCTGCATTTCTAAGATGTTTGTCTCCTCCATGTCACTGTGTTGCTGTTGTTGCGGAGGGATGCTGTTCCCAGGACTAGAAGCTGAAATGTTAAACAAATCTCCATTAGCTATCCATATGTTTGAGAAATGATAACAAATCACTACACATGGAACACATGTGATTCACTGTTGCTTACAACTATTCTGCCTAGCAACATCATCACTCATAGCTTAAATACATACATATGCCTGTTTGTGGCAAATGTGTCTGGTTACTTAATTGTGAAAGCAAACACTTCAGTTTTATTGTAGCTCACACATACTCCACCATAAAAACACATTGGAATACACAGTGTTACCTTATAGATTTGTTCAAACAAACATAGTAATGTTTTTATATGTATTTTGCAATGTTACCTCAAACACACATGTGAAATGTGGAAAAACCTTACTTTTTGCAATAAAACCAACATGCTTTTTTGTTGCAGCATCTTACACACAATGTCATACTGTATGGCTCAAGTGGACATACATATCTTTACTGGATGTGGACAAGGACATTTAGCTTGGATTACATTTCAGCTTTTACTTACTGCGGTAAGTATTTACGTTTTTGATGTGTTTTGACTTAATGCGGGTATGAAATATTTTGATTACGTACTGAAATTTTACACACTTTTTTTTCAGTTTGATACTCACAATCAAGATGAGGGGAGTGTGGATGACGTCTTGGACGTGTGTCCAAAATTTGGAGTGGTAGGACAGAACATACGGACGATAATCTTCGTGGCGGGGTAGCCTGCTGTGTTTGGGCCGGGACATACGACCTTGCTTTCTTTTCGGCCACAGGTTTTTTGTGGTGATGTCTTTCAGAATTGCCACTTCTGCTGCTCCATACTTCTTTTGATGGACCTTTTAATGAAAGTGCAATTTTGTTATGGCCATTCCTTTACAAGCATACCCTATACTACAATGGACACTTTACCTGCTTCCGCAGCGTCATCATCAGATGTGATAGGAGTTACTGGCCGACGAGTAGTACTGCTTTTTTCAAACACTGTATAAAATAAAAATAAAAAAAAATTTAATCATGCTATTGTGTATACATCCACCCATTATGCTTATAAACATTTATTCTTGAAGAAATGCTTGGTTTTTATTTTAAAAAAAACATAAGGACCGGAAATACAAAAATAAAAAACAAAAAAAACAAAAACATTGACCAAAACACATATGCACTATGGCAACATCAACACAGGAAAACATGTACAGGACACTGACATAGGCCACAAGTTAAAGAAAAAAAACACAAAAATAAACACACACATCTTCATTTTGTATTGAAAGGAAAAATATTACAGATGCAATATATAAATTGCTCTGTGATGTGGCACTCCAAAGACACATTACCACTATATGAGCCAAAACAAAATTTAGCAATTTTTCACAAATATTACACTGCAGTGTGGTGTCACGGTACAAATACAAGCAAAAAAATAAAATAAAATTATTGTTAATTTAATTAAATAATTAACATTATCTAATAATGACACTACACATGTACCGTATATACTCGAGTATAAGCCGACTTTTTCAGCACATTTTTCTGTGCTGAAAAAGCCCCCCTCGGCTTATACTCGAGTCAATGGCTGCAGCAGACGCCGTGGGCTGTGTGGGCGTCCGCTGCAGCCGGCTCCAGGACAGACACTAGAGGTCATTATTGACCTCTAGTGTCTGTGCGCGTTGCTATGGGAGAGACGTCATGACGTCTCTCCCATAGAGATGATCGGGTGCCGGGGAGTGGGCGGCCGCACAGAGCGGCGGCCGGATGGAGCGAGCGGACGGACGGAGCGGAGCAGCGCAGCAGCAGAAGAAGCGGTCGGGAAGCAGGAGCGGGGCAGTGGTAAGTATTGTTTTTGTGTGTGTGTTTGTAAGCGGCGACGGGGGCACTGCAACAGGGGGCAAAGAAAGAAGGGGGCACTGCAACAGGGGGCAAAGAAAGAAGGGGCACTGCAACAGGGGGCAAAGAAAGAAGGGGGCACTGCAACAGGGGGCAAAGAAAGAAGGGGGCACTGCAACAGGGGGCAAAGAAAGAAGGAGGCACAACTACTGGGGGCAATGAAAGGGGGCACAACTACTGGGGGCAAAGAAAGAGGGGCACAACTACTGGGGGCAAAGAAGGGGCATAACTACTGGGGGCAAAGCAACGGCAGCATGTTTTTATCTGGCACTGTGGGGGGATATCTGTTACTGGGGGTATATGTGGCACTGGGGGCACAACCCTAGCAACAAGCATTACCCCCTGGCAACAAGCATAACACCTACCGCATGAAACCCCTGGCAACGAGCATGACACCCTGAGCATGAACACCCCTGGCACCGTACATTTCCCACCCTAGGCTTATACTCGAGTCAGTCATTTTTCCCATTTTTTTGTGGTAAAATTAGGTATCTCGGCTTATATTCGGGTCGACTTATACTCGAGTATATACGGTAAGTGGATTCCAAGCCACTTTCCAGTACTCCAGCCTCTAACATGACAACCACTGTTTTTAAAACATTGCACATGGATCACTTAAATATAAAACATAGTCACAATTTTAATTGAAAAATCGGCCAAAAGGAAAACATTATTGCAGGACAATTCAGAGACACACCAAGTCCAAACTACACATGCAAAATATCTGTCAGAAAAACACATGACATACAATAAAGTAAGATGTTACATTGGCTTTTGTATAAAACATTAACCAAAACAATGTATTTGCTGACACACACTTGAAGATGGGAGTAATATGCAACGTCACATGACACATTTAAAAAAACAAACCATAGAATGTAAATGCAAATACACATGCTCACCATTCTTCCTGGGCCTATCTGTATCCCGGACATGGGTTGCAGAGACAACTTCTGGAGGGATTACACTCCGCATGGGCTCCTCATACTCCAGATATCTTGCAATATAGGGCTGCCCACCACCGATTTTCCGAGCCGACTTGGCCTCCTTGGCCATTTTGGACTTGACACGTTGCTTTATGTCATAGTACCGTTTGCGGCACGTGTCCTCCGTCCGCTTGACCACCCCCTCACTATTGACAGCAGCAACAACTTTCGCCCACAACACAGTCTTCCTCCGTGTTGGCACCTTGGCGGACTCAGGGCCAAATAGCTGCCTCTGATACTTCATCAGCTCACGCACCAATGCTGTGAGCACCGAAAAAACACTGAGGTCGTACACTGAGGTACTCGGGGATATGGAGGGGGGAGAGTCCTAAATTTAAATATTCAGTGCCTTTGTTCGGCTGCGCCCGTCCATATCCCAAGAGTACTCCAGTGCCCCCTATGGATTCAAAGAAAAGGATTTACCTGGTAAGTACCAAAATCCTATTTTCAGCAAAACTAAACTTAACATTCCGCCCAGTCTTAGTAGTGGTCCGTGGCCGCGGAGCACTCTGACTGTCACTATCACTTGAGACTGCTGCAGCAACCTCACCCACCTCCTCCACCTCACTAACACCTCCTCCACCTGACCGACCTCCTCCATCTCACTCACACCCTCCACCTCACCCACCTCTGAGTCACACACAGAGCCGGCCCTAGGCATAGGCAAACTAGGCAACTGCCTAGGGCATCTGGCATGCCTAGGGGCACCAGCAGCTTCTGCTGATTAAAATGATATGCGGCATGCCTATAATCTGTGTGTAGCATTTTGTATGCAGATACAGCCACAGTCGCACACAGAATATAGGCAAGCCACATATAATTTTATTCAGCAGAAGCTGCTTGTGCGTCCTAGTCATACAGAAATGCAAATAAGATGCATTGTCATAAAAAAAGGTGCCCGACGTTAGGAGAGCTGCCAGCTGACTCACACAAGGCATCTCCTGCTGCATGGTGTATTGAGGCAAGATGTATGAGGACACATCTGTATCCAAGCAGAGGCAGAGGTCACAGTGTTAGCAGCCATGTAAGTGCTGTGTGCAGGTAGGTTGATTGTGCAATAGTGTTCGGCATGAGAGGCATTATGCGTGTCATGTTTTATGTGTATAAGGGCATTAATAAAGGTTGGCAGAATGTGTAAGGTGCATTATGTTTATAAGGACATTAATAATGTGTGTCATATGTGTGAGGGGGCATTACTGTGTGGTATTATGTGTACAAAGGCATTACTAATGTGCGGCATAATGTATATAAAGGGCACTACTGTGTGGTCTAATGTGAATAAAGTGCATTATGAAGTTGTGTAATGGGAATAAGGAGCAATTCAGTGTGGTGTAATGTGAATAAAGGGCACTACTGTGAGGAGTAACGTATATATTGTAAAGTGGTACTACTGTGTGATGTAACGTGAATAAGGGACACTATTGCATAACAAAATGTGAGTAAAGTTGCACTACTGTGTGGCATAATTTGAATTAAGGGTACTATTGTGTGCCCATGTGCCTTGCCAGCAAAAACACACCCCTCTTTGGGCTGCGCGCTGAATGTGCACACTGTTCCTATTTTAAATATAGGGGGTAGCAACACCAAAATGAGGACTGTAATGGGTGAGGGTTGATGGTGCTGGAAAAGGGGTACAGGGTCAGAGGCAGAAATAGCGGTGGTGCCAGGGGGCACCAGACAAAATCTTGCCTAGGGCATCATATTGGTTCGGGCCAGCACTGGTCACACATAATTGTGTCTAAACAGTTAACACAGAAAAAAAAACCACACTCCTCCACTACCACTACACAACTCACACACACACACACACACACACACACACACACACACACACACACACACACACACACACACACACACAAACACTGACAAGGGACTATAAAGAAAAATAACTTGGACTAAAAATGAGACAAAACCACAAAATACAAGACAACAAGAATGACAAGACGACTTTCAAACACAATACCACACTCAGAAATCGCTACCAATACTCCTCACCAAACCACAAATTCACCTACCTCCACAGCACAACCTCCCTCCTCCTCACCACTAACTAAACCCACGAGGTGCGGACGGTTTGGGGCGTATTTATATGGTTGCGCACAGACACTCCTACCATCTGAAACACAACCAATCACGAACGGGGATGAAAATCGAAACTGAAAGTGAAAATGCGGGCGCTGGAAAAAAAAACCCTGCCGCGTTTAACTTAGGAAAAAAAACAGCAAATACAACAAAAACACGTACGCAAACGACAATGACGGCCGTAAATGTGCCCAAAAAAAACGACTGGCATCGACATCGGAAAACACGACAACCATAAAGTCGACTGCTTCGTAACTTTGCGTATATGGATTCAAAAAGTTGCATGAAAATGCACCCGATACAGAACGAGTTTAAACACTACACAAACCGACTCAAACACGAATATTAGTAAATATTGCCCTATATCTTTATCTGACCACGCAGTTATATGGACGGATTTTTTTATTGGGAGGGAACACAGTGATTATATCATTTGGAGATGCCCATCGGCCCTGGCAACTTCTGCCCCATTAAAACAGCAGTGACCAAAGCATGGGATCATTTTGAAAAAGAAAATTTGTCTACGCTTCATTCTGACCATGTACTGTTTTGGCAAGCGGCTAAAGCCACGATACAAGGTGAAATTATTTCTCCTTCAGTATCCAGTAAAAAAATTAAAATTACTAAAGAATACCTGACAGCCCAACAGGCTCTCACCTTAGCTTTTCAGGCCTACAAAAGTCACCCTTCCATATTTACTAGAACACAGGTTCTCAAACTCGGTCCTCAGGACCCCACACGGTGCATGTTTTGCAGGTCTCACAGATCACAAGTGAAATAATTAGCTCCACCTGTGTATCTTTTAAAATGTGTCAGTGAGTAATTAATACACCGGTGCACTTGCTGGGTTACCTGCAAAACATGTACTGTGTGGCGTCCTGAGGACCGAGTTTGAGAACCACTGTACTAGAAAATCCTACAATGCAGCAAAATTGACATTTTGATGACTTATTTAATAGGTTAGAATCCACCATCCACCCTCTTCAGAAACCAGATGGTTCTTTTACCTCCTCTAATGCACAGCTAGCCTCAGTATTACATGATTTTTCATTCCCCCTTCTTGCTCCCAAGCAGAATCGGCATTCTGGGAGGGCTTGCCTCTCCCACAGTTGCCGGAATCCGCAAGTACATTATTGGCTGCAGATGTCACTGCCAAAGAGGTTATGGCAATACATTAATGTGTGGGAAAGCACCTGGGCCCGATGGTTATACTTCTGATTTCTATAGATTGGTATCTCCTAAAATTGCTTCTGTTCTTGTATTGGTTTATAATAGTATATTATCCTCAGGAAAATGACCTAACTATTTTAATACAGCTACCCTACGTGTCCTTCCGTAACAGAGTAGGGACCTGTCTGATCCCGGTTCATACCGACCAATATCGCTTTTGAACTTGGATTACAAGATCTTGACTAAATTGTTGGCGGACCGCTTCAAATTGGTTTTGCCCTTGGTGGTGCATTGGGATCAGACGGGTTTCATTATGGGTAGGAACTCTGGGGCAGATGTATTAACCTGGAGAAGGCATAAGGAAGTGATAAACCAGTGATATGTGCAAGGTGATAAAGGCACCAGCCAATCAGATCCTAACTGTTCATTTACATATTGGAGTTGATTGGCTGGTGCCTTTATCACCTTGCACATATCACTGGTTTATCACTTCCTTATGCCTTCTCCAGGTTAATACATCTGCCCCTCTGTAACTATTCTTAGACGAGTATTGGCCGCGGTGCAGGACACTCAGTGCACCGTGTCAAACGTACCAAAGGCAATTTTATCCCTGGATGCTGAAAATTTGTATGATTCTTTATCCCGATTTGCCTTCCCAGATAAATTCATACGGTTTCTTAAAACTCTATATACCCTCCCTACCTCTAGAATAATTTGCAATGGACAGATGTCTGCAGGTTTCACAATATGGGGTGGAACAAGACAAGGGTGCCCCCTATCGCCTTTGCTATTTGCTCTTGCTCTCAAAACCTTGGCTGTTGCTCTTAGACATTCCCCCCTATACCAAGGGATTCTTCTAGGTCAGGGGTTCTCAAACTCGGCCCTGAGGACCCCACACAGTGCATGTTTTGCAGGCAACCCAGTAGGTACACAGGTGTATTAATTACTCACTGACACTTTTTAATAGGTCCACAGGTGGAGCTAATTATTTAACTTGTTATTTTGTGAGGAGACCTGCAAAACATGCACTGTGTGGGGTCCTGAGGACCGAGTTTGAGAACCTGTGTTCTAGGTGAATCCGACCTCCGTATATCACTCTTTGCCAATAATATGCTACTTTTTCTTTCCCACCCCAAACACTATTCCTTAAAATCATTAATCAATTTGGTTTATTCTCGGGATATAAAATGAATATTAATAAATCTGAACTTCTTGTCCTGAAGGGGCCTAGACCTACTTTACCAGATACAGAAAACTTAAGTACTGTCAAGATAGTGGACTCCAAACTTAAATATCTGGGAATACAAATTCCTAATAAATTGGAGCTTTTATATAGATTTAACTACCTTCCTGCAATTTCCCTTATAGAACAGTCTTTGGACCGTTGGCATAACTTACCTTTGTCATTACTTAGCAGAGTGGAGGTTATTAAGACTGTGGTATTTCCCAAATTGACATATATTGGGCTTAATTCTGAGTTGATCGCAGCAGCAAATATGTTAGCAGTTGGGCTAAACCATGTGCACTGCAGGGGAAACAGATATAACATGTGCAGAGAGAGTTAGATTTGGATGAGGTGTGTTCAAATTGAAATCTAACTTGCAGTGTAAAAATAAAGCAGCCAGTATTTACCCTGCCCAGAAACAAAATAACCCACCCAAATCTAACTCTCTCTGCAAATGTTATCTGCTCCCCCTGCAGTGCACATGGGTTTGCCCAATTGCTAACAAACTTGCTGCTGCGATCAACTCAGAATTACCGCCTTTATGCAAATGTTACCTATCAAATTGACTGTGAAATTACTTGTATAATGATGGCATGTAGCCGATTTATATGGAAATCTAAGAAACCTCTGATTTCTCTGGCTAAACTACAAATGTCCAAAAAGTATGGGGGACTCAGTCTCTCTAACCTTACATATTATTCCCATGCACTCCTACTGAGATATGCTCTTGATTCGTTGACAGAACAGGATATCTACACAGATGTTCCATTGGATTGTGTTATTGCTCCATTTTCCCCAGGGGCCCTATTACGTTTCCGGTATGAAAGATAGATAGTGTCTAGTTAGACAGTCAATAGATAGACACCATATATTAGACAGACATTAGGTCGACAGGGTCAAAAGGTCGACATGGAAAAGGTCGACAGGTCAAAAGGTCGACGTGAAAATGGTCGACATGGAAAAGGTAGACACCATGTTTTTTGCATTTTTGTGGTTTGTGTGGATAGTTTTGTCATCTGGGACCCCCAATTGTAGAAAGGCATACCCTCGCGGGGCTCGCTTCGCTCGCTGCGCTCGCCACAAGGTTTATAACCAACTCTATGCCGACATGGATAAAGAAAGTATGAAATAATCCAAAAACATGTTACATTAAAAAAAAACATTTGTCTATCTTTTTTATGTCGACCATTTTCATGTCGACCTTCTGACCTGTCGACCTTTTGACCCTGTCGACCTAATGTCTGTCTAATATATGGTGTCTATCTATTGACTGTCTAACTAGACACTGTCTATGTATCAAACGGATAGACCATATTACATACACCTAAGTCACATATTCCCAAACACATATATAACAAGCTGATTTTCAGAGATACCTGTGAGGCCTGGTGGTTATAACTGTAAAATTGCATCATAACCCCTGCAATTCACCTTGGTTACCCCTATGGGGAAACCCGATATTTACTCCGGTAATAGAGAACCCTGTTTTTCAACGCCTTCGATTGAAAGGCATCAAAGCTATAGCCCAAGTATTTGATCAGGGGGGGAAATCTATTGTCTTTCCAAGATCTTCAGGATTTATATGGCCTTCCTGACTCCTATCATCTCTCCATCCTACAGCTACTCCATTATATACACTCACTTCCCCCCATGACATCTTCTCCTCTCACCATAGATCCTTTGTTTCCTGTATTCTCTAGGTTTCTTAAGAGACGTTACAAGCCCAGAGATATCTACCTATTGCTCCTGAAGCCTCTTAATACTCAAACTTTGCAAAAAGCGACTGATGCTTGGAGTAGAGATATATCTTTATTACGAGCAGTGCCAGATTAAGGTCCACATGGGCCTGGAGCTCAAATTTATGAAGGGCCTATTTTGTGCCTTGGCAGAAGGTGTGACAAGCGCTGTGGTGGTGGTGGTCTAAATAGGGGGTGTGGCCCATGCCATGGGTGTGGCTACGTCCATGGAGGTCATAACTAGTGCCTACCTTCAACCACTTAATAGAGGAACAGAGCAACCGACCCATACACACACATACATACATACAGTGGTCATTAAAGTGTGAATTGCGTGTATGGGAAATTAAACACGAGTACTGTTGCATGCGCCAAAAAAGGGGGCATGGCCACTGAAAAGGAGTGTGTCCTTAAAGGTATATGCATTAGTATGCCCCCTCCTGGTCTGTATGAGCATCATTGTGTCCTCTCCTCTCCTTGCCTGTATATACACTAGTGTGGGTAGAGTCAACATCCCCATCGCCTTAAGGACCCGGATGTGACATCAGGTGAGGGCAGAAGTTGTATTATGCCATTAAAGCATTTTTATTTTTTTCTCCAATCTAGATTTGTTATAAGTTATTTTCTGTTCTTGTTTGGCTTAATTGTACCCTCGCGGCCTTGCTTTGCTTGCCATACAACAGGCCTGAAGTCTCACTTTGCTCCCCACAGGTTACTATTCCCAATAGATGGTGACATTGACCCAGTGCATTATAGGAAAGGTCCTCTCGGCAAAGGGGATCTAGGCGCTACCCATTAGTGTGTGCCCCCCTCCTAGTCTGTATGTGTGTCAGTGTGCCTCCCTCCCCTCCTAGTCTGTATGTGTATTAGTGTGCCCCTCTCCCCTCTTATCCTGTATGTGTGTCAGTGTGCCCCTCTCCCCTCTTCGCGTGTATGTGTGTCAGTGTGCCCCTCTCCCCTCTTAGCCTGTATGTGTGTCAGTGTGCCCCTCTCCCCTCTTAGCCTGTATGTGTGTCAGTGTGCCCCTCTCCCCTCTTAGCCTGTATGTGTGTCAGTGTGCCCCTCTCCCCTCTTAGCCTGTATGTGTGTCAGTGTGCCCCTCTCCCCTCTTAGCCTGTATGTGTGTCAGTGTGCCCCTCTCCCCTCTTAGCCTGTATGTGTGTCAGTGTGCCCCTCTCCCCTCTTAGCCTGTATGTGTGTCAGTGTGCCCCTCTCCCCTCTTAGCCTGTATGTGTGTCAGTGTGCCCCTCTCCCCTCTTAGCCTGTATGTGTGTCAGTGTGCCCCTCTCCCCTCTTAGCCTGTATGTGTGTCAGTGTGCCCCTCTCCCCTCTTAGCCTGTATGTGTGTCAGTGTGCCCCTCTCCCCTCTTAGCCTGTATGTGTGTCAGTGTGCCCCTCTCCCCTCTTAGCCTGTATGTGTGTCAGTGTGCCCCTCTCCCCTCTTAGCCTGTATGTGTGTCAGTGTGCCCCTCTCCCCTCTTAGCGTGTATGTGTGTCAGTTGCCCCTCTCCCGTCTTAGGTCTGTATGTGTGTCAGTTGCCCCTCTCCCGTCTTAGGTCTGTATGTGTGTCAGTTGCCCCTCTTAGCCTTAGGTCTGTATGTGTGTCAGTTGCCCCTCTTAGCCTTTGTGTGTGTCAGTTGCCCCTCTCCCCTCTTAGCCTGTATGTGTGTCAGTGTGCCCCTCTCCCCTCTTAGCCTGTATGTGTGTCAGTGTGCCCCTCTCCCCTCTTAGCCTGTATGTGTGTCAGTGTGCCCCTCTCCCCTCTTAGTCTGTATGTGTCAGTGTGCCCCTCTCCCCTCTTAGCCTGTATGTGTGTCAGTGTGCCTCTCTCCCCTCTTAGCCTTTATGTGTGTCAGTTGCCCCTCTCCCCTCTTAGCGTGTATGTGTGTCAGTTGCCCCTCTCCCGTCTTAGGTCTGTATGTGTGTCAGTTGCCCCTCTCCCCTCTTAGCCTTTATGTGTGTCAGTTGCCCCTCTCCCCTCTTAGCGTGTATGTGTGTCAGTTGCCCCTCTCCCGTCTTAGGTCTGTATGTGTGTCAGTTGCCCCTCTCCCCTCTTAGGTCTGTATGTGTGTCAGTTGCCCCTCTCCCCTCTTAGCCTTTGTGTGTCAGTTGCCCCTCTTAGCCTGTATGTGTGTCAGTTGCCCCTCTCCCCTCTTAGGTCTGTATGTGTGTCAGTTGCCCCTCTTAGCCTTTGTGTGTGTCAGTTGCCCCTCTCCCCTCTTAGGTCTGTATGTGTGTCAGTTGCCCCTCTCCCCTCTTAGCCTTTATGTGTGTCAGTTGCCCCTCTTAGCCTGTATGTGTGTCAGTTGCCCCTCTCCCCTCTTAGGTCTGTATGTGTGTCAGTTGCCCCTCTCCCCTCTTAGGTCTGTATGTGTGTCAGTTGCCCCTCTCCCCTCTTAGGTCTGTATATGTCAGTTGCCCCTCTCCCCTCTTAGGTCTGTATATGCGTCAGTGTGCCCTCCTCCTCGCCTACTACTGTGTATATGTATTAGTGTGCCCTCCATCCCCTCTTACGGTGTATATGTATTAGTGTGCCCCCCCCCAGTCTGTATTTTGTATTAGTGTGTCCCCTACTTGTCTGTATATACGTCAGTGTGCCCCCTCCCTCCCCTCCTAGTCTGTTTATGGGGAGGCAGTCAATTGACTGCCAGTTGGGATCCCAGCATTCAAGATACCGACGCTCAAATACCGGCGGCCAGAGTTCCGACCTTCGGGTGGATTCTCCACTTTGGTGGTGGTCCATTCCACCACCCGAGAAGGGAATAGAATCCTGTGGCGACCAAAGGTTGCCACCAGAATCAAAGCGTGGCTAGCGCAGCGAGCCCGAGAGGGGACACACTGTGCTCGCCACCGGGATCCCGGCTGTCGGGATCCTGGCATCGGTCTCCTGTCCGCTGGGATCTCATAGTGATCCCTGTATATGCTGTAGTGTTCTCCACTCTCCTCCTAGTCTGTACTGTATGTGCATTATTGTAGCTCCTCATTTTGTACATTAAGTGTCTTGACTTTCTCTAAAATTTGTAGTCTGGTCCTTAGGTGTTAACCTGCTCTCATCGCTTGGACCTTTCAGCAGCTCAGCTCAGGGGCGGATTGGGATGGAAAAGCAGCCCTGATAGGGGTGGGGTCTTTTGAGGTGGTGGGGTCTGTCGAGGGGAGGGAGGGGGGCAGGATACTCACTCCTCATGGGCCTTATTCTGAGTTGGACACTGTTGCAGCCTTCCTTGCCACTTTTGCATCTGTGACTTTCATGAAGCAGTGAAAAGTGTGGAGAAGTGAGCCAGTGGAGAAGTTGTCCATGGCAACCAATCAGTGTTAAGGTAACATTTAGAAAATGCATTCTATAAAATTATACGTAGCAGTTGATTGGTTGCCATGGGCAGCTTCTCCACTGGCTCACGTCTCCACACTTTTCACTGCTTCATGAATAGACCCCTTAATGCTAATGCAGTTACACAGCCCTTCTCTGGTGTACATCTGTGCACCTGACTATGAAAGGGCTGACACGCCCACTGTCAGTGTCTACAGACGCCGCAATCATGCTTAGTGCATCGTTAGTCACCAATGCCACTTTCACCAGCCATATGCGATGTGCAGATCATCCGTCTCAGTATTGGCTCTAATGTGAGAAATTTGGTGTCTCTGTACGCAGTCACTTTCACCAACACAACCATGTTACTGCAATAACACGCCCATATTGCATCTTGAGGCTGGGGACACAGAATGGTGCTGAGTGACACAGGAAAGGATGAGGCTGAAGTGATATAGGTGAGTGAAGGATGACAGTGACGCAGTGAGCCAATAGCCGACCGACCTCTAACTATTGGGGAGGGATGGCGGCCCCACAAACACGTGTACTGGGCCCAAAGATTTCTGTTGCCGGCCCCTGAGGATATTACTAAAAATAATCTTTTACTACCAATGTATAACCATGAGTTAATTTGTCGATGGCTCCAAATGAAGCTGAATTGTTCATGCAGAAAGATAGTCATTTAGTTGCATGTTTAACATACCTTGTCACAGAGTGTTTTATGTGTCCTGCCAGGAAAGGAGGGGTGGGGGGGACAGGGACGGAAGGGACTTCACTTATCTCTTATATTGAAAAAGAGAAGCCCGTATCTACACTGCCACTGTGCTGTCTGTACAGACAGTGCAGAAGTCACTCACCCCGCACTTATGGCATACTTGCCTACTTTTGAAAAGTAGTTTCAAGGAGATTATATATTGCACTCTAATGCGCTGTGTGGAACACCGCTGAGGGTGTGTCATATTCCACCCAAGGGACATGTTTATATCCACCTATGGGCGTGTCTATTGTCACACAGGGGTGTGTACTGCAGTGGCAGGTGAAAACTAAAAGTACAAAGCGCAGTACTGGCTACACTCCGACATCACACCTACGTTACACAGCATGTCTATATACTGACAACACATGTACATTACACATCAGGGCTACACACCGACATCACAACTACGTTACACAGCAGGGCACCACGCTGACATCACACCTACGTTACACAGCAGGGCACCACACTGACATCACACCTACGTTACACAGCAGGGCACCACACCGACATCACACCTACGTTACACAGCAGGGCACCACACCGACATCACACCTACGTTACACAGCAGGGCACCACACCGACATCACACCTACGTTACACAGCAGGGCACCACGGCGACATCACACCTACGTTACACAGCAGGGCACCACGGCGACATCACACCTACGTTACACAGCAGGGCACCACGGCGACATCACACCTACGTTACACAGCAGGGCACCACGGCGACATCACACCTACGTTACACAGCAGGGCACCACGGCGACATCACACCTACGTTACACAGCAGGGCACCACGCCGACATCACACCTACGTTACACAGCAGGGCACCACGCCGACATCACACCTACGTTACACAGCAGGGCACCACGCCGACATCACACCTACGTTACACAGGGCACCACACTGACATCACACCTACGTTACACAGCAGGGCACCACACCGACATCACACCTACGTTACACAGCAGGGCACCACACCGACATCACACCTACGTTACACAGCAGGGCACCACACCGACATCACACCTACGTTACACAGCAGGGCTACACGCCGACATCACACCTACATAATTATACACATACAGTATATGATGCATACATACACGTGTGACAAACATTAATCCAGCTATGGTGGTAACTACTACTTTAAAGTTTAATGCTCTCACATTGTTTTGAAGTGGATGGTGAAGGGGGTGGGGGGGGGGGGGGGTTGGAGCTGTGAGGGGAGAGTGTGAGCTGGAGAGGGGAATCTGTGTGGGATACTGGGGGTGCTGCAGATCCCTCATCTGCAGCACCGGAGCTGTGAGGGGACAAAGAGTAGGCTTAAGGAAAAAAGCTACTCACTGACATGGGAGCAGCTTGTAATAGGGGCAGTAATACAGATTCTCTCAGTGGCAAATACAGTATTTTTATTCGAGGAAGGAGGGGGGGTCTATATATATATATATATATATATATATATATATAGTTCATGCATGCACACATACATATAAAACACTCACCGAGCACGGGTGATCAGCTGTGTCCAGGACAAGGCACCATTCTATTAGGCTACGCCCCCAAAATGCCGTGATTCGCGGGTCTTACAACTGGTTGGATGATTGGACCGTAGTGGTTCTGGTTCTTGTCAATGACTGTGGTCCTGGGCTAGCAGCTGAGTGGATGCAGGGGACTGGTGACTGGAGGAGATCGCACAGAAACTCCTCCAAACTGCAGTGCAGGAATCTGACAGGTGCCGGAGGGCTGTCTAAAAGCATGCTGTAATTATGGTAAGGAAGGAGGGGGGGCTGGAGGGCACGTGCAGTGGGAATCCGGGAGAAACACTTCAGTTTGCTGGGTAGCGGGGGACTCTGGCAAAATACGGGAGCCTCCAGGCAAGTCTGATTGGGCTTCCTATTGGTCAGAAGTCTGCTTTGTTGCTATGCTGTACTGTCGTGTGGGATACCAGATACAGCTGATTAGCCTGCCCTCCACCAACTGCACTGTGCTACCTCCTCCTCCAGCCGGGAAGTCATCATTAGCACTGGGGGGGAGGATCTGAGAGTAGAGGGGAGAATTGCTCCTCCTCCCGCATGTCACTCAGCACATCACACCACTAGTAGTCCGGGGGGAGAAGGTGCCTAGAGAAGAGTGGAGAGCGGACCCTCCTCCTCCGGCAGCCGGGACTTGAATGCACGGACTGGCCTGGGGCAGGGGCACTGTGTCGCCGTGGTTGTAGTGCTGGTGACGGTATACAATGAGTCAGTGTGACTCATTGTAATGCCAGCGTTTATCGGCCCCTTCACTGTGGCAGGCTGTGGGCCTATTTTCAATGGAGGGCCGAGATAATAATACACTTTTTTTTTTTAAACATTACTTTTACTGAAGCAGATAAATAATAGATCACAGTTGACATGTCTTCTTGAAAGATAAGTAATACAGATATTGAAATACAATAAAATTAAATCGGATATCGTTTGGCAGAAGTGATAAGATATTTTGATCAATGAGAATAGATACAGATTATGACTGTAGTGTCAAATAAACATTGTGAACATAAAATGAACAAAATCCAGAGCCGCGGCCAGTACCTATGGAACATGGGACTACACCAACACTGGGGGGTCTTGTAAGTAGACTTTAGTTTCATACCACAAAGTATTGTGAAAACATTGTACAATTGCTTCTTTGGTAGGGGTGGGTAAAGTTTCAATAAAACTCTCCCGAGTGTCAAATAATTTTTCCATACGGGATTCTTTTTGAAGAGAGGCTTCTAACCAGTCCATGTGGCAAATAAAAAACATTTTTTCTCTGAACGTCCCTAGAGTTGGGGCTGAGCTTTGCATCCATAGTTGTAGGATTGTCTTTCGGGCTGCCGAGGAAATAGCCAATAAAAGTTTTTTTTTTTTACTGCTCTGGGGGCTCTAGTACCTGGAGGCAGTATGCCGAAGATTGCCCATTCAGGTGTAAAAGGAGCGTAACTGACTAAATGTGTTGAAGAGAACCTCCAGATGTGCAACCAAAACCTCCTAATCAGTGGGCAAGCCTAAAGACAATGATATAAATCAGCAGAAGGGTGACGGCATTTAGGGCAAGAGGAATCTGCTAATATACCAATTGTATATCCTCTATGAGGAGATATGTATGAGCGATGGAATATATTATAATGCATTTCAGTATATTTTGCTGCGGGAAACGTAGTGACCGAGACAAGTAACATTTTTAAGAGGTCTTCTATTGTTAAAGAGGGGAAATGTTCCAACCATTTAGTCATCCCGGTTTTTTATCAAAGAATAATCAATGGTTTGGTGAAGAAATTTATAATAGGAAGAGATGGCACCCTTAGACAAAGGAGGTTTTCATAGGAAATTATCCAGGGTATTGTCCCAGTTATTTAGTGGAATCTTTTGTATCACCGTGTGCACATAGTGTTGCGCTTGTAGGAATGCCATCCTATGGGGAACTATACAGTTGAACTTTATAAAAGCATCTGAAAATAAGAGGTTTATGGGAATCGACATTGATCAATTGACCAATATAAACTAGCCCTTCCGAGGCCCACCTAGTGAACGGTTGGTTTGCCTCGCCAGATTGAAATTGTGGGTTTTTCAAAAGAGGTAGATGGATAGTGTAATGTTGATGAACTTTATATTTATGTCTAAGTATCATCCATACTTTGCGTGTGGTCATTAAAAGAGGTTTATTTAACAGTTCTATAGGAACGTCAGTGTCTGCTAAGTGTAGAAACGCCACAAGTGATATCGTTAGCGGAAAACCTTGTTCTAAGAACGAGTTGGCATAAACTTGGTCATTGGTTAACCAATATTTAAGGTAACGAATATGTGCGGCATGGCTATATAATAAAACATCTGGAAAACCAATTCCACAGTTAACTTTTCTTTGGCAAAGTTTGAACAATCCAATTCTGGCGCAATTTCTGTGAGATCTTTTTGAGATAGTAATACTTGGAGAACCTGTAGAGGGTACAGAACTTTTGGGAAATGTATCATGCGTAACAAATTTGCTCTGCGCAAATATAATTGGAGACAGCCCATCCCCCTCAAGTCAGCGGAAATTTTAGAGATTATTTTCTTCACATTAGTGTCATATAAATTAATATTTTTGGGGAGAAGTATGCCTAAATATGAGATTTGTTTTTTTAGCCCATTTTACAGGTATATGTGCTACCCATGTAGGGCGATAAAATCCTCTTTAATAGAATGCCTGTGTTTTAACAAGATTGACTGTGAAACCAGACACAGAACCCATTTCGTTGATCAGTTCTAAAAGTGGAATCAATGAGGATCTTGGATTTTACGGGTATATTAGAACGTCATCTGCAAACGCTGTTAGTTTAATTTTGGTTAGGTCTACGGAAATGCCCTTTTATAGGATTCAATTATCCGCAACAAGGGATCTAAGGACAAATTAAATAAAATAGAAGAGAGGGGACATCCTTGTCGAGTGCCGCGACACATAACTGTTGGTGCACTTTTGGTGCCATTGATTAATAGAGAGGTGGTCGGAGATTCATAAAAGAATTTAAATGAATAAAGTTTGGGCCAAATGCGCAGTGAGTTAATATACTAAATAAAAAGGGCCATGATACTGTGTCAAAGACCTTTTGGGCACCGAGACTCAAAAGTATGTTTGGAGTCATCGGGTGATTATTGGCAGCTACAATTGCTGCGATTGCTGTACAGATACATTTCACCGATTGCCGTCCGCTGATAAATCCTAATTGATGTGAAGAGAAGAGTAAATTAGAATTGATTGCAATCTAGTGGAAATAATTTTGGATAGAATTTTAAAGTGCACATTAAGTAGAGTTATAGGACGGTAAGAGCTTAGTAAGATTGAGTCACGGTCAGGTTTTAGAATCAAAGTAGTGAAAGCATCATTGAATGTAGAGTAAGTAGGGATGTGTTTTATGTATTGAACGATAGAGTTCTAATAGTGTAGGAAGAATATCTGTTTTTAGTATTTTAAAGTATTCCCCTGAGAACCCATCAGGTCCAGGAGTTTTGCAAGTATGTAAAGATGCTATTGCCGAACTTATTTCCAATTCAGTAATGTCTGCATCTAATAATTCAATTTGCTCAGACATTAGTTTAGGTAACTTGGCTTCCCTAAGTAAAGAATCAATGGAGAATTGAGTTGAGGGCATTGCTGAATATAAATGCTTATAATACTGGCAGAACGCTGATGCGATATCTGAAGTTTCTCTAACATCCTAGAGGATGCTGGGGACTCCGTAAGGACCATGGGGAGAGACGGGCTCCGCAGGAGACATGGGCACTTTAAGAAAGAATTTAGTTCCTGGTGTGCACTGGCTCCTCCCTCTCTGCCCCTCCTCCAGACCTCAGTTTGATTCTGTGCCCAGAGGAGCTGGGTGCTTTTTAGTGAGCTCTCCTGAGTTTGCTGATAGAAAGTTTTTTGTTAGGTTTTTTATTGTCAGGGAGCTCTGCTGGCAACAGACTGGACTGAGGGGAGAGAAGCAGCCCTACTCTCTGAAGCTAGGTCCTGCTTCTTAGGCTACTGGACACCATTAGCTCCAGAGGGATAGGTACGCAGGATCTCACCCTCGCCGTCCATCCCAGAGCCGCGCCGCCGTCCCCCTCGCAGAGCCGGTAGATTGAAGCCGGGTGAGTATGAGAAGCAAGAAGACTTCACAGGCGGCAGAAGACTTCGTGATCTTCACTGGAGGTAACACACAGCACTGCAGCTGTGCGCCATTGCTCCATACACCTACACATACTCCGGTCACTGTTAGGGTGCAGCGCGCAGGGGGGGGGCGCCCTCGGCAGGATTTGGGACCTCATTCTGGCAAATGAACACATATATACAGCTGGGCACTGTATATATGTAGGAGCCCCCGCCAAAGAAATAAAATTTAAGCGGGACAGAAGCCTGCCGCCGAGGGGGCGGGGCTTCTCCCTCAGCACTCACCAGCGCCATTTTTTCTCCACAGCACGCTGAGAGGAAGCTCCCCAGGTTCTCCCCTGCTGATACACGGTAGAAGAGGGTTGAAAAGAGAGGGGGGGGCACATAATTAGGCGCAAAAAAGTATATAAACAGCAGCTACTGGGTTAACATTAAGTTACTGTGTTATTCCTGGGTTATATAGCGCTGGGGTGTGTGCTGGCATACTCTCTCTCTGTCTCTCCAAAGGGCCTCGTGGGGGAACTGTCTTCAGAAAGGGCATTCCCTGTGTGTGTGGTGTGTCGGTACGCTTGTGTCGACATGTCTGATGTGGAAGGCTATGTGGGAGAGGAGCGGGAGCAAATGAATGTGGTGTCTCCGCCGACGGCGCCGACACCTGATTGGATGGATATGTGGAAGGTTTTAAATGATAATGTAAATTCCTTGCATAAAAGATTAGACAAGGCTGATGCATTGGGACAGTCAGGGTCTCAACCCGTGCCTGATCCTATGTCGCAGGGACTGTCGGGGTCTCATAAGCGCCCACTATCCCAAATTGTTGACACAGATACCGACATGGATTCTGACTCCAGTGTCGATTACGATGATGCAAAGTTGCAGCCAAAGTTGGCTAAATCACTCCGATATATGATTATAGCAATTAAGGAGGTTTTGCACATCACAGAGGAAACCCCTGTCCCTGACACAAGGGTTTATATGTATAAGGGAAAGAAACCTGAGGTAACTTTTCCCCCCTCACACGAACTGAATGAGTTATGTGAAAAAGCTTGGGAATCTCCAGATATAAAACTGCAGATTTCCAAACGGATTCTTATGGCGTATCCTTTCCCGCCAACGGACAGGTTACGATGGGAATCCTCCCCTAGGGTGGACTAAGCTTTAACACGCTTATCCAAAAAGGTAGCCCTGCCGTCCCAGGATACGGCTACCCTCAAGGATGCTGCTGATCGCAAACAGGAGGGTACCCTAAAGTCCATTTATACACATTCAGGTACCTTGCTCAGACCGGCAATCGCGTCGGCCTGGGTCTGTAGTGCAGTAGCGGCATGGACTGATACCTTATCAGAGGAGTTTGATACCCTAGATAGGGATACTGTTTTATTGACCCTGGGGCATTTTTAAAGACACTGTCCTTTATATGAGAGATGCTCAAAGAGACATTAGTCTGCTGGGTTCTGGAATAAATGCTATGTCGATTTCGGCCAGAAGGGTCCTGTGGACTCGGCAATGGACAGGTGATGCCGACTCAAAACGGCATATGGAGGTTTTACCTTACAGGGGTGAGGAATTGTTCGGTGAAGGTCTCTCGGACCTGGTCTCCACAGCTACGGCTGGAAAGTCAAATTTTTTGCCTTATGTTCTCTCACAGCCTAAAAGAGCACCGCATTATCAAATGCAGTCCTTTTTTTCACAAAGAAACAAAGTCTGAGGTGCGTCCTTTCTTGCCAGAGGGAGGGGCAGAGGAAAGAAGCTGCACCATACAGCTAGTTCCCAGGAACAGAAGTCCTCCCCGGCCTCTGCAAAATCCACCGCATGACGCTGGGGCTCCACTGGCGGAGTCGGGGCCAGTGGGGGCGCGTCTTCGGAATTTCAGCCACATGTGGGTTCACTCCCAGGTGGATCCCTGGGCAATAGAAATTGTGTCTCAGGGTTACAAGCTGGAATTCGAAGAGGTGCCTCCTCGCCGGTTTTTCAAATCGGCCCTACCGTCTTCCCCCCTAGAGAGGGAGATAGTGTTAAATGCAATACAAAAATTGTATCTTCAGCAGGTGGTGGTCGAGGTTCCCCTCCTTCAACAGGGAAGGGGTTATTATTCAACCATGTTTGTGGTTCCGAAACTGGACGGTTCGGTCAGACCCATATTGAATTTAAAATCTCTGAACCTATACTTGAAGAGGTTCAAGTTCAAGATGGAATCGCTAAGAGTGGTCATCGCCAGCCTGGAAGGGGGGGATTTTATGGTGTCACTGGACATAAAGGATGCGTACCTTCATGTCCCCATTTATCCACCTCATCAGGCGTACCTAAGATTTGCGGTACAGGACTGTCATTACCAATTTCAGACGTTGCCGTTTGGTCTCTCAACGGCTCCGAGGATTTTCACCAAGGTAATGGCGGAAATGATGGTGCTCCTGCGCAAGCAGGGTGTCACAATTATCCCGTACTTGGACGATCTCCTCATAAAAGCGAGATCAAGAGAGCAGTTGCTGAACAGCGTTTCTCTTTCACTGAAAGTGTTACAACAACACGGCTGGATTCTCAATATCCCAAAGTCGCAGTTGGTTCCTACGACTCGTCTGCCTTTCTTGGGCATGATTCTGGACACGACCCAGAAAAGGGTTTATCTTCCGATAGAAAAAGCCCAGGAACTTATGACTCTGGTCAGGAACTTTTTGAAATCAAGACAGGTGTCCGTGCATCATTGCACTCGAGTCCTGGGAAAGATGATGGCCTCATACGAGGCCATTCCCTTTGGCAGGTTCCATGCGAGGACTTTCCAATAGGATCTGTTGGACAAGTGGTCCGGATCACATCTACAGATGCATCGGTTGATCACCCTGTCCCCCAGGGCCAGGGTGTCGCTCCTGTGGTGGCTGCAGAGTGCTCACCTTCTCGAGGGCCGCAGATTCGGCATTCAGGATTGGATCCTGGTGACCACGGATGCAAGCCTCCGAGGTTGGGGAGCAGTCACACAGGGAAGAAATTTCCAGGGTCTTTGGTCAAGTCAAGAGACTTGTCTGCACATCAACATCCTGGAACTAAGGGCCATATACAATGCCCTACGTCAAGCGGAGGCCTTACTTCACGACCAACCAGTTCTGATCCAGTCAGACAACATCACCGCAGTGGCTCATGTAAACCGCCAAGGCGGCACAAGGAGCAGAATGGCAATGGCGGAAGCTACCAGGATTCTTCGCTGGGCGGAGAATCATGTAAGCGCACTGTCAGCAGTGTTCATTCCGGGAGTGGACAACTGGGAAGCAGATTTCCTCAGCAGACACGACCTACACCCGGGAGAGTGGGGACTTCTTCTAGAAGTCTTCGCACAGATTGTGAGTCGGTGGGAACTGCCACAGATAGACATGATGGCGTCCCGCCTCAACAAAAAGCTACAGAGGTATTGCGCCAGGTCCAGAGACCCTCAGGCAGTAGCGGTAGACGCCCTTGTGACACCGTGGGTGTTCCGGTCCGTCTATGTATTTCCTCCTCTTCCTCTCATACCCAAGGTGTTGAGAATAGTAAGAAGAAAAGAAGTGAGAACAATCCTCGTTGTTCCAGATTTGCCACGACGGACCTGGTATCCAAATCTGCAGGAAATGCTCATGGAAGATCCGTGGCCTCTTCCTCTAAGGCAGGACCTGTTGCAACAGGGACCCTGTCTGTTCCAAGACTTACCGCGGCTGCGTTTGACGGCATGGCGGTTGAACGCCGGATCCTAGCGGAAAAAGGTATTCCGGTTGAGGTTATCCCTACGCTGATAAAGGCTAGGAAGGAAGTAACAGCAAAACATTATCACCGTATATGGCGAAGATATGTTTCTTGGTGTGAGGCCAGGAATGCTCCTACGGAAGAATTCCATCTGGGCCGTTTCCTTCACTTCCTACAAACGAGTGGATTTGGGCCTTAAATTAGGCTCCATTAAGGTCCAGATTTCGGCCCTATCCATTTTCTTTCAAAAAGAATTGGCTTCTCTCCCAGAAGTTCAGACTTTTGTTAAGGGAGTACTGCATATTCAGCCTCCGTTTGTGCTTCCGGTGGCGCTTTGGAACCTTAATGTGGTCTTGGACTTCCTAAAGTCACACTGGTTTGAACCACTGAAAACGGTGGAGTTGAAATATCTCACTTGGAAGGTGGTCATGTTATTAGCCCTGGCTTCGGCTAGGCGAGTGTCGGAATTAGCGGCTTTATCACATAAAAGCCCCTATCTGGTTTTCCATATGGATAGAGCGGAATTGCGGACACGTCCTCAGTTCCTGCCAAAAGTGGTTTCATCCTTTCATATGAACCAACCTATTGTGGTGCCTGTGGCTACACGGGACTTAGAGGATTCCGAGTCCCTTGATGTGGTCAGGGCTTTGAAAATTTATGTAGCCAGGATGGCTAGAGTCCGAAAAACAGAAGCACTGTTTGTTCTGTATGCAGCCAACAAGCTTGGCGGCCCTGCTTCAAAGCAGACTCTTGCTCGCTGGATCTGTATCACGATTCAGCAGGCACATTCTACGGCAGGATTGCCGTTACCTAATTCGATCAAGGCCCATTCCACTAGGAAAGTGGGCTCTTCTTGGGCGGCTGCCCGAGGGGTCTCGGCACTACAGCTGTGTCGAGCTGCTACTTGGTCGGGTACAAACACCTTTGCAAAATTCTATAAGTTTGATACCCTGGCTGAGGAGGACCTCATGTTTGCTCAATCGGTGCTGCAGAGTCATCCGCACTCTCCCGCCCGTTTGGGAGCTTTGGTACAATCCCCATGGTCCTTACGGAGTCCCCAGCATCCTCTAGGACGTTAGAGAAAATAAGATTTTACTTACCGGTAAATCTATTTCTCGTAGTCCGTAGAGGATGCTGGGCGCCCGTCCCAAGTGCGGACTTCTTCTGCAATACTTGTATATAGTTATTGCTTCAATAAGGGTTACGTTATTGTTGCATCGGGCGTGAACTGATGCTATGTAATTGTATTACTGTTTACTGGATTGTTATCACAAGTTATACGGTGTGATTGGTGTGGCAGGTATGAATCTTGCCCTTGGATTAACAAAAATCCTTTCCTCGTACTGTCCATCTACTCTGGGCACAGTTCTCTAACTGAGGTCTGGAGGAGGGGCAGAGAGGGAGGAGCCAGTGCACACCAGGAACTAAATTCTTTCTTAAAGTGCCCATGTCTCCTGCGGAGCCCGTCTCTCCCCATGGTCCTTACGGAGTCCCCAGCATCCTCTACGGACTACGAGAAATAGATTTACCGGTAAGTAAAATCTTATTTTTTGTCAGAGGGGGAATTGTCATCTACCTTAATAGATACTATATGGTTTTGTCTATAAGTTTTAGTTAAAGAGGCCAATAGGTGACGTGTACGTGCTCCACATCTATAATATCTGTTTTTCGTATAATCCAATCGCAATTGAGCTTGAGTTAATAGGAAATCTTCCAATAAGGAATTTGCCTGTTTATTTATGACAAAGTTCTCTTCCGAAGTATTATGTAAATAGGTAGAAAATGATTTTTGTAAGCCATCTTGAAGAGAGTGATATTGTTGTTTTTGAGTTTTGTTGTGATTGGAGATATACGAAATTATGTGACCATGCATTACAGACTCCCAAAAAAGGACAGGATTATCCCAGGGAGAGTTATTGTTGTCCACATAATCCTGCCAGTGGTGGTGTAGATATTTTCGGAAATGTTCCGATTGGAACAAATACGCTGGGAATTTCCAGGTGCGGTGCTGAAAGCTAGTATCTGGCAATTTAAAAGAGAATTCAATGGGGGCATGATCAGACATGATTGTCTCTAATATTAGCTGAGTCAACTGCTGTAACTAAGCTATCAGCCACTAGAAAATAATCTATTCAAGAAGTGGAATGATGAACTCCTGGAAAAAAAGATTAAAGTCTTATCTGATGAATGAAAAAGTCTCCATATGTCAGTTACTTCTGAGTGTAACATAAATTTGGTTAATGCAGTCCAGGAGGGGGAATTAAGATTAGAAGGGGTCGGGGATTTATCTAATATTGGGTCTTTCACTGTATTGAGGTCTCCACCAATTATCAGAGTAATTGTTTCACGTTGACTTAAGAGAAGAGATATTTTATATAGAAATTCTGATACTTGAGAGTTGGGGGCATATAGGTTTAATATAGTATAGGAGATGTCCCCTCTTTTAACATCCAGGAGCAAGAATCTACCTTCTGGGTCTTGGACCATGTCCAAAATTGAATAAGATATACGTCTAGAAAATAGTATGGCCACTCCTGGATTTATTAGTATATGAAGCTGAATAACAGTCACCTAACCACTTTGCCCGAATGGATGTGCTGTCTCCAACCCTCCAGTGGGTCTCTTGCAAAAGAATTATGTCTGAGTCAGATCTTGTCAAGTGTTTTACAAATCTATCAGTAGCAACAATCCAGTTGTTCACATAAAAGAAAAAAATCAAAATCTTAAACGTCATATAAAAGGATGTATATAAGCAAAATGGTCTGCTTCAATGTCTTTTTTTGAATTTTCCTCCACTTGAGTAACCATGGAGGGCTTCAGGCGTAACACGCAAACAGAACTTAAACATACACAATAATTCACTATAAAACAGAAAATATGTAGTACAGTATCAAAGCAAATACTGGCAACAAAGTAAAGGAAAGGGGGAAACAGCATATTGACAAAAACAAGATTGTAGGATCATTCTTTCAATCTGAATTAAAGTAGAGATCTGTTAGGGGAGTGTGTTGGTGAGCTTTGGAGACTAGACGGTGGCATGAAATGCCTATGAGCTTCATCTGGGTCATCAAAGGTGAAAGTACGTCCATTATCCATAACCCTAAGTTTGGCTGGATAAAGGAGTGCAAAGCGCTTTTGAGAATCAATCAAGAATTTTCACACTGGGGAGAAAGCCCTCCGTTTCTGGGTGACTGCGGCTGAAAAATCTTGTAAGATCAAGATACGGCTATCATCAACCACAAATTGATCTAATTTTTTTAGATGCTCTCAGCACCATTTCTTTTGTACAGAAGTCACGATAATGAGCAATTACTGGCCTAGAGCGGAGGTTTGAACCTTCTCTCCATTCCCACTCTATGTACCCTTTTGATTTGTGGGAATTCAACTAGATCTGGTATCTTTAATGCAGGCAGAATAGTATTAGTCAGAAAATCGCTTAGAGCGGCCGGTTTTATATATTCCGGAATGCCAATAAAGCGAAGATTATTTCTACGATTTCAATTATAAAGGTCCTTCAACTTATCGTGGCGTTTCCTGATAACTGTGGCGGAGGAGTCATGGGAGGTTTGAACTATCTGAGCAGAATCCTCCATATCACTCACCCTCTGTTCTAATTCTGAAATTCTAGAAGTATTGGAGCCTACTTCTCTGAGGGTCGATTGGAACGAGTCGTTAAATTCATCCAATTTTTTGTCGATGTGAGGACTGATAGGATTTCTTTTACTGTTTGGGAAATAGAGGCGGAGGAATCCACCTGGGGTGCAGATTTATTTTTATCAGGCAAATGGACCATCGGAGTATTACTTTGGGGTGAAGAACCTCCAGATTTTGGGGTTTTGTTTTTAGGCATGGTGTCTGATGATTTTTTGTGAAGAACGAGTACATGTGTGCGTGTTCAAAAATGTATCCATGAACCAGATAGCATTGTTAGACAAGTATATGCTCACCAGAAGTTGAAATCAACAAATTAAGAACAATCAATATTTATGCCATAGTTTCCCCATAAAATATTTTGTGAACTAAGTCATACTTAGTCACAGATTGGGTTCCAGTAAAACCCAATTAGTATAATTCCAAGAGTCCCAGTTAGGCTACGATCAACGATTTCCCATCTGCTACAGCAGAACCACCAGTCACCCCCTTGTGTAACAATTAGGGAGGTCAGGACTCCGCTAAAGTAATATGGGCAAACATAAACAAAAACAAAAAATACTAATTCACATCAATATGACAAGTCAAGCAGATAGTATCTGATACTAAGAGGGAATAGTAGACCCCCCCCCCCCCCCCCCCCCAAAAAAAAAAAAAAAAAGTCAGACAGCAAAGCTTATTTAACAGCTCTATCACGTGACTATAATACCAAGCAAAGTTAGCAATAATAGATATAGGTAAGTAAACAAATCACCACAGGGTGGCAGCAATAGAGTATGAGAGCAGTATTATGTTAATATCAGCCCTTCGAATACAGGTATATAATATATGGGTAGCTCACAAAATCAAAATACTGAAAATTAAAGAAAATCAGCTAAGGAAGAATAAGTGTGTGTGCAAAGAAGCCCAAAAATACCTCTATTGTGTGTCACCAGTATTATTCACAAATAAACATACAATGACAGTTAAACGATAATATAGGCAGTTAGACACTATATGCAAGATATATAAACTCCCAGATCTGATAGTATAAAATAATAGAGTGGCAAACAAAGCACTGACGCTGCCAAACCAGTAAGGCTCTATTGTCCAGGTATTAGTATGAGTGGGTTGTTATAAAACAGCACTGTGACACAGTACCTTATCCAGGATATATTTAGTACAGAATGGACCCTCCACCTCAGTAGGAGTTTTACAGAAGGCTGGCAGTGAGGAGGTCAGGAGGGGAACACCTCTGGCACAAAGCAATGGGCGCTGTCTATTAAACACCCAGGAGTGAAGACCCGAACTAACAAGGCCGTAAAGCACGGATAGCCTCACCCTGTAGCAGTGGTAGGGGGAGCGCACTGTAGTAGGGCAGGCAATTCAGGAGCAGGTGCACCAATCAAACGGTACAGAAGCTGAACGCCAACCGGGCGTTCTGGGAGCAGGGTCCGCCAAATAGAAGGTCCGGAAATTAGTGTCTCCAGTTAGATGGCACACCGACGTGGTATCGCCAAATGGGTGGTCCGGGAGCGGGTGTCGCAGTTAGGTATTCCAGGACCAGGTACTGTCAAACTGAGGATTCGTGCGCATATGTCACAGATTGGAATCGGGGTCTCACCCGGGCAGAGGTAGCAGGAGGGCACGGGATATAATACACTTTTTAAATATTATGAAAAGACTCTTCGTACAGTCCAGTCTTCAACTCTTCAAGAGGTACATATAAAGATGCTGTACAAGGGCGTATGTATCTTAGAGCCAGAGGAGTCATTTTGTTCAAGAGGAGTCAAGGAGGTGCCCGAAATGTGGATACTTCTCGCCCAACCTTTATCACAAACTATGGTCCTGTGGTCACATTAAAAAAAAATTGGTACAAAATAATTAACTATATTAATACATCCTTTTCATTAAAAGTTGTACTTAATCCTCTTGCGCTGCTATTTGCCAACTTTGATGTATGGGACATTCCCTTACCACAAAAATTGATAATCCCCTTTCTGATGATCTTGGTCATGGTAGCAAAAAAGGTGATCCTCAATTCCTGGATATCGAGACATACACAGAGTTTTAGTGGAAGTGGAAGATCTATTGTCGAGAACTATGTCATATGATAAATATGATGTCTCCACCAAATTCCCTCGTGAGGTTGCAACATTTTTCAGAAAATAGGACCCCTATATGAGTATTGCATCTCCTACTTGATAATCTCAACCCCTTGATTTCCCCTTCTAGTTTTTGAGGCTTCTGTTGGTGTTTGAGGAATCTTAACCATACAATCACTCATGCTTATGTAGTATGTATTACAAGCCTATATAAATGATTTTGTACCAGACACACGGAATTATCTGTGCCTCACAATGAAGTATGGACTGAGGTCCTCCTGATTTACTGACAGAGACAAATAGTTCCCCCCCCCCCTTGTTTTTGTCCCTCTTACCTTTGTTCTCCCCTTGTTTTTGTAATTTTCTTATATTGTTTATTGGAGGGTTTTTGGGGAATTGTGTTGAGAATAGTATACAAAAATTGTTATACTGACATGCAGCATATTAGTTTAAGTGGTATTGCTCCAACCTACAACAAGGTATTTTCTTCCAGACTATTAATAATCCTCTGTGAGCTCAGCACCTCTTTTGCTCAACAAATATATTGGATGCTGCATGTTGGAAGTGTTAGTTTTTTGCTATTATCTGCTCAAACTGCATGTTTTCCTCCTTTTCTTTTCTAATTTTGTGAACAATGTATATTTTCCCAGCACATTACTTATGTCTTGTGTTCTGTGTTTTAAAATGGAAAACTCAATAAATATATCATTTTTAGTATAATAAGCAATATGAGCACGTAAATCAACTACAGATAAATTTCAAGTACATTATGTAGGAGAAACATATTACTGCATTACTTTATAAAAGTTTTAACCGTATTCAGACGAATAGCAAAAGAAACTACAGTAATATCAGACTCGTATGCATTATGCACTTATCCAACTATCCGTACTCAAAAGGTAGATTGAGACTTAGTGCTGTATAACCCATTCTCAGTAGAGTGGAATACAGGGAGACTCACCCCGCTTCCAGGATCGATCAATACGTCTGCGAACGCTGAGTGGATCCAGATGCTATTAGTGTACACCGCCGCACCGTTAACACAGACGCCCAAGTGAACACTGACGCACCAGTCACACAGCCACCTATGCAGCAACTGGGTCCCTTAGTACGCAGCGTCTCAGACGGTGGCGGGAAAACAGTTCATGGCGGGAGACTGAGGAAACTGGTCGTGAACCGGAGGAGGGGCAACCAGGAGAGCCTCTGACTCCCCACTGCTGACATCAACCCTAGGGATCGCAGCCTCATGCTACTCCTGGAGCCTATGATCCCTAAGGGATCACCCGACGTGGCAGCCATGTCAGCGACCATTTGTTAGTCTCCTCCCAAAGCAGTGCGGCTGTGTCCGTGTTCCCCCTATAAGCGGAATTGATGCCTTACCTTCTCCCCATGCTCCGGCAAAAGCCTGGTAATGTCTGCTGGACCTGCTAGTATATCTGACACAGACGCACGCCGAAACAGCACTGTACACGTGGGTAAGCATTGTCACGGCCCTGCGGAGAGTTGGAGCGACTCTAAGGTACATATAAGACGCTGTTTAGATAGATCACTCAAAAAAATAGTAAGACTATAAAAATATGAAAGCTTATGGCTGCTAAAAACCAGCAGCCCATTGACCATGGTCTGGCTCCTGCCACACCAAACAAAAATCTGATTTGTCTGAGCCAGGAGGTGGGGTATAGGGACTGGCCCATTTGCATGCTGGGAGGCCAAAAAACTTTGACCGATTGGTGCACATCTGCTATTGCTTCATCCTATCTTAATGTTATCCTGTGGCTAACCTGTGGACCCTGCCAGAGAAATATGGCGCATGCTTCGCTACTGTTCCTCAGTTTTGCATATAGATTGCAAATGTGTACACAATTGTGAATGAGTTTGCGATGGCTCCGGTGGGCATCTCTTAATTTCTAGGTGGCAGCTTCCTTTGCTAACATTAGAAGTTCCATAGCCTAGAAAATCGCAATTGCATTCGTGTACAAACATGAATTAGGCCCTATGAGTGCAGTTTTACTATCCTCAGTTTGTGGATATTTATGGCAGAGCAACATCGTTTCTATTACTGCATTCCCATATTGGGGTGCAAGATAAAAGTAGCGAGGTACTACCGTTTCCAGCTCTTTCATGTTGCACTGATGGCACATTGTGGCCATCACTTTTAATTGAATTGTCCCCTTTGTGTCAAAACTTGATTGCACAGAAGTCTCTAGGGTTGAACATATCAACCTAGCAACACAAGGAAATAATAGACACAAACATTTAAGCAAACAGCAAGTTTTAGTTTTGCCAAATGAATTCAATATATCCAGTGGTCGAAGTGGGGCGGTATGGTATACCGCCACTTCTTCCACTGACCCGGAAATGCGGAACTGAAAGTGCAGCAGGAGGCGAGGGAAGTGGCCATCCTGCTGCACATGTTGCTCCCCCTGCGCGGAGGCTGCCGGCTGTGTAGAGCGCTGTACTAGCTCACAGCCGCCCGCCGCTCACCACTGCCAGCAACAAATGAGGTAATGTTCCCCTGCTGTCACCTCTCTCCCTGTCGTTACTGTCCCTGCCCCTACTGTCACTCTCTCTCTCTCCCTGCTGTCACTGTTGTTACTCTCTCCCTGTCGTCATTCTCATCACACTCTCCCTGTCATCACTCTCCCTGTCATCACTCTCTCCCTGTCGTCACTCTCCCTGTCGTCACTCTCCCTATCGTCACTGTCTCTCTCCCTGTCGTCACTCTGGCTGTCCCTGTTGTCACTCTGGCTGTCCCTGCTGTCACAATTTCAGCTCATTCAGTGTGCTATAATGTGAATTTCGGCTCATTCAGTGTGCTATAATGTGAATTTTGGCTCATTCACTGTGCTACAGTGTGAATTTTGGCTCATTCATTGTGCTACAATGTGAATTTTGGCTCATTCTGTGCTATAATGTGAATTTTGGATCATTCAGTGTGCTATAATGTGAATTTCGGCTCATTCAGTGTGCTATAATGTGAATTTCGGCTCATTCAGTGTGCTACAATGTGAATTTCAGGTCATTCAGTGTGCTATAATGTGAATTTTGGCTCATTCAGTGTGCTACAATGTGAATTTCGGCTCATTCAGTGTGCTACAATGTGAATTTCGGCTCATTCAGTGTGCTATAATGTGAATTTCGGCTCATTCAGTGTGCTACAATGTGAATTTCGGCTCGTACCTTGTGCTATAGTGTGAATTTCGGCTCATACCGTGTGCTATAATGTGAATTTCAGCTCGTACCGTGTGCTATAAGGTGAATTTCAGCTCGTAACGTGTGCTATAAGGTGAAAGGGGCACCAGTACTAGATAGTATATGGGGTTCTACTACACTGGACATGCCCCTTTTTGGGCGCCATGCCCCCTTTTTGGGTGACCACGCCCCCCTTTTCTGGAGCGCGCGCCTTCGGCGTGCGCATAATTACGTCCTTGACTTTTGCATACGCCCACTTCAAAATTTCCACTTCGACCACTGAATATATCATAATCTGAACAACACTTTCATTAAATTAGTTTATTTGAAACCAGTAAAGCAATAATGTATTGATTTATAATGTAATTTAAAGAAATGGTTATATAACATTTGTTAACATTGGTATGATTATAGTAATACTAATGAATATGTAGGTGTGTGAAAAGGACAACCTTAGAGTTGGGTACTGGGTCCGAGGTAGGGTGGGTACTAATTATCCAGTCCTGGGCAATTACCCCCCTTCCCCCAGAGTATACTTACCTTCATCCGAGAAGCGGGTCCATCCACCACGACCGGCGCCATCTTTCCATTGACATCTTCTGGAAGATGGCGCTGCTCTCTAATGCACATTATGTGCCATCTATCCAAATTTCACTGAATAGGGCACTGGCTGAGGAGGAGGGACCCGCTTCCCAGAGCAAGGAAGGAAGCTGGCTAGGGCTGTGCACAGCTGAAACATTGGAGCGGGGTGAAGAGTTCAGTGTAGCGCCAGTCCCCAGCTTTCAGAGTAGAAGAGCACTGTCCTTATGGGACTTGGCAGAGAGCAAACTGTAAAGACCAGTAATAAGGGAAAGCACCACCTTTACCTGTAACCATATTTTAAGGACTTGGTAATATTTTGGAGGGCATTTCCTTTTCTGGATGATGGTGGGAGACAAGTCATTAAAGAAGTGGATCTCTGAATTTTCATAGCAAAATTAAAGGGGTGCTCAGTGGATACAAATAATCTTGTGGTTGCTTAGCAGATGTGTGGAGGGCCCTATTTTATTTAAAAGGTACTAAGAGTCTGATGCTTTGGGAGTATAGCTTTGAAGATGCCCTGAAGGTAGGCAGCTGGAGCCCCCAAGTCAATCGACTCAGGAAAGTCTGATCCTGATTTCATTTCTGTGGGACCTGCCTTTGTGTCCTCCTATTTGTCAGTCATCAGTATCATATCAGATTATAGGGATGAAAGATCAGTCTCAACCGCTGGTAAAGATTCACAATGGTCGTCTGTCCTACAGTCCAGATTGTCAGTCCTGACACCCAACTCATTCAGGACAGAAAAAAAGTGTTGAATGGCCCTATGCAATTCAGCTTGAAAGGTAGCCTTGATGTCCTGAACCAGGGCACTAGTTTGAGGACACCAGGGTAGACATAAACAGAGTCATGTTAGGTCCTGGTTAGTCTCTGGAACCTGAGAATGACTGAGATGATGAGGCAAATGATTTATCACGATTCTTGGCATAGCTGGAGGTATCCAGGGTGCTCTGTCATTCATTATTGTAAGTTATGAAGAAAGGAACATCCTTGCGGAGCAATAGGAAGGCTTGGGAATGGTGTCAGGGGAGTATGTCAGAAGAGTGGAGCAGGGAAAGGAGCGAAGTACAGCATATCTTACTTGGATGGCAGCTCATAGGGCAATGTCAGAGAAGAGCTCCAAGTCCACCTTCAGGGGGAGAATGTGGCAGTGTCATCCCAAAATGGTCCCTGACCAGCGGAGGTCCCACAGAGATCCAGACAGTAATAGTAAGCTGGCATGGAGCCTATGTTGGCAAGTTGCAACTCAGAGGTTCGTTATTTGGAGTAAGGATAGAGTAAGAGGTGAAACACAGTCTCCAGCTAGTTCAGCACAATGAACAGAGCCACAAATCTAGGATGGTAACCACTTGTAGCATAGTGTTATGGGGTCAACAGGAGGTGAGCAGTAGGACGGGAAACATGATACGGCAGGTGCAAGTTACACATAGGCAGGGGCAGGTATGCTGCCGATAGAAAGTCACCCTTTTCCATGTCGACCGAATGACTGTGTCAACCTATTTCAGGTGTCACCCTAGTCACTGTCGACCCATAGTGGTTGACCCATTGCCGTATCTAGGGGGGGCATGTGATCTGGGCGCCTGATTGGAGAGGGCGCCGATCCCTCCTAACGATCCCCTCCCTATGCAGCAGCCATCGTGAAGAAACTGAAAATAAACTACATCTCCCAGCAGCCTTTGTTGCCAGGAGCTGTAGTTTACTTTCAGTTTAATTTTTGCAGTGATGATCAGCAGAAACGGATTAAGAGGGGGCACAGTCACGGGACAAGCTACCCCAGCCTCCCCTTCCCCTTTGCACTGCCTTTAATCATGGCAGTGCACTTCTGCACTGTAAAATAAGCTTCCTGAGGTCCGAGAAGGGTGCGTGGGCCAAACGGCACTATACTGTACACAGTGCCTTTCCAGCAGCATGGGAGAATGGAGGGGAAGAGAGCAGCAGCAGCATAGCAAAAACAGTGAGTATGATTCAGGGAAGGGCACTGTATGTGTGTGTAATTGCTATATATGTGTGTATAAATGTGTGCTTGTGTGTGACTGTATGTGAATAGGTTGACTACATATCTGTATGTGTCCTTGTATGTCACTGTATGTATATGTCACTATATATGTATTTATCTCGAAATTTATTAGTTGTTATTTTCGATATATAGAGGATTTGTTTTTTGTTTGGACAGGGACAATGGCAGATTTAGACATTTTTGTGGAGCAACTGAACCATAAAGTCGACAATATTTCCTTTACATGTAGGAGTAATGCCGCTAGTATAGAATTTCTGGATGTTCTAGTATCCATGTCACGATCCGGGTATCTGGACGCCATTTCTTACCCATCAGATGCCTCCTAAGGCTGGCTCAGCGCTCCAGGACCGGATCCCATCTGTTATCCTGATGTGTACATTCCTGTATCCTCTCCTGTCACTCTGGGACACTGTCACAGTAAACGCCATATTACACCTGGCATGGCGTCTCCCGCGGCCTCCGCCGCCGTCCCTGAACTTCTGCATGCAGAGTGTCTGAGTGGCGATTACGTCAGCCGCGGCCTCCGCTGTGTCCGCGTGGTTGGATGTGCATCTGTCAGCCTGGCGCCTCCTGTCTCCAGTGGCCGGCGCCGCCATTGCTGTTTTCATTACCACATGGATTACAAACCAAACTTCCCTCCAAGTGTCTGCATGGGCGCAGCCATCTTGGATTCTGTCAGCTGATCATTTACTCCAATCTGTTGTCAGTATTGTTAATCTGCATAATTGCCTAGCCAATCCCTTCCTTGCTGCAGGTATAAATACACTGTGCCTGAGCAAGGAAGGCGTCAGTGCTTTGGTTGTCAAACCTAGTTCCTGTTTGTCTCTCTCCTGTGATTGTCTTCCAGGTTCCAGCTCCTGTCTCAAGACTTCCACCATAGAGACCCGCACCAGCATTCCACCTGCGGTGTAGCCTGACTCTCCGATCCATTGTGGATTCATCTGTTTCCAGCTACAACATTACCTGCTTCCAGCCCAGCTTCCAGCAGAGTACAGCTTCTCTTAAAGGGCCGGTGTCCTTTCTACACTTTACCACTCTCCACCGGTATTATTATTTCTCCGCTCTCAAGTTCTACATTTCATTCATATTGCATCGCTCTCAAGCTTCATTTATTATTTAACTGGTTCCAGCCAGTATCCACTCCGTGCTAACAACAGTCTGGTTCCAGCCAGTATCCACAGCAGCCGTTTTATCTTCAGCAACCCAGCTTTTCCTGGAACACCAGCTGGTACAATCCTGGGTTATCTCCATTGCTACAGTCGGGCCTGGTAAGGACTTTCCATCTGGAAGATTATAAGAACTATCTCACACTACCAGTGCCCTGTGGCTCCTGCCACCCTGTAGTACCCAGGAACTGTATTTATTCTTTGCTGACTTTTATGTTTTCTTTTACTGCTGCTGTGTTGCGGAGTTGTCATAATAAACATCATTGACTTTTATCCAAGTTGTCGTGGTCACGCCTTCGGGCAGTTATTATTCATGTTACTTACATGTCCAGGGGTCTGATACAACCTCCCAGGTTCCGGTACATCTCAGCCCCTACAACTGAGGCTGCCTCCCGTCAGCTCTGGCCCTCAGTTGTGACAGTAAGCACTGACGCCATGAATCCAGCCGGAGACCAGGATCAAGCGGCCAGGCCGATGCAAGAACTGGCAGCCCGACTAGAACATCAGGAGGTTGCACAGGGCCACATCATCCGCTGTCTCCAGGATTTCTCTACTCGGCTGGATGGGATTCAGACAACTCTCCGTGGATCAGGCGCGTCTGGTGCGTCAACCACAGTGACTCCAGCTATAACCCCACCCACCTTACCCATTTCTGCTCCACGTCTTCATCTTCCAACGCCAGCAAAATTTGACGGATCTCCAAGATTCTGCAGGGGATTTCTCAACCAGTGTGAGATTCAGTTTGAGCTACAACCTGGCAATTTTCCCAGTGACCGTACAAAAATTGCCTACATTATTTCTCTTCTCAGTGGCTCAGCCCTTGATTGGGCATCACCGTTATGGGAGAGGTCCGACACCCTGCTATCTTCCTACACTGCCTTCATGTCAACATTCAGGCGCATCTTCGACGAGCCAGGCCGGGTAACCTCAGCTTCATCCGAGATTCTCCGTTTACGCCAGGGGTCACGTACTGTAGGACAATATCTGATACAGTTCCAGATCCTGGCATCCGAACTGGCATGGAACGACGAGGCCCTGTATGCTGCATTCTGGCATGGCTTATCTGAGTGTATTAAAGATGAGTTAGCTACCAGAGACTTACCCTCTAAGTTAGATGAGCTAATCTCACTCTGCACGAAAGTTGATTTACGTTTCAGAGAGAGAGCAACTGAGCGTGGAAGATCATCTGCTCCAAAATCTTCTGCTCCTCCTCCTCGCCAACTGTCACCAACTAAAGATGAGCCCATGCAAATTGGCCGTTCCCGTTTAACTCCTGCTGAGCGCCGAAGACGTCTCTCCGAGTCTCTCTGTCTTTATTGTGCAGCTCCGTCTCACACCATTAATGCCTGTCCCAAACGTCCGGGAAACTCCAAATCCTAGCTCGCCAAGGAGAGGGCCGGCTAGGAGTAATGATCTCCTCTCCATCTCCTCAAGATTGTAATCTCCCAGTCTCGCTTCAAGTTGCTCAACGTTATCGGAACGTCATTGCCCTCCTTGATTCCGGAGCAGCTGGGAACTTTATTACCGAAGCCTATGTTAAACGGTGGTCCCTACCCACCGAGAGACTTCCTTCGTCCATCTCCTTAACTGCCGTGGATGGCAGCAAGATTTTTGATGCAGTTATTTCCCTAAGGACTCTACCAGTTCGTCTGAGAGTGGGAGTTCTTCATTCCGAATTTATTTCTTTTTTAGTGATTCCAAGAGCCACACATACTGTGGTCCTGGGCCTTCCATGGCTCCGTCTTCACAATCCTACAATTGATTGGACGACTACGCAAATCCTGGCGTGGGGTTCCTCCTGTGCTGAGACATGTTTGTTTAAAGTATTGCCTGTCTGTTCTTCCTCCCCCAGGTCGTCTGATGTTCCACCTCCTCCATATCAAGATTTCACGGATGTGTTCAGTAAAGCTTCTGCTGATATCCTTCCTCCTCATAGAGAATGGGACTGCCCGATTGATCTCGTTCCAGGGAAGGTTCCACCTCGAGGCCGAACTTATCCGTTGTCTCTGCCTGAGACGCATTCTATGGAGGAATACATTAAAGAGAACCTAGCAAAGGGGTTCATTCGACCTTCTTCTTCCCCAGCCGGCGCAGGCTTCTTTTTTGTAAAAAAGAAAGATGGTGGTCTGCGGCCGTGCATCGACTACAGAGGTTTGAACGACATTACCATCAAGAACCGTTATCCTTTACCCCTGATTACTGAGCTCTTTGACAGAGTTAGCGGAGCTACCAACTTTACAAAGCTGGACTTGAGAGGTGCATACAATCTCATCCGGATCCGTGAGGGTGACGAGTGGAAGACCGCCTTTAACACCCGTGACGGACATTATGAGTACCTCGTCATGCCCTTCGGATTGAGCAATGCTCCAGCTGTCTTCCAGCATTTTGTCAATGAGATCTTCAGAGACATTCTATACCGTCATGTCGTGGTCTATCTAGACGATATCCTCATTTTTGCCAACGATTTAGAGGAACATCGTTTTTGGGTTAAAGAGGTTCTGTCCCGTCACCGTGTTAATCATCTCTATTGCAAATTAGAGAAATGCGTCTTTGAAGTCAAGTCCATTCCGTTTCTAGGGTACATTGTGTCCGGTTCCGGACTAGAGATGGATCCTGAGAAACTACATGTCACAACTGAGGGCCTGAGCTGACGGGAGGCAGCCTCAGTTGTAGGGGCTGAGATGTACCGGAACCTGGGAGGTTGTATCAGACCCCTGGACATGTAAGTAACATGAATAATAACTGCCCGAAGGCGTGACCACGACAACTTGGATAAAAGTCAATGATGTTTATTATGACAACTCCGCAACACAGCAGCAGTAAAAGAAAACATAAAAGTCAGCAAAGAATAAATACAGTTCCTGGGTACTACAGGGTGGCAGGAGCCACAGGGCACTGGTCGTGTGAGATAGTTCTTATAATCTTCTAGATGGAAAGTCCTTACCAGGCCCGACTGTAGCAATGGAGATAACCCAGGATTGTACCAGCTGGTGTTCCAGGAAAAGCTGGGTTGCTGAAGATAAAACGGCTGCTATGGATACTGGCTGGAACCAGACTGTTGTTAGCACGGAGTGGATACTGGCTGGAACCAGTTAAATAATAAATGAAGCTTGAGAGCGATGCAATATGAATGAAATGTAGAACTTGAGAGCGGAGAAATAATAATACCGGTGGAGAGTGGTAAAGTGTAGAAACGACACCGGCCCTTTAAGAGAAGCTGTACTCTGCTGGAAGCAGGTAATGTTGTAGCTGGAAACAGATGAATCCACAATGGATCGGAGAGTCAGGCTACACCGCAGGTGGAATGCTGGTGCGGGTCTCTATGGTGGAAGTCTTGAGACAGGAGCTGGAACCTGGAAGACAATCACAGGAGAGAGACAAACAGGAACTAGGTTTGACAACCAAAGCACTGACGCCTTCCTTGCTCAGGCACAGTGTATTTATACCTGCAGCAAGGAAGGGATTGGCTAGGCAATTATGCAGATTAACAATACTGACAACAGATTGGAGTAAATGATCAGCTGACAGAATCCAAGATGGCTGCGCCCATGCAGACACTTGGAGGGAAGTTTGGTTTGTAATCCATGTGGTAATGAAAACAGCAATGGCGGCGCCGGCCACTGGAGACAGGAGGCGCCAGGCTGACAGATGCACATCCAACCACGCGGACACAGCGGAGGCCACGGCTGACGTAATCGCCACTCAGACACTCTGCATGCAGAAGTTCAGGGACGGCAGCGGAGGCCGCGGGAGACGCCATGCCAGGTGTAATATGGCGTTTACTGTGACAGTGTCCCAGAGTGACAGGAGAGGATACAGGAATGTACACATCAGGATAACAGATGGGATCCGGTCCTGGAGCGCTTAGCCAGCCTTAGGAGGCATCTGATGGGTAAGAAATGGCGTCCAGATACCCGGATCGTGACAGCACCCCCCCCCCCTTTAGGAGTGGCCCCAGGACACTTCTTTGACTTTTGAGGAAACTTGGAATGGAATCTCCGGACCAAGGCAGGAGCATGGACATCAGAAGCATTGGTCCATGAACGTTCCTCAGGGCCATAACCCTTCCAGTCAATAAGATATTGTAGTTGACCATAACGGTGACGTGAGTCCAGGATCTTGGCTACTTCATACTCAACGCCTCGTTGAGTTTGGACTTTCGGAGTTGGAGGAAGTGAGGAATGAAACCGATTCAAGATCAGCGGTTTCAACAGGGAAACATGGAATGTCCTGGGTATTTTTAAGAAGGGAGGCAACTGAAGTCTGTAAGCAACAGGATTGATGACTTGTTCAATCTTGAAAGGACCGATATAGCGAGGTGCAAACTTCATACTGGGAACTCTTAACCTCAAATTCTTCGTGGATAACCATACCCGATCACCCACCTTGAGAGCAGGAACTGCTCGACGCTTCTTATCCGCAAACTTCTTGTACCTGAACGATGCCTTGAGCAGAGCTGATCGTACGCTCTTCCAGATATTGGCAAACTGATGCAAGGTGATATCCACTGCGGGAACAGAAGTTGCTGGAAGCGGTTGGAACTCAGGGACTTTAGGGTGGAATCCAAAGTTAGTGAAGAATGGTGTTGAAGCAGATGAAGAATGATACTGGTTGTTATGACAGAACTCGGCCCAGGGAAGTAATTGAACCCAGTCATCTTGAGAGGAGGACACATAGATGCGGAGGAAGGCCTCCAAGTCCTGATTCACCCTCTCGGTTTGACCATTGGTCTGAGGATGGTAAGCCGTAGAAAACTTTAGCTTGACTTGGAGGACTTGACATAAACTTCGCCAGAATTTGGCTGTGAATTGAACTCCTCGATCTGAGATAATTTCTTCAGGAAGACCGTGGAGTCGGAAGATCTCTTGTATGAATACTTGAGCCAACTTGGAAGCTGACGGAAGACCGGTGAGAGGAATGAAGTGTGCCATCTTGGTGAACCGGTCAACTACCACCCAGATGGTATTGAACTTGTTGCACATGGGTAAATCTGTAATAAAATCCATCGACAAATGGGTCCAAGGTCGATGGGGAACAGATAGTGGAACCAGTTGCCCCGCAGGCGACTGGCGGGATACCTTATGTTGAGCACACTTTGGGCAAGATGCAATAAACTCCAAGACGTCCTTTTTCAGAGTTGGCCACCAATAGGACCTAGAGATAAACTCCAGGGTTTTTTGGATACCTGTATGTCTGGCAAAACGGGAAGCATGGGCCCAATGCATGAGCTTCTTCCTTAGCATCGGTTTCACAAAACTTTTCCCTGATGGGGGCGTAGAGTCCATCCCTACCGTGGAGAATGCCAACGGATTTATAATAGGATGCTTGTCTGAAGACTCTGACTCATTTTCTTGCTCCCATGAGCGGGAAAGGGCATCGGCCTTGCGATTCTGAGAGCCCGGACAGAACTGGAGTTTAAAATCGAACCTGGAAAAGAAAAGTGCCCATCTGGCCTGACGAGGGTTGAGACATTGTGCGCCTTTCAGATATAAAAGGTTCTTGTGGTCTGTAAGTATGGTGATTGAATGAGAAGCTCCCTCCAACAGATACCTCCACTCTTCTAGAGCGAGCTTGATGGCTAGCAACTCCTGGTCGCCAATGGCATAGTTGCGCTCAGCTGGAGAGAACTTCCGGGAGAAGAAACTGCAAGGGTGTAAATGGCCATCTTTAGCCCTCTGAGATAACACCGCTCCTACTCCAACGGAGGAGGCATCCACCTCTAAGGTAAAAGGAGAGTCGATGTCAGGCTGTTTCAGAACAGGCGCAGAGATGAACCTTTGTTTTAAAAGATGAAATGCTTGCATGGCTTCTTCAGACCACTTGGACGGGTTAGCACCCTTCTTAGTGAAAGCAGTAATAGGCGCCACAATGGTGGAAAAGTCTCGTATAAACTTTCGGTAATAGTTGGCGAACCCTAAGAACCTCTGGACCCCTTTGAGGGTTAAGGGTACCGGACAATTTTGGATTGCTTGTAGTTTCTCAGGATCCATCTCTAGTCCGGAACCGGACACAATGTACCCTAGAAACGGAATGGACTTGACTTCAAAGACGCATTTCTCTAATTTGCAATAGAGATGATTGACACGGAGACGGGACAGAACCTCTTTAACCCAAAAACGATGTTCCTCTAAATCGTTGGCAAAAATGATGATATCGTCTAGATAGACCACGACATGACCGTATAGAATGTCTCTGAAGATCTCATTGACAAAATGCTGGAAGACAGCTGGAGCATTGCTCAATCCGAAGGGCATGACGAGGTACTCATAATGTCCGTCACGGGTGTTAAAGGCGGTCTTCCACTCGTCACCCTCACGGATCCGGATGAGATTGTATGCACCTCTCAAGTCCAGCTTTGTAAAGATGGTAGCTCCGCTAACTCTGTCAAAGAGCTCAGTAATCAGGGGTAAAGGATAACGGTTCTTGATGGTAATGTCGTTCAAACCTCTGTAGTCGATGCACGGCCGCAGACCACCATCTTTCTTTTTTACAAAAAAGAAGCCTGCGCCGGCTGGGGAAGAAGAAGGTCGAATGAACCCCTTTGCTAGGTTCTCTTTAATGTATTCCTCCATAGAATGCGTCTCAGGCAGAGACAACGGATAAGTTCGGCCTCGAGGTGGAACCTTCCCTGGAACGAGATCAATCGGGCAGTCCCATTCTCTATGAGGAGGAAGGATATCAGCAGAAGCTTTACTGAACACATCCGTGAAATCTTGATATGGAGGAGGTGGAACATCAGACGACCTGGGGGAGGAAGAACAGACAGGCAATACTTTAAACAAACATGTCTCCGCACAGGAGGAACCCCATGCCAGGATTTGCGTAGTCGTCCAATCAATTGTAGGATTGTGAAGACGGAGCCATGGAAGGCCCAGGACCACAGGATGTGTGGCTCTTGGAATCACTAAAAAAGAAATAAATTCAGAATGAAGAACTCCCACTCTCAGACGAACTGGTAGAGTCCTTAGGGAAATAACTGCATCAAAAATCTTGCTGCCATCCACGGCAGTTAAGGAGATGGACGAAGGAAGTCTCTCGGTGGGTAGGGACCACCGTTTAACATAGGCTTCGGTAATAAAGTTCCCAGCTGCTCCGGAATCAAGGAGGGCAATGACGTTCCGATAACGTTGAGCAACTTGAAGCGAGACTGGGAGATTACAATCTTGAGGAGATGGAGAGGAGATCATTACTCCTAGCCGGCCCTCTCCTTGGCGAGCTAGGATTTGGAGTTTCCCGGACGTTTGGGACAGGCATTAATGGTGTGAGACGGAGCTGCACAATAAAGACAGAGAGACTCGGAGAGACGTCTTCGGCGCTCAGCAGGAGTTAAACGGGAACGGCCAATTTGCATGGGCTCATCTTTAGTTGGTGACAGTTGGCGAGGAGGAGGAGCAGAAGATTTTGGAGCAGATGATCTTCCACGCTCAGTTGCTCTCTCTCTGAAACGTAAATCAACTTTCGTGCAGAGTGAGATTAGCTCATCTAACTTAGAGGGTAAGTCTCTGGTAGCTAACTCATCTTTAATACGCTCAGATAAGCCATGCCAGAATGCAGCATACAGGGCCTCGTCGTTCCATGCCAGTTCGGATGCCAGGATCTGGAACTGTATCAGATATTGTCCTACAGTACGTGACCCCTGGCGTAAACGGAGAATCTCGGATGAAGCTGAGGTTACCCGGCCTGGCTCGTCGAAGATGCGCCTGAATGTTGACACGAAGGCAGTGTAGGAAGATAGCAGGGTGTCGGACCTCTCCCATAACGGTGATGCCCAATCAAGGGCTGAGCCACTGAGAAGAGAAATAATGTAGGCAATTTTTGTACGGTCACTGGGAAAATTGCCAGGTTGTAGCTCAAACTGAATCTCACACTGGTTGAGAAATCCCCTGCAGAATCTTGGAGATCCGTCAAATTTTGCTGGCGTTGGAAGATGAAGACGTGGAGCAGAAATGGGTAAGGTGGGTGGGGTTATAGCTGGAGTCACTGTGGTTGACGCACCAGACGCGCCTGATCCACGGAGAGTTGTCTGAATCCCATCCAGCCGAGTAGAGAAATCCTGGAGACAGCGGATGATGTGGCCCTGTGCAGCCTCCTGATGTTCTAGTCGGGCTGCCAGTTCTTGCATCGGCCTGGCCGCTTGATCCTGGTCTCCGGCTGGATTCATTAGGTCAGTGCTTACTGTCACAACTGAGGGCCTGAGCTGACGGGAGGCAGCCTCAGTTGTAGGGGCTGAGATGTACCGGAACCTGGGAGGTTGTATCAGACCCCTGGACATGTAAGTAACATGAATAATAACTGCCCGAAGGCGTGACCACGACAACTTGGATAAAAGTCAATGATGTTTATTATGACAACTCCGCAACACAGCAGCAGTAAAAGAAAACATAAAAGTCAGCAAAGAATAAATACAGTTCCTGGGTACTACAGGGTGGCAGGAGCCACAGGGCACTGGTAGTGTGAGATAGTTCTTATAATCTTCTAGATGGAAAGTCCTTACCAGGCCCGACTGTAGCAATGGAGATAACCCAGGATTGTACCAGCTGGTGTTCCAGGAAAAGCTGGGTTGCTGAAGATAAAACGGCTGCTATGGATACTGGCTGGAACCAGACTGTTGTTAGCACGGAGTGGATACTGGCTGGAACCAGTTAAATAATAAATTAAGCTTGAGAGCGATGCAATATGAATGAAATGTAGAACTTGAGAGCGGAGAAATAATAATACCGGTGGAGAGTGGTAAAGTGTAGAAAGGACACCGGCCCTTTAAGAGAAGCTGTACTCTGCTGGAAGCTGGGCTGGAAGTAGGTAATGTTGTAGCTGGAAACAGATGAATCCACAATGGATCGGAGAGTCAGGCTACACCGCAGGTGGAATGCTGGTGCGGGTCTCTATGGTGGAAGTCTTGAGACAGGAGCTGGAACCTGGAAGACAATCACAGGAGAGAGACAAACAGGAACTAGGTTTGACAACCAAAGCACTGACGCCTTCCTTGCTCAGGCACAGTGTATTTATACCTGCAGCAAGGAAGGGATTGGCTAGGCAATTATGCAGATTAACAATACTGACAACAGATTGGAGTAAATGATCAGCTGACAGAATCCAAGATGGCTGCGCCCATGCAGACACTTGGAGGGAAGTTTGGTTTGTAATCCATGTGGTAATGAAAACAGCAATGGCGGCGCCGGCCACTGGAGACAGGAGGCGCCAGGCTGACAGATGCACATCCAACCACGCGGACACAGCGGAGGCCACGGCTGACGTAATCGCCACTCAGACACTCTGCATGCAGAAGTTCAGGGACGGCGGCGGAGGCCGCGGGAGACGCCATGCCAGGTGTAATATGGCGTTTACTGTGACAGTGTCCCAGAGTGACAGGAGAGGATACAGGAATGTACACATCAGGATAACAGATGGGATCCGGTCCTGGAGCGCTGAGCCAGCCTTAGGAGGCATCTGATGGGTAAGAAATGGAGTCCAGATACCCGGATCGTGACACTACAAGCAATCCAAAATTGGCCGGTACCCTTAACCCTCAAAGGGGTCCAGAGGTTCTTAGGGTTCGCCAACTATTACCGAAAGTTTATACGAGACTTTTCCACCATTGTGGCGCCTATTACTGCTTTCACTAAGAAGGGTGCTAACCCGTCCAAGTGGTCTGAAGAAGCCATGCAAGCATTTCATCTTTTAAAACAAAGGTTCATCTCTGCGCCTGTTCTGAAACAGCCTGACATCGACTCTCCTTTTATCTTAGAGGTGGATGCCTCCTCCGTTGGAGTAGGAGCGGTGTTATCTCAGAGGGCTAAAGATGGCCATTTACACCCTTGCAGTTTCTTCTCCCGGAAGTTCTCTCCAGCTGAGCGCAACTATGCCATTGGCGACCAGGAGTTGCTAGCCATCAAGCTCGCTCTAGAAGAGTGGAGGTATCTGTTGGAGGGAGCTTCTCATTCAATCACCATACTTACAGACCACAAGAACCTTTTATATCTGAAAGGCGCACAATGTCTCAACCCTCGTCAGGCCAGATGGGCACTTTTCTTTTCCAGGTTCGATTTTAAACTCCAGTTCTGTCCGGGCTCTCAGAATCGCAAGGCCGATGCCCTTTCCCGCTCATGGGAGCAAGAAAATGAGTCAGAGTCTTCAGACAAGTATCCTATTATAAATCCGTTGGCATTCTCCACGGTAGGGATGGACTCTACGCCCCCATCAGGGAAAAGTTTTGTGAAACCGATGCTAAGGAAGAAGCTCATGCATTGGGCCCATGCTTCCCGTTTTGCCGGACATACAGGTATCCAAAAAACCCTGGAGTTTATCTCTAGGTCCTATTGGTGGCCAACTCTGAAAAAGGACGTCTTGGAGTTTATTGCATCTTGCCCAAAGTGTGCTCAACATAAGGTATCCCGCCACTCGCCTGCGGGGCAACTGGTTCCACTATCTGTTCCCCGTCGACCTTGGACCCATTTGTCGATGGATTTTATTACAGATTTACCCATGTGCAACAAGTTCAATACCATCTGGGTGGTAGTTGACCGGTTCACCAAGATGGCACACTTCATTCCTCTCACCGGTCTTCCGTCAGCTTCCAAGTTGGCTCAAGTATTCATACAAGAGATCTTCCGACTCCACGGTCTTCCTGAAGAAATTATCTCAGATCGAGGAGTTCAATTCACAGCCAAATTCTGGCGAAGTTTATGTCAAGTCCTCCAAGTCAAGCTAAAGTTTTCTACGGCTTACCATCCTCAGACCAATGGTCAAACCGAGAGGGTGAATCAGGACTTGGAGGCCTTCCTCCGCATCTATGTGTCCTCCTCTCAAGATGACTGGGTTCAATTACTTCCCTGGGCCGAGTTCTGTCATAACAACCAGTATCATTCTTCATCTGCTTCAACACCATTCTTCACTAACTTTGGATTCCACCCTAAAGTCCCTGAGTTCCAACCGCTTCCAGCAACTTCTGTTCCCGCAGTGGATATCACCTTGCATCAGTTTGCCAATATCTGGAAGAGCGTACGATCAGCTCTGCTCAAGGCATCGTTCAGGTACAAGAAGTTTGCGGATAAGAAGCGTCGAGCAGTTCCTGCTCTCAAGGTGGGTGATCGGGTATGGTTATCCACGAAGAATTTGAGGTTAAGAGTTCCCAGTATGAAGTTTGCACCTCGCTATATCGGTCCTTTCAAGATTGAACAAGTCATCAATCCTGTTGCTTACAGACTTCAGTTGCCTCCCTTCTTAAAAATACCCAGGACATTCCATGTTTCCCTGTTGAAACCGCTGATCTTGAATCGGTTTCATTCCTCACTTCCTCCAACTCCGAAAGTCCAAACTCAACGAGGCGTTGAGTATGAAGTAGCCAAGATCCTGGACTCACGTCACCGTTATGGTCAACTACAATATCTTATTGACTGGAAGGGTTATGGCCCTGAGGAACGTTCATGGACCAATGCTTCTGATGTCCATGCTCCTGCCTTGGTCCGGAGATTCCATTCCAAGTTTCCTCAAAAGCCAAAGAAGTGTCCTGGGGCCACTCCTAAAGGGGGGGGTGCTGTCACGATCCGGGTATCTGGACGCCATTTCTTACCCATCAGATGCCTCCTAAGGCTGGCTCAGCGCTCCAGGACCGGATCCCATCTGTTATCCTGATGTGTACATTCCTGTATCCTCTCCTGTCACTCTGGGACACTGTCACAGTAAACGCCATATTACACCTGGCATGGCGTCTCCCGCGGCCTCCGCCGCCGTCCCTGAACTTCTGCATGCAGAGTGTCTGAGTGGCGATTACGTCAGCCGTGGCCTCCGCTGTGTCCGCGTGGTTGGATGTGCATCTGTCAGCCTGGCGCCTCCTGTCTCCAGTGGCCGGCGCCGCCATTGCTGTTTTCATTACCACATGGATTACAAACCAAACTTCCCTCCAAGTGTCTGCATGGGCGCAGCCATCTTGGATTCTGTCAGCTGATCATTTACTCCAATCTGTTGTCAGTATTGTTAATCTGCATAATTGCCTAGCCAATCCCTTCCTTGCTGCAGGTATAAATACACTGTGCCTGAGCAAGGAAGGCGTCAGTGCTTTGGTTGTCAAACCTAGTTCCTGTTTGTCTCTCTCCTGTGATTGTCTTCCAGGTTCCAGCTCCTGTCTCAAGACTTCCACCATAGAGACCCGCACCAGCATTCCACCTGCGGTGTAGCCTGACTCTCCGATCCATTGTGGATTCATCTGTTTCCAGCTACAACATTACCTGCTTCCAGCCCAGCTTCCAGCAGAGTACAGCTTCTCTTAAAGGGCTGGTGTCCTTTCTACACTTTACCACTCTCCACCGGTATTATTATTTCTCCGCTCTCAAGTTCTACATTTCATTCATATTGCATCGCTCTCAAGCTTCATTTATTATTTAACTGGTTCCAGCCAGTATCCACTCCGTGCTAACAACAGTCTGGTTCCAGCCAGTATCCATAGCAGCCGTTTTATCTTCAGCAACCCAGCTTTTCCTGGAACACCAGCTGGTACAATCCTGGGTTATCTCCATTGCTACAGTCGGGCCTGGTAAGGACTTTCCATCTAGAAGATTATAAGAACTATCTCACACTACCAGTGCCCTGTGGCTCCTGCCACCCTGTAGTACCCAGGAACTGTATTTATTCTTTGCTGACTTTTATGTTTTCTTTTACTGCTGCTGTGTTGCGGAGTTGTCATAATAAACATCATTGACTTTTATCCAAGTTGTCGTGGTCACGCCTTCGGGCAGTTATTATTCATGTTGCTTACATGTCCAGGGGTCTGATACAACCTCCCAGGTTCCGGTACATCTCAGCCCCTACAACTGAGGCTGCCTCCCGTCAGCTCTGGCCCTCAGTTGTGACAATCCATTGACAACAACATTTTTCATACAGAACTCTTTAAAAAACCCACGGACAAAAACACATTGCTTCTTGCAGACAGCTTTCACCCTCGGCCCTTGAAAAAAGGACTTCCATACTCACAACTTGTTAGAGTTGTGAGAACTACGTCCAATCCTTCTAAATTAGAAGCAGCCCTTCATAAAATGGGCGATAACTTCATCCAGCGGGGTTACAGCAGAAACGAAGTTGTAGAAGCTATTGATCAATGCCTGCTATTGAAACAAGAAGATCTGCTGGTTTCACGGCGTGATGATGCTACTTCCACAAGATTGGTTTTTCCGACAACATACTGCATTACTTCTGGTCTCATCAGAAAGACCATTACTAAACACTGGCACATATTGCAAGCAGACCCGATCCTTGGACCAAGTTGCAAGAATCTGCCTCTCTTTAGTTATAAGAGAAGCCGCAATTTAAAGGAACGCCTCACCTTTTCCGACATTAGTCCTGGTGTATACACTAATTCGGACTGGCTTTCCTTGCAAAAAGGAGCCTATAAGTGTACAGGCTGTGCCAATTGCAGATTCCTTTTATTAGGAAAGACCTTCAAACTTCCAATTACTAATAGCAACTACACGTTAAGACATCGTCTGACCTGTGAATCTCGCTACGTGATATACATCATTCTTTATCCATGTAACAAACTTTATGTGGGTAAAACCATCCGCATGCTAAAGGAACGAATATCCATGCATAGGAGTTCAATAAAAAATGCCTTCAATGTTTTAGATTCTAGCACACCACCGGTAGCCAGACATTTTGTCACCTGCTGTCATACATTGTCGGACTTTAGATGTATGCCTATTGACCACATTCCCCCACTGCGTAGGGGTGGAGATAGACATCGCATACTTCTACAACGTGAATGTGAATGGATATATAAACTCAACTCTACTGTTCCCACTGGTCTAAATGAAGAATTAATTATGACTCCATTCCTTTAGTTTTTCTTGCTGTGATTATTAACATCAAACAGAGAGATTAAGTTATGCTGTTATTGTTGATAATCTCTTTTTCTTCTTTGGAATATTTATGGAAACATTATTATTATTTTTCACTAATATTTATGGCTATTTGTGATCGATGACATCATGCCGTTGCGTCAACATTTTTTCTAACATAAGTTGAATATTATGTTTTTCAAAATTTTATAAGTCTGCAGTTTGTGCAAACACTTGCTAACTACTACGAGAATTTTTTCAACTTTTTTTTGGTTACAAAAATGCTGACGCTTAGGCAATATTATTTATTTATAATTTTTTTCTTTTTTTTCATTCACTGTATTTGCATTTTTTGTTACTTTAATTCAATTTCGATTAGATTTGATCCACCTGGAACATACAGCGAGCCTTGTGTTGAGCCTGTGCACCGTGTCATTGCCCATGAACTGAGGCTGGTCTATAGCCTGGCGGAAGTTGATTGTCGCGGTTACGCGACGTCACTTCCGGCAGAGCGGCACCGATGTGAGTGTCCAGGATAACTTTTCCTGGCGCCTGGGTTCCGCATCTTGCGGATGTTGATAGTCGCGGTTGCGTGACGTCACTTCCTGCACGGCGGAACCAGTGACAACGGTGTTGGGAATTTTGTCCTGTTCTTTAGGTTCCACTCTGGCTCTCTGCATTGTCTGGGAGGTGCTGTTCAACACTAGTTAATTGGGTGAAGCAGGTGTATTCTATTTACACTGATTATGTAGCTTTATAAGGACCTATGTTTGCACAGTATGTTGTAGCTGACCCCATGATGAAGGTGTAACAACCGAAACGGGCCGTAGGGATGGCTGATATGATGTATTATGGACTCTTTTCAGCGAACTTTGATGAGTACCAATAACTTTTTTCAAAAGGCCTGATAATGCTGCTTAAATATTAAATGCTTTTTTCATTTTTCTACTTGGTGGTGTGCTGGTCTCCTTATGTATGACCCTGCTGGGTAAACATTGGGAACGATTGTATTTATACAGGTGCGTGATTATATGTATGTTTGTATGTGTGTGAGTAAATGTATGTGTGCGTGTATGTTTTTAGGTGTGTGACAGTATGTATTTGTATAGGTGTGTGATTTCATGTATGTATCAATGTATGGGTTATTATTGTATACCCCTTTTACACCGCCAGCTAGTAACACGGGTTATTGGGCACAAGCGTGAATGACCTGTGTTGCTGTGCAGTGTAAAAGGGCCCATTTGGAATAATCTTGGTCGATTGACCTGGTATTCCAACTCGGGTAGCTTGTAGGGCTGAACACGGGTTCACACTGGCAAACTGTGCTGTGTAAACAGGATCCGGGTCGATGCAACCTGGCTCCTGTTCACAGTATGTACATGCGGCGCTTGGAGATTATGTGATCTCCAGGCGCCGCTCCCGCCGCATCACCAACTCGGCAATATGCCAGGTTGGAATCTGCAGTGGGAAAGGGGCCTGAGGTGGGCCACGCCTAGTAAGCACTTGTGTCAGGCTCTCGGGTGCGACCCACCTCGGCTGATATAACAGAGGTATTATTTTATCTTTATCCATAGCCCAAATAAATTAAAAGTGTAAAAGTGCCTAGCTATCCCCTTTGCCCTTACTGAGTTTATATATATGAATATATATATATATAAGAATCCAATTCAGCCGGCACTCACATAAGTTAGTCAAATGCTCCGGTGTCCAGTTAAAAAAAACATCATATTCCTCCAATAAGAACGGCACTCAGAGACTAGCATGATGAATAAATGTATTAATATCACGTCAGATCAAACGAACGTTTTCGGGGACACAGCCCCTTCCTCAGTCATTGTCTGTGGTCCTGAGGAAGGGGCTGTGTCCCCGAAAACGTTCGTTTGATCTGACGTGATATTAATACATTTATTCATCATGCTAGTCTCTGAGTGCCGTTCTTATTGGAGGAATATATATATATATATGTATATATGTGCAAAGAGATGGTATAGCGCCACTTGTGAGGCGAAAAATCTCAGTAAAATCTATGTAAATGAACTAAAAATTTCAATAAAAACACTAAAAGCCCACGTAACCTTATAAAATGATGTCAGCCCTACCCTAAAAATGCAACACTGGTATAGTATTGTTAAAAAGTATAGAAAATGGGGGGATAGGGATAGTGGCGACAAATGCGGCTAAAAAAAAACAGTGTGTTTACGTGTTTTAAAAATGCCAAAAGATGTTATAAAATTATAAGAATAATTTTTAATATATATGAGAGTAAAAACAGTTTAAAAAAAAAAAGGTTTTTAAAATACAAGAAAATTGTTTCTATGTAAAACCATACAAAAGTAATAAAAGGATAGGAATTCAAACTTAACTTAGAAGCAGTGGGTGGTCAATACACATATACATACATACATACATACATACATGGACACACACACACTCTTAAATGTGTATGTGTGTGTATATATATATATATATATATATATACACACACACACACACACACACACACACATATATATACATACATACATACATACATACATACATACATAGACACACACACACACACACACTCTTAAATGGGGGGGAGGGCAAGTTAATGGCTTGCCCCAGGTGACAAAACTCCTGGTTTCGGCCCTGGGTTTACCTAGTGACTGTCGACCTAGTTAGTCGACCCAATGAACCACACCCTGGGAATATGATTCTACAATTAAAAAGCATCATATGGGGGTGTGGCTTGACAATCAGCCAATGCAGACTTGCCTATTAGGAGCTCCTACACTTTCTGTACTCAAAAGGGCTTAAAACCCCTATTTAAGCCTGCCCTAGCTACATAATGTATTGGCCTCAACTGCCCTGATAGTCTAAATCTAGTGGGGCTAGATTGCAGAGTCAGGGGACGGGTTTTCCTTTCCCTGCGGATTGTGACCTACCCACCTTTCAGGAGCTCGGGACCTGAATTGGGCATCTCCCTGCTGGGAGAGACGGGACATCGGCGGACTTCATCTCGCTCTGCGGCTGCCCTTCTGTAGAGACAGTGCTGTGGCCGAGCCTCTGGGGGTGTTGTAGCGGTGCTCCATGCTGCAGTCAGGCTGACTTGGAGAGCGGAGGGAGTGAACTGCCGGACCGGCTCCAGCTGAAGGATTCGGGTGGTGGCCATCTTGGGACAGCAAAGAGGTGAGCAGCAGCAGCTTCTGTCTCCAGCCATATTCCGCAGTGCTCCCCAGGCTTATACAGTGCCCCTGCAGACCTGGACCCCAGTGACATAGCATTGCAGTGAGCATATTGGTGCCCAGCAAGTAGTGAGGGTAGGGAAGGGGTTGCCATACCCCCGATATTGCCTCTCCCCTCCTCTCCCTTTCTATATATAGTGCATTTGTAGAACAGGGGTAAATTTATAATATATTAATTATACCACTTGACATATTGTACTGGCTCCCCATAACCAGCATTAAAATTTAATTTAAGAGATGCTGGCTTATATTGTTGCTAATCAGGCAGCCATATCTCTCTATTAGCAGGGTAATAGCAGGGTTCCACTGTGATTATACACTGCTCAAAAAAATAAAGGGAACACTAAAATAACACATCCTAGATCTGAATGAATGAAATATTCTTATTAAATACTTTGTTCTTTACATAGTTGAATGTGCCGACAACAAAATCACACAAAAATTATCAATGGAAATCAAATTTATTAACCCATGGAGGTCTGGATTTGGAGTCACACTTAAAATTAAAGTGGAAAAACACACTACAGGCTGATCCAACTTTGATGTAATGTCCTTAAAACAAGTAAAAATGAGGCTCAGTAGTGCGTGTGGCCTCCACGTGCCTGTATGACCTCCCTACAACTCCTGGGCATGCTCCTGATGAGGTGGCGGATGGTCTCCTGAGGGATCTCCTCCCAGACCTGGACTAAAGCATCCGCCAACTCCTGGACAGTCTGTGGTGCAACGTGGCGTTGGTGGATGGAGCGAGACATGATGTCCCAGATGTGCTCAATAGAATTCAGGTCTGGGGAACTGCTGACACACTCCAGCCACATGAGGTCTAGCATTGTCTTGCATTAGGAGGAACCCAGGGCCAACCGCACCAGCATATGGTCTCACAAGGGTTCTGAGGATCTCATCTCGGTACCTAATGGCAGTCAGGCTACCTCTGGCGAGCACATGGAGGGCTGTGCGGGCCCCCAAAGAGATGACACCCCACACCATTACTGACCCACTGTCATACCGGTCATGCTGGAGGATGTTGCAGGCAGCAGAACGTTCTCCTTGGCGTCTCCAGGCTCTATCACGTCTGTCACATGTGCTCAGTGAGAACCTGCTTTCATCTGTGAAGAGCACCGGGCGCCAGTGGTGAATTTGCCAATCTTGGTGTTCTCTGGCAAATGCCAAACGTCCTGCACGGTGTTGGGCTGTAAGCACAACCCCCACCTGTGGACGTCGGGCCCTCATACCACCCTCATGGAGTCCGTTTCTGATCGTTTGAGTAGACCCATGCACATTTGTGGCTTGCTGGAGGTCATTTTGCAGGGCTCTGGCAGTGCTCCTCCTGTTCCTCCCTCCTTGCACAAAGGCGGAGGTAGCGGTCCTGCTCCTCCATGCTCTGGACACTACGCTGACAGACACAGCAAACCTCCTTGCCACAGCTCGCATTGATGTGCCATCCTGGATGAGCTGCACTACCTGAGCCACTTGTGTGGGTTGTAGATTCTGTCTCATGCTACCACTAGAGTGAAAGCACCGTCGGCTTTCAAAAGTGACCAAAACATCAGCCAGAAAGCATAGGAGCTGAGAAGTGGTCTGTGGTCACCACCTGCAGAACAACTCCTTTATTGGGGGTGTCTTGCTAATTACCTATAATTTCCACCTGTTGTCTATTCCATTTGCACAACAGCATGTGAAATTGATTGTCAATCAGTGTTGCTTCCTAAGTGGACAGTTTGATTTCACAGAAGTGTGATTGACTTGGAGTTACATTGTGTTGTTTAAGTGTTCCCTTTATTTTTTTGAGCAGTGTATAAAGAAAGTGAGGACATTACTTTCCTGCCAGATGTAGATGTCCATTCTAATGGACCATCTGATTACTCTCCTACACTTATCCATGTTCTGAAATGATTTGATAGGGGAGCCTAAACGGAGTCTCCATACTGTGCTTCATTTGGTTTTCTTGAATACACTTTGTTTACTCTTATCATGCCTCCAAAGAAACACAAGATTTCCAAGTCAGTATCGCAAGTGGCCTTTTTCAAACCTTCACCCCAGCGCACTACCACTAAACCGGCTATCAGTGTGAAACCTCCCCCTCCCAGCCTACTGCAGCAACTTCATATCCAATTCATAGCCATGCTGCTTCATTAAAGATAAGAGATAATGACGCCTTAACAGTTGGTACCATAAAACTCCTTTTGAACCAATTCAAAGAAGAGGATGTGGCTGACAACAATCCATGAGACGATCTTGGAGAATGCACTGATCACTGGTAGAGGTGGTGGGTTCTCACAATGACCTAATTGTTTCCCATGAAACCCTTGAAGATGAGGTAGCACTTTTACACAATAAACTTGCTGACATGAAGGACAGATCGTACAGGAACAATCTTAAATTCCGAGGTTTCCCTGAAATGGTATCTAATAGTAGTCTTCATGATGTTGCTCTTGAATTTTTCAGGAAACTACTACCTTCAGCTTCTACCTTGGACCATACTTGCCTACCTGACCCTCTCCATGAGGGAGAAAATGCTCTGTTCCTGGACTTTCCTGGTAATGTATGATTGCCATCACCTGTGGTGAGCTAGTTAATTGGCAAGAAAGGTGTGTCACCACAGGTGATGGCAATCATACATTACCAGGAAAGTCCAGGAACAGAGCATTTTCTCCCTCATGGAGAGGGTCAGGTAGGCAAGTATGCCTTGGACCTACCATACCTCCCAACATGACACTCTCCAGGAGGGACAGAATGCTCTGCTCCTGGACTTCCCTCTTACTGTATGATTGCCGCGGCACCTGTGCTGAAACACCTTCCTAATCCATTACCCTGTTCAAAACAGGTGCCGGCAATCATAAATTAAGAGAAAAGACCAGAAGCAGAGCATTGTGTCCCTCCTGGAGAGGGTCATGTTGGGAGGTATGACCTACTAATAGACCGTATTCATAGAATGCTGAAAGCTAAGAATGCTCCTGATAGAGTTACCTAAGATGTTGTTATGTGTGCAGCTGCTGCAAATCTGTCAGTTCTGCTTTCTGCATTGATTAGCACCTGGATCCGGCTGCTCCTTTCTGTTCTCGTTTCCTAGCAACTGATCACCTGGACCTCATTACCTGCAACTCCAGCCTGACTATCATGTGATTGGTCTGTCTCACTTTAACTAGGGAGTATCCACATACTACTATGCCAGTGATAGAGTACTGTATCAGAGAGAGTCAGTGTCTAGTCTGGACTCCTTAGAGCCTGTTTCTGTGAGCTCAGCACGTGGCCATTGCACGCTGTGCAAGTTCCCAGTCTCCTGTGTCCTGGTAACTGGTTTCAGTATTCCTGCCAGTCCTGCACCCAGTTCATCTTGGACCTGTATCTACTACAATTATATATCCAGTGTGTCCTTCTGCCTTTGAATCCCTGCTTCAAGATATCAGTGCACCATTCCAGCCAGTCTTGCACCTTGCCTCAGTAATCCTGCACCTGTCCAGTTTTGGAAACAGCAGTCTAATCACACAGACCTTTCTGCAAGTTCATCTCCATTCAGTACCTGCAATTCTGTACCCATACTCCAAACAAACTCCTGTGAATCCTGACAAATTCCAGCTCTGCTATCCAGTACTTACATCCTGCAAGTTTCCCTCTGTGACCCAGCTCAGCTCTCATCAAACCTCTGCATTAGCCCTGCTGTGTCAGTCACTCTGCAATTAACCCCTGCCTTACCAGCTGCATTTCTCCAGGTAAATTATCCTGTTAATACCTTGTGGACTCCTGTGCAGATACCAGGTGACCCAGACAGGGGGCTGCGACCTGCACATTGGGGGCAGCGAAGCCCAAATCCCCTTGTGGGGTTCCCTGGTGTGTTTAGACTCTGCGCCTCTGTTCTGGGTCGCACCAGAATACAGGTGCTTCCTAAGAGATGTCTTAATGAGAATTATTTTATTCGTATTAAGGAAGCTTTACTTAAGGCTGCCAGACCTTCGTCTGACTCTACAACTTTTTGGAGACTTCTCTCAGACTACACTAATTAAAAGACACTCATTCCAGCCTATTACGGCTGTCCTTTGAAAGAAAAATATAGTCTAAGGATGGGGTTTTCCAATCAGACTTCTAATTTCTTGCAAGGGATCTACAGTGTCCATCGCCATAGTGGAAAATGGTATGACGCTCCTCGCTAGATGTAATCTGTGTGGAGACTCAGGTACTTCTTCCCTTGACCATTGTCTTCAGCCGGACTGGTCGACGGTGAGAAAGCCATAAATATTTCCCCACTATGTGATTGCTCTCACCCACACACAAAATTATTAATACTTAAAAAAAATTAATACTTAATAAATACTTCTCCACTATGTGATTATCAAAATTCATACTGATCTTTGAGTCTTATTGATAGTAATGTCATGTTGTTTTCTTTGCTTGGTACTTTTACCTGTTTATATGAAAGCTAAATACACATTAGCCTTGCGTCATACTTAGCACAGATTATATATCTGTTATCTCTAATATGAAAAAAGGGGTCCGGTCTCCCTGAGCTAGTTGTATATGACTGTTATCAGATTCTAGAGTGAGTTTAGTTTTACTATTTACTGGATGAGTGTGGGCTGAATGGTCACTACACCCCCTAGTAATCAATAGGTGAGGCTATTCTACTCTGGCGCCTAACTATGACTCCCCTTGGAATTTGTTTGTTTTTGGGGGTTTTCTCTGTTACTTCTCATGTATCTTGTGTTGTGTGATTCCCTCTCCCTAAGTATATCAGCCACCGAATACAAATGTTTACATTTAATTTATTGTTTTACTATAGCTTTATCATTAGTTATTATGGTTAACATTGTCTCAATTAATGCCAAAGGATTAAACTCGCAAGAAGAAAGCACAAATAGTTGCGGTCCAAGAAATCCATTTTAAGAATTCTGGCCCTCCCTGTCTATTTGATGCCCAATACCCTCATTGCTACATTTCCAATGGTCCTACCAAAAAGGCAGGAGTTGCCATTCTGATATCATTACATTGCCACCTTTATTCTAGTCTCTCAATATGCAGATCCAGAGGGGAGGTACCTAATTCTAGTCGACGTCTGAATGACACTGATGTCACTTTGGTCTCACACTATGCTCCCAACTCCAGACAATTACCCTTCTGTAGGAAATTCTGCACAGTCCTCCAGAGATATGCTAGGGGGGGCTGTAATGATACTTGTAGATTTTAACATGGTCCTGGATCCACATGTTGATAGATCTCGATCGACAGCTTTGAGACCAGTTGCACCCTTGGAGTCCTCAAATGGTTTTCGTAATTTGCTGGGTGAATATGATCTGTATGATGCATGGCGTTCTAAGGGGTAAATGCAATTGCGGTCGAATTCCAGCTGTAATTCGACCGTTTTTGGATTCGACACAATTCGACAGTCGAATCCCGTCCGCCGGGACCCGAATTTGACATATTCAATAAAAAACGGATTCGACAGTCCCGCTGTCGAAAAACGGACCAATTGACGAATATAGTGTGCGTCCTGGATTCGACTTCATGGACGGCACAAAAGTGTTAAAAAAAAAAAAAACCTGAAAAAAAATTGCGTGGGGTCCCCCTCCTAAGCATAACCAGCCTCGGGCTCTTTGAGCCGGTCCTGGTTATAAAAATACAGGGGGGGGAATGACAGGGGATCCCCCGTATTTTAACAACCAGCATCGGGCTCTGCGTCCGGTCCTGGTGGCAAAAATACGGAGGACAAAACACGTAGGGGTCCCCCGTATTTTTAACACAAGCACCGGGCTCCACTAGCTAGAGAGATAATGCCACAGCCGGGGGACACTTTTATACCAATCCCTGCGGCTGTGGCATTAAATCCCCAACTAGTCACCCCTGGCCGGGGTACCCTGGAGGAGTGGGGAGCCCTTAAACCAAGGGGTCCCCCCCTCCAGCCACCCAAGGGCCAGGGGTGAAGCCCGAGGCTGCCCTCCCGCCTCCCCCCCATCCAAGGGCTGCGGAAGGGAGGCTGATAGCCAAGTGTCAAAAAAAAAATATTGTTTTTTGTAGCAGAACTACAAGTCCCAGCAAGCCTCCCCCACAAGCTGGTACTTGGAGAACCACAAGTACCAGCATGCGTGGGGGGGGGGGGGAAACGGGCCCGCTGGTACCTGTAGTTCTACTACAAAAAAAATACCCAAATAAAATCAGTACACACACACACCGTGACAGTACAACTTTATTACATACATGCACAATGACATACACACATACTTACCTATGTTGACACAAAGGCTCGGTCCCCTTCTCCACGTAGAATCCACGGGGTACCTGTAAATAAAATTATACTCACAACAATCCGGTGTAGATCGGTCCTCTTCTTAGTTTGTAATCCACGTACTTGGCAAAATAAAAAAATGCAAAACATGATCCACGCACTGAAAGGGGTCCCATGTTTACACATGGGACCCCTTTCCCCGACTGCCGGAACCTCCCGTGACTGCTGTCAAAGAGGGTCCCTTCAGCCAATCAGGGAGCGCCACGTCGTAGCACTCTCCTGAGTGGCTGTGCGCGTCTGAGCTGTCAGGCGGCGCATAGCGCATAGGCGCTCCATTATATTCAATGGTGGGAACTTTGCGGTCAGCGGTTGACAGTTATACATTGGCAGCAAACTATCAATAAGCAGTCGATTGGATAAATGCCACCGGTAATTATGCAAACACTATCCTAGAACAAGCCTTCTGTCCTGCATAACCTTACCTAGTTTGCTACATTTGAAACCTTCTGAATACCCCACTAACATTACTGATAACTTATTACTTACAACCACCTGTGCCGCCTGGCGGTTCTCTCACTCCAACCTAAAACTCTCTTCTTATAACATCATATTCTTACCACTTTACCATACTTCTAGTATTCGTAACTCATTATCATGCTACTCCCCATGGTCCATAGCCTGGAACAAGGAAGGAATGAGCATAAAAAATCTTAACAATTACAAGACAAGACAAATATCCAAATCTCTCCAGTCCCTTATTTGTATACTCAGTGGCGTAACTCCTGTCACTGCAGTGGCTTGGAGGCGCAGGGCTGTGGGGGCGCTACCGCCACTGATTGCTGCTGTGAGTTTTGGGAAGGAGCCGGAGGGCACAGCGCGTGCCTCTCCCGTGTGTCCCAACTGGGTCTCCGGCGGCGTGTCTGTCAAATGAAGTGCCGGTCCGTAAGCTCTGATTGGCTCACGAACCAGCACTTTATTTGACAGACATGCCGCTAGAGACACAGGATGGACACAGCCAGGAGAGGTGCATGCTGTGCCCTCCGGCTCCTTCCCGGACTCACAGCAGTGGGGGTATTTTTATCTGGCACTGTGGGGGAATATCTGGCACTGGGAGCACAGCCATAGCAACAAGCATTACCCCCTGGCAATGAGCTTGACACCCAGCACATGATACCTTTGGCAATAAGCATAACACCTAGCGCATGAAACCCCTGGCAACGAGCATGACACCCTGAGCATGAAAACCCCTGGCATCGTGCATGTAACCAAGAGCATGAAATCCCTGGCAATGAGCAGGTAATTTAAAAGTATTTAGAAGCCTTACTGTAGGGCTTAATGTGTAATGGACATTGCGGTGTGTGTCATGCGTCACAGGCATTACGATGTGTGGTATACTATATCACTGGCATTGTGGTATAATGTGTCAGGGGCATTGCGGTGTGTGGCATGAGGTATAACGGGCATTGCGGTATGTGTCACAGGCATTACGGTGTATGGTATACTGTATCACAGACATTGTGGTATAATGTCTGAGGGGTATTGCAGTGTGTGGCATAATGTATAACTGCATTGCGGTGTGTGTCATAATGTGTCACAGGCATGACGGTGTGTGGTGTACTGTATCACAGGCATTGTATGTGCTATAATGTATCAGGGGCATTGCAGTGTGCAGCATAATGTATAACGGGCATTGCGATGCATGGCATAATGTGTCACAGGCATTACGGTGTGTGGCATAATGTGTCAGGGGCATTACGGTGTGTGGCATATTGTGTCATGGGCATTATTGTGTGTAGCATAATGTCTAAGGGCCATTGCAGTATGTGGTATAATGTATACTGGGCATTACTATAAGGAGGAAAAATGACATAATGTAAGGGGCATGAATCAGGATTATTTTTCCCTGTGGTGGCCAATGCCTGGGTGTGCAGGTTGCAAAACTGGGGTATAAGGTAATCTTTTCCTTCAATGCCATGCCCCTTTATGCAAAGCCACACCCATTTCAGCAAGGTCACGCCCCCTTTTTTGCGGTGCACAGATTCATCACTTTGCTAGTGGCAATTATGGGGGGGGGGGGGGGGGCACCAGTTTTAGTTTGGGGGAGAAAAATTTCTAGTTACGCCCCTGTTTCCACTGTACAAATTCACTGACAAAAATATCTTGAATGAACTTGATATGTTGGTTAATCAGGCTGATGGCAGGGCATGCAATACCTCTTTATTGTATACACAAATCAAGACAGCTAGCTCCAGAGGGTCTACAGGGAGGGATGGCAAAATAGCCCACGTTTTACCCGATGACCCCCTTGAGACCATTCTCTCTGCGTTTATACGATTGAATAAAACGTTATGCTCAGCCTCTTACATGCAATATAAGTTACTGCATTGTGTGTATTATACCCCAAAATTACGTCTGCTCATGGGTACCACCACAAACTCGAAGTGTTTAAAGTGTGCGGCTCCAGATGCTGACTTGTATCACTGCATGTGGAGCTGCCCCAAGGTTCACAAATGTTGGACATTGATAGGTCACTACATAAAAGACACTTACGACATCACTATTACCCCCACCCCAGAATGGGCTTTATAGGACATATACGTGACCCCCACTAGGAACACGCTACCTTTGGGACACAGATTACTAATGGCTAAACTAGCAGCAGGGCGAAAGACTATGGCTCTCATTCCGAGTTGATCGCACCAAGCAACTTTTTGCTGCTGGTGCGATCAACTAATCTCCACCTATGGGGGAGTGTATTTTAGCATAGCAGGGCTGCAAACGCTTGTGCAGCCCTGCTATGCTAATATTTTTTCCTGCAAAACAAGACCAGCCCTGGACATACTTACCCTGTGTGACGGATCCAGCGATGATGGGCACGGCTTTGACGTCAGACATCCACCCTCCGTTCGCCTGGACACGCCTGTGTTTTCCTTACCACTCCCCGAATATGGCTCCAAACGGTGAGTTGCCGCCCCGGAACACCTTACTGCAGTCAATCTTCTTGCGATCGCCGCTGTGACTGCATTCTTCGTAGTCTGCGTCGTTGCCCGGCGACGGCCACGACACGTGTGCGCATTACTGCCCCCGCACATAAGCAGTAGTGACCCGGTCGCAGCTGTGCAAACGAAGGCACGCTGCGATCAGGTCGGAATGACCCCCTATATTATCACAGTGGATTGTGTCTGATATATTAACTAGGGTTTCATACTTATTTTCAATGGATTGGCTTGAAATGTCACATACTGTAAGTAGAAACGGGCTGATAAGTTTTTTTTCTATATGGTTACCCCATGTGAAATCTCTCCCTCCAACACTAAAAAATACATTACTTACAGCTATATCACTGACTTTCTGGTACAATCTTAAAGTGCTCACAAATGGTATGCAGCCATTCTAACTAGCTAGTACTGGCCAGTGTGTTCCTCTTGAAGAATTTTATGCCAATTCTTATTCTATGTGTTTTATGTATCTTTATCTGATTCATAAAACATTGTACAGAACATCTGTTACTATTGTTCATATTACTGTGTCCCTGCTACTTCCTTGAAGTTTAAATGGATTTCTATTGTGCAATTGTATTGACAAACTGTTTTTGTGTACATGTGCAGTTCTTCAAAAAAATATTGTTGCAAAAAAAAACTTTTTTCTCTGGCTGGGTCCACAGGATTATCCACAGGATAACATTGGGATATTGTCGAGCGACAGCGAAAATGGAACCAACACGGTCACGAGCTTTCTGGCCTCCCAGGATGCATTGGGGCCTCCACTATATAGTCCCGCCCACTGACTCAGTCAGATCAGTTTTTTGCTTGGTGCGGCAGGAGCCGCATGGTCACAGGCCGCGATCCTGGGAGTTTAAGTCAACAGGGGGTTTCAGACGCTCTCCTGGCCGTCCCTCCTCCGAGTTCATGGCCAGTTCCCGCGTGTCTCTCGTTTCATGAACTGAATGACCTCACTTCCGGCTCAGACGCTACCACGAGGGTACTCTGTCGCAGCTTAGACGCTGCGGTTGTGTACACTGGATATAAACCCGCCCAGACCGAGTCGCAGGCCTTTAGTGTCTGCATGCACGTGGAGTCGCTCAGCGTCCGTGTCCGTTGGTGAGCGTCCGTGTCCGTTATCAGTTACCAAGAGCGGCAGTGTACACCAGTAGCGTCTGAATCCACTCGGCGTCTTACGAGCGTCTTTGCTTGGACATGGAAGTGTGGTGAGTCTCCCTGTATCCCGCTCCCTGGAGGCAGGGTATACAGTACTAAAAATTCCTTCTACTTCTTAGTGTGCACTGTTAATTTTTAGTACCTATTGCATATGAGACCTGTATATTACTGTGTTTTCTGCATGTTATGTTGAAAAAGAACCAGTTAAACAGAAGTACAATTTTCCTACTTATGTATAAGTTATTATGAAGGTTGTATTCTCATATGACAATGTCTAATGCTTTAACATGTGACTGACTGCTAGTATGTGTGCTGACTTTTCTGTGTAATGTCAGTCCTGTTCTGACCCTCAAATCAGGTGCACTGTGGTCAGATTGATTTCACCTCTATATACTGATTATAGGGTGTGGTTCAGTCACAAAATTGTGTAGTCAATATCAGAAAAAATGTCTGTGAGTGGCAAAAGTGATGAGGAGAATTTGTCGAGCACTCCTACAGCCCTAACATGCTTATCTTGTAAGTCAGGGGTAATTGATATGATTCAATTGGTCACTTATGAGGGTTTGTGTGCAAACTGTTTCGCTTTTCAGCGAAGTAAAAAACAGGAGTTAGTTCAACCTCCAGTAGAGCCACCATGGAATATGTTCGCAAAGACTCTGTCTTCAATAGCGGACAGGTTAGCTCCAGTAGCACCCCCTCAAGGGTTAGGTTACACTATGAACCCATACATGCAGCTCCCTTCCTATGGTTTGGTTCCAGTAGCCTCTACAAGCAACCAAGGGGTAGGTAAGACTAAGACAGATACGTCTGTGTGGCAGACTACACAAGAGGATACATTGGATGATGATGCGGAAACAATAGATTCAACTCCGTATGATGATCAGTCGCAGAGCTTTAGTTCAGATGATGTAGCTGAACTCATTAATGCAGTAAAGGCTGTGCTTTCTCTGGAAGAACCAGCCAAGATAGTGTTAAAAGCAAAGGCACCTGTATTCAAACGAACAAAGTCAGTGAAAGCTGAATTTCCAGCGTCAGAGGAGTTGACGGAAATGATGGATGAGTCTTGGGCAGCGCCCGGTAAAAAGTATAAGATTCCTAGGAGATGGGATTCTTATTATCCATTTCCTGCTGGAGATTGTTCGAAGAGAGAAGTTCCTCCAAAAGTAGATGCACATGTTCTGCGACTCGTGCACAAATCTGCTTTGCCACTGTCATCTACCTCTTTGAATGATGTCACAGACAGGAGGGTAGAGAGCCTATTGAAAAATATTTTTTCTCTTGTGGGTGCAGTGGTAAGACCTGCTATGGCTTCGGCCTGGGTAGCAAAGGCAATGGGCGAATGGATAGAGGAACTAGAGAATGACATCCCCTTTCCTACTAGGGAGCAAGAGGATCGTCTTTGCCGTTTAAGACAATCTGCCCAGTATTTAGAAATAGCAGCCATTGATGTAGGCACTGTTGCTTCTAAAGCTTCAGCCCTGGCAGTAGTCGCTCGCAGAGCAGTCTGGCTACTGACCTGGAAGGCAGATGCGGAGTCCAAGAAGGAATTGGAAGCATTGCCTTTCGTGGGTAATATATTATTTGGAAAACCTTTATCGGATATCCTAGAGTCAGAGGCTGAATCGAAGAAGGTCAGATTTCCGGCTACCTACAACCCTAAGTCCAAGGGTTTAAAATTTCGCTCATTTCGCTGGCAAGGCAAAGCGAAAGGTAAAGAGGAGCCTAAACAACCCCAGTTTAAATCCAGGGGTAGGAAGCAGTGGGCTAGCAAAAAGCCAGCTTCCAAACCTGAACAGAAGCCCTCAGCCTGAAGAGACGGGCCTCCGCCTGGAGGATTCCAGGGTTGGGGGCCGACTCCTGCAATTTGTACACACATGGCAACAGTCAACAACAGATGCCTGGGTGCAGAAGGTAGTATCTCAGGGGTATGGGTTCCCATTCAGGAGGCAGCCTCCTCAAAGATTTTTTTGCACCAGCCCGTCTCGTATAGAGTCAAAGGCCAATGCCTTGCAAGAAGCAGTCCAAAAATTACTGCAGTCAGGTGTGATTGTCCCAGTACCTCCATCACAAAAGGGACAGGGGTATTACTCCAATCTGTTTCTAATCCAGAAACCAAATGGGTCATATCGACCAATTCTAAATCTGAAGATGTTGAACAATTACATATGGATCCCGAAGTTCCACATGGAGACGTTACGCTCCATAATGTTGGCTATGGAACCGGGATACTATATGGTATCTCTGGATGTGCGGGATGCTTACCTACATGTGCCTATAGCACTATCACATCAGTGTTACCTCAGGTTTGCCATCCTCAAGGAACACTTCCAGTTCCAAGCTCTGCCCTTCGGGCTAGCTACAGCACCCAGGGTGTTTACCAAGATCATGGTGGTTATGGCAGCTTGTCTGCGCAAACAAGGGATAAGGATATTCCCATACCTAGACGACCTATTAATCTTAGCACAGTCGCAAGATTTACTGTTGAGCCATCTCCAACAGACGATAGTTTGTTTACAGAGACACGGGTGGCTCATAAATTGGGAGAAGTCGTCCCTGAATCCATCACAGCGGATGGTTCATTTGGGAGCCATATTGGATTCAGACCTACAGAGCGTTCTCTTACCAGAGAAGAAAATAGTCAAGGTGCAGGTCATGGCTCAGGAAGCGTTGCAAGCCCAGACAATGTCAGTCCATGCAGCCATGCGACTGTTGGGTCTGATGGTATCAACGTTCGACATGGTGGAATATGCGCAATTCCACTCCAGACCATTGCAGCATCTCATTTTGACAAAATGGAACGGAAATCATCAAACAATAAAGAAGCAGATGATAAAGATTCCAGTAAATGTAAAAAGGTCTCTAGCATGGTGGCTACAGACAGACCATTTAAACAAGGGGAGACCCTTTTGGATAAAAGAGTGGCAAGTCCTGACGACAGATGCCAGGCTGGGGGGGCGGTACTCAGAAGCCTATGGTTCCAGGGAAAATGGACCGCAAGGGAAAGTCGCCTGCCGATAAATCTGTTAGAAATAAGAGCCATTTACTTGGCCCTAGTTCAGGCAAAGGACAATCTACAAGGAAGACCAGTCCAGATCCGCTCAGACAATGCGACGGCAGTAGCATACCTCAATCATCAAGGAGGAACTCGCAGCAAGAGTCTGATGGAGGAAGTAACTTCCATTCTAAAATGGGCGGAACTCCATCTCCCGGCATTGTCAGCAGTATTTGTCCCGGGTGTACTAAATTGGGAAGCGGCAAGGGACCCAGGAGCGGTCCTGGTAGACGCACTGTCAGTGGAATGGAGGTTTCAGCTGGCATATCTGTTCCCTCCAAAATCTCGGTTACCCAGAGTAGTGAGAAAGATAAAACAGGCAAAAGGAGCAATCATTCTAATAGCTCCAGCTTGGCCAAGAAGGCATTGGTACACAGATCTGTTGAGAATGTCTGTGGAAGCACTGATACTGCTCCCTCAACGTCCAGATCTGTTAATGCAGGGTCCTTGTTGTCACAGTCATCTGGATCGCCTGTCTTTGACGGCGTGGCTGTTGAAACCTCTATCTTAGAGGCTAAAGGATTTTCAAAGCAGGTAATCCAAACCATGCTTAGAGCAAGAAAGCCTTCTTCGGCACGTGTATATCATAGAATATGGCAAGCCTATATTCATTGGTGTTCTGGAAAAAATTATAATCCGAGATCTTTTAAAGTAGCTAGAATTTTGGATTTCCTGCAGGCAGGATTGGATAAAGGGTTGAAGGTTGCTTCCTTGAGGGTGCAAGTCTCAGCGTTGACTGTATGGTTTCAGCAGAAGATTGCTGACCTACAGGATGTACGTACTTTTTTCCAAGGAGTAGTACATATTCAACCTCCATTTGTTCCTCCTGCAGCTCCCTGGGATTTGAATTTAGTTCTTAAATTTCTCCAGGGTCCTTTGTTTGAACCACTTGAGAGAGCAGATCTTAAGTGGTTAACTGTTAAAGTTCTTTTTTTACTGGCAATGGCGTCAGCCAGAAGAGTGTCAGATTTAGGAGCATTATCATGTAAGTCTCCTTTCCTAAGTTTTTTTCCAGACAGAGCAGTTCTCAGAACGAGATCTAGTTATCTTCCAAAGGTGGTGTCAAAGTTTCACCTGAATGAAGAGATTGTAGTCCCAGCTTTTCAGGTATCGGGACTATCTGCGGGAGAAGCGTCACTGGACGTGGTCCGGTCTTTAAAAATCTACATAGATCGTACTAGTGCCATCAGGAAAACAGATTCCCTCTTCATCCTCTACGGATTCCATAGGAGAGGTTGGCCTGCTAGTAAACAGACGCTGGCGAGATGGCTCCGAATGGTAATATCTGAAGCTTATTCTCATGCAGATCTCCCTATTCCGGCTAATGTCTCTGCACACTCTACACGTAAGGTAGGTCCTTCTTGGGCAGCACAACAGGGTGCATCAGCAGAACAGATATGTAAGGCAGCCACATGGTCTTCCATAAACACATTCATCAGACATTATGCCTTGGATACTTTTGCCTCTCATGACGCAGACTTCGGGCGAAAGGTCCTCCTGTGCAATCAGGAGCGTCCCCACCACTAAAATGGCTTTGGGAATCCCAATGTTATCCTCTGGCTAATCCTGTGGACCCAGCCAGAGAAATGAACGTTATGGTAAGAACTTACCGTTGATAACGTGATTTCTCTTATGTCCACAGGTATCCACAGGGATCCCACCCGGACACATCTGATTTGAGGATCTAGACAAACACTAAAAACCTCTTCCTTCTTGTATGGAAGGGTGTGCATGTGTGTTCTTATCGCCTGTACAGGTCTCTACCTAATGTTCCTGCCTATAATCGCTGTGGAAAGAACTGATCTGACTGAGTCAGTGGGCGGGACTATATAGTGGAGGCCCCAATGCATCCTGGGAGGCCAGAAAGCTCGTGACCGTGTTGGTGCCATTTTCGCTGTCGCTCGACAATATCCCAATGTTATCCTGTGGATACCTGTGGACATAATAGAAATCACGTTATCAACGGTAAGTTCTTACCATAACGTTCATATTAGCGCGAGAGAAAGTTAAAACTTTGCAATAAGTTCAACTAAATTTATCTCGCCTTAATCAATGTTTCTATGTGTTTGGCAATAAAGCCGGCCGTTTGTTAGCTAGGAAGCTGAGAGGTCGTCATGCGAAGGGACGGATTCACTATGTATATAATTCAAAAGGCACTAAAGTATCAGACCCATACGGTATTGTAAATACCTTTGCGGAGTACTACTCTCCGTTATATAATCTACGGACTGACCCTGACACCCCCAAGTCATTGGCATCCAATATAAATGACTCTCTGAGTGGTCTGACTCTGCCTGCCCTGGACTCTGATGTCTGCATATCTCTTTGTGCTCTCTGGTCTCTTTCTGAGGTAGAAGCAGCTATTGATGCTATGCCGGCTGCTAAAGCCCCAGGTCCAGATGGATATCCGATGAATTTTTATAAATATCATAAAACTAGTTTAGCCCCATTGTTCTTAGCTGCTTGTAATGAATCATCTGATACCAAGAGCTTTCCTAAAGAAATTCTGGAGGCTCAAATAATAGAGATTCCAAAAGCAAGTAAAATTCATACCTCAGTACAAAATTCCCGACCAATAGCCCTTCTATATACTGACATCAAATGATTTGCCAAACTAATTACCGGTACTATGCGTCTTGGTACGCTTCTCCCCTCGCTGATTGTGGCAGACCAGGTTGGATTTGTTCCAGGCAGGCAGGCCCCAGACAACACTTGACGAGTATTTAATATTATAGAATTTTGCTATTTGAAAAAAGAGCCTTTATTGATCTTGTCTCTAGACGCTGAAAAGGCGTTCGATAGGTTGCACTGGGGTTACCTTCAATCAGTATTGACACAATTTTGGTTTTCAGGGTCTGATTATGGATTCCATGTTAGGTTTATATACTGCTCCCTCTGCTAGGGTATTTGTAAACGGATGTCTCTCCTCGGGATTTGACATTATTAATGGCACCAGACAGGGATGTCCACTATCCCCCTTTATTTTTGCATTGGCAGTTGACCCTCTGTCTAAGAGGATTAGATCCACTGAGGATATTAGGGTACCCATGATAGGTGGTGGTTCCTATAAAATTAGCCTTTTTACTGATATATTACAGGTTGAGTATCCCTTATCCAAAATGCTTGGGACCAGAGATATTTTGGATATCGGATTTTTCCGTATTTTGGAATAATTGCATACCATAATGAGATATCATGGTGATGGGACCTAAATCTAAGCACAAAATGCATTTGTTACATATACACCTTATACACACAGCCTGAAGGTAATTTTAGCTAATATTTTTTATAACTTTTTTCACTAAACAAAGTGTGTCTACATTCACACAATTCATTTATGTTTCATATACACCTCATACACACAGCCTGAAGGTCATTTAATACAATATTTGTAACAACTTTGTGTATTAAACAAAGTTTGTGTACATCGAGCCATCAAAAAACAAAGGTTTCACTATCTCACTCTCACTTAAAAAAGTCTGTATTTCAGAATATTCCGTATTTCGGAATATTTGGATATGGGATACTCAACCTGTACTATGTTTACTACACCCTGATACATCTCTCCCACAGCTCCACATAGTTCTCAACAGTTATACAAATATTTCTTTCTACAAACTGAATACATCCAAGACTGAGGCTCTTCTTTTTAATGTCCCAGAGACAACTCTTAAACTTCTCAAAGATAGATATGGATATGTGTGGCAAACTAAGTCTATTAAATACTTTGGAGTTTACTTATCTAGAAATAGTGATTTGTTTGACTGTAAATATTTATTTCTGAACTCTTTTGAGAAACTGGTTAAAGAATGGTTAATACGTGAGATATTGTGGTTGGGACGTGTTGCAGCTGCTAAGATGATTCTGCTCCCTAAACTCGTCTATCTCTTTCATGCAATACATAGACCCTAAGAATGCCAAATTGATTTCTCACAAATATTTAAAATGCCAGCTCTAATATATATTGCAGGCGCATCCTATTACCATATACGATGAAAGTGCACTGTACATCGCAAAACACTGTATCCCATAAGAGAAAACAATACACCCACACATTATCTGAGTTCCAAAGCTCATTGAAGTATATATTTGCAATTAAAAGGATATGGATTCAATATGTTACAAAGTTCAGTATACCTATAGTTACATGAATACAACTCACACAGTAAGCAGTTAAAACATAGTTACATACAATTACATACAGTTACATGCAGTTTCAGTTACATGCCAGCGATACAATTACCATTCCCTCCAATGTATCTTATGTCTCCCTCTCTCTGTAAATAAATACAGGAACTGAACTGGCAGCAAGTCCATCATCCTCTGAGACCAAAAAGCCACTGAGCTCCTTTGTGATCAATGTTTTATCTAGTTTCTGGGGGAGGGGTTCATGATGAGTCACTATTCTCTTTGTATATGCTGATCAGGTTCAGCCTTGAAGACGTCCAAAGGGCTGTCCTGAGCTTCCTGTCCACTGTCCCATTCGGAACATCCATTGTTCTAACAAAAGTGATCCCAGCTTCCATATATCTAATCATAACCATCCGTCACAATGTTCCACAACTCAATAACAAGTATCAAATTAATCTACACATTAAGCTGGTTGTTTTAATAGTAAATATGACAGGTCTATCTTGCTTAGTTCAAATAATACACATTCATGACATTAATTCATTAGATATAATTTTAAATCATCATGATGTCTGGCGCTTGATATTATTATAATTATGTACTGTATGAAATAAGTGTCAAATCCATCTCTGTGGCATGGCCGTGTAAATGCGTGTGTTACCATATATTGCTGTGCTCGCTGCGCATATTTGCAAGTATAGCGACTATATGTGTGTAGAGTTTGTATGTTCTCTTTATGTAATATTTTTGACTTCGACAGTCCACCCTTTGGCAGTAAACAATAACTGCCATCAATTATTAACATAATGAAAAAATATTTCATACCATAATCGGTATGTATGCATTTAGCAAATCAGACACTTGACTATATTTGGGGAAGACAGGGAGGAGGACGAGACATCCTCTATATGCACTCGGCAGTCACGGGACCACTGGTTGGGTGTGGGACAACATTCAACCTATAGAGTATGCTGGGACAGTGCATTGGCCTATAATGTCTGATTTGCGACGAACATTTCACACATACATGTACCTACGTCTTTGTACACTGATGATTGGATTCGATTGAGGTTCTGCTGGGTAGGTGAAGAAGACACAAACAAATCGTGACAGTGACATATAAAATTTTCATGATCTACATATTCCTATCATTTTCTGTGTTTCCATTTCTGGAACGTATGCTAGGTCTGTTTAATCATTGAACAAGGGTTATAAGTAGTGTCCTTCCTAAATAACATAAACTTTCGGAGTTCGTGGAGAGCCACACCTAAACCTTTCTTCCACATATATTAATGAGCTCTTTATCTGCAATGTGTGAATAGCCATTGTCTGATTTTTCCTGATTACCTCTGAACTCCATAACTACTAGACCTTTGATTTTTCTCTGATTTTAACAAACTGATCGGCTAATCCTGGGATCCTATAAGGAAATCACTCCTTCCTAGAGAACCAGTTCCAGTCCTACACTCGACTCCTCATAAAAAAAAAAAACCTCGCAAAAATAGAATATCCTGAAAAAAAATGTTTGTCAGCGGGAAAGAGAGAAAAGAGAAATAGAACAAAACAACTTCAGTTCATAACAAATCAATTACAATGACTGGTCTTTCTGCAGTCCTTTAGTACGCTCAGGTAGTGTCCAACAGTGCCGCCTCTCAGTCTTCACGGAACAGAGTCTCCAGTGATACGAGGTTCTATTTGCCTTGCTCTTTGAACACACAGTTCACTTGGAACACACAGTTCACTTTGCTCTCCACTTTGCTTTTTGAACACACAGTTCACAAACTCGATGAATGTGAGCAATAAACTACTTTGTCACGAGTTCTCTCCGGGTCAGCGACCTTCTTGCAGTGGGATGAGTGGACCCAAGTCTCTCTTTCGGCGACCTTTAGTGCTGTCAACAAATCTTGGTATGGTCCTTCCCACCTGTCTATTAGGCAACCTGAGCGTAAGAACAATCACAGTCTCTTGGTTCACAATCAAGACAGCATTTGGCATACCAGCAATCAACAGTTTCAAGTTCTTTTGTCAAGTTCTTAAATGCTGGCTCATCTCAACAAGGTACTGTACTGTCACCTCATTGGTGTATTTCTGATCATTGTGCGGATCAATCATGACATGAGGTTGTCTTCCAAAAACAACCAAAAAAGACACAAATATTAAAACAAAAACAAATTTCGAAGAGGGTGATTCGTTGAGTGAAAATCTGGGAGTGGTTCTGAAGCTACATAATACTAGTGGCAGTATCTATGATCACAATAGTACAATTTCAAGCTTTGCTCCTACTTCTAGGGGTACCATCATCTACACACAAATTTCTGCGCAATTTTTCTTTGCAGTAAACACAGCAGCATCCGTGGCGGCAGGAAATGCCTCTATCCAGTTTGAGAAAACATCAGTGCACACCAATACATAACAATAATTCCTAAAGGGTGTTAACTGTACGAAGTCTATTTGTATTTCCTGAAAAGATCCGTCTGCAGGAGGGATATGGGATGGCTCTGTTGGTATTGCATTACCAATATTCTTCCTCAAGCAAGTAAGACAGGTCATTGCTCTCTTACCTGCATGAGAATAGAATCCTGGCACACACCAGTAGGCTCTCATCAGCCTGCACCTACCCTCTTTGCCTAGATGAGTCAGACCGTGTGCCACCTCAGCTAAACTTGGAAGGTATGCTATGGGGGCTACTGGCTTACCGTGTCCTCCTGCCCACAGTCCTGAGGACTCCTGACCATACCCCTTTGTCCTCCAGACTGCCTCTTCCTGCAGGGAACACATTTTTGTATCTTAATTTAACTATCGTGTGTATGCAATGTAGAGTACCATGAGCATAACTCAAAAAAAAAGAAAAAAGAAACATCTCTAGAGAAGAGAAAGAAGAAGAAAATGAATAAGAAAATGTCAGGTTTGCCATTCACCAACAGGCATATCAGTGTCTATACAAAATTTCCCTTCATCAGTATTCCCATTCTCCACCCTTTGTGCATGACAAGGCACACTGCAGTAATACTGGTGTCATCGTGCTGTTGAGATATACTGGGTTTGGGCAGAACTCTGAAGGACCTAGGCATGTGGAGTTTGAACTGTACTTGGGTCCATGTATTGTACCACCCTGTGTGAACGCAAAAGATGAAGAGGAAAACTGTAGAGAAACAGAATAGAGGTTGGTGACAGATGAGTTTGTAGAGGTGGAGAAGATTTTATAAAAATTTGACAACTGGATTGGGCACTATGGGGAAGTGATTCTCTACTTGGTCTACCACCTTTAAAAAAAAAAAAAAATTGTGTGTCTTATCTCTACTGGGACTATCCCAGCCATCAATCCAATGTCCTGTCCATCCTAAATTCATAGGGAACCCGGTATCTGTGAGATAATTTCCTCTACCTGTGATGGACATGCATCTAGAACAGTAGAATGCGACCTTAGTCTTCAAGTTTTGTCAAAGGGTAATGTTGCATTTATTTTGTTCTTCCCATTAGCCGAATCTGTGTTTTCTATATGGCTTATGATTCCTTACTATATGTCCCTTGGTCCCGTCTATGTGTTTAATAATGTGGCTTGTGTTTTCTATCTAGGGGATCTATATTGACCATGTGTCCTACTACTCCTACAATCTCTGGCAAAATGCCCTTCCTTCCTACAAGTGTAACATATTATTGACCATTAGGGATCTGGGGTATGGACTGATGGGTCTTTCCTGTATGTGCCACTATACTTATGATAATGTCGATTATCTTACAGGAAAGAAAGCTATACCTTATACACACTTAGAATACTCTTTACCATGGAGCCGCTGCGGCCGCTAAACTTAGTACACGCTACGTACTTTATACACTGTTTGCGTACGGAGTCCCGTATCACTGTACGGACTTAGCGTACAAACGCCGCGCTGGGGGTACAAAGTACACACAGCGCGCACACACCCAGAGATGCACTTTAAACCTTTACAGTAATGCAATGCAATGCTATTACACTTTAAATCTTATGCAGCAATGCAGTGTGATGCTATTACACTTTAAACCTTATGCAGCAATGCAGTGTGATGCTATTACACTTTAAACCTTCACAGTAATGCAGTGTGATGCTATTACACTTTAAACCTTATGCAGCAATGCAGTGTGATGCTATTACACTTTAAACCTTCACAGTAATGCAGTGTGATGCTATTACACTTTAAACCTTCACAGTAATGCAATGCAATGATAAAACACTTTAAACCTTAGCAGGGCAATGAAGACACGACACCAATTGTGATTTAACCGCTGGGTTCCGACACCACAGTGGATTATTGCTGAAAAGGGGTTACAATACAAATAATACAATACAATATAACAGAGTAAATGGCTACAGTCAATGTTACATACGTGAGTGGATTCGCTTGCGCTGCCCGGTCCGGTCCTCCACCATCCTATAGATAACGTTGTGAGCCTTGTGTCTCTCCAGGCCAGAAGCAGGCTCTCTTTATACACTTCTTCCAAAAGAAATACAATAGATACTGTAATCCCTTTGTCCATTGGACACAGGAATGCACTTTTACAGTACAGGAGAGGTCATAGGTCTGTTTGAATAGGTGGGCGATGTCTATTTTCACTGCTCTTGTGGGTGTTCTCCTCTGGATTCCTGCCGCATACATAATGTGTACAGTAAATACAGTTTATATCTATATTCTGCTCCTGCACATAACTATCCGCAGGAACATGTGATCTTCCTCAAACCAACACCAGAATGTTTCTCTTAAAATACCCTACAGCTGGATACCAAACCACCTTGTAACCTTATTCTGTCCCCTCCTATTCTGTAAAGGTGAATCCCTTTGTTCTGAAACCATTTAAACTGTTGTTATTTTCTGGTGTGGTGCAGGGGGACTATGTGTACATTGTGCACTATTTGGATTAAATATGTAATGTGTTTTGATAGCTCTCCATGCGTTCACAAACTCTACCGTAAATACCCATACCACGCGCTGATGCGCACGACCGCGGGAGCGACCATACGCAAATTGCGAATATGTGCACGCACAGCAGAACAAGTACACGCGCAGAGGCCATATGTGTGTGGTTTGTACGTGATGTGTGTACTGCAATATTTTTTGACTTTGGCAGTCACCAATAACTGCCACTATCTAATAACTAAACAGAAAAATATCTACACAATATCTACAGAAGTGTTGGATGGTCGGGGGAGAGTGGTAGGAAATGTATGACCTAGTGGGATAGTAAAAAGCATGTATGTATGAATCCATGTCTGAGGGGCATGTATCATTGTGCCGTATATGTTCTAAATAAGCTTCGAGGTATTGCGAAGTATACATTAAATCCTTCTCATCCCATATTAAGGGTCTGTAAATGGGCCAACAAACACTACCGAGCTCTTTTCGGCTTCTTGTTCCAACAAATGGGGTGCACATTTAGTTGATGATACATGGAGGGGGAACATATGTAAGTGCTAGTATATGTGGATATCACCTGTCGACTATGTGTGTCGTTAACTGAAGGTTGTAGAGATGAAGATAAGACATATCTAAAATACATTCACATAAACATTCTTGGGTAGGGCTGATGTCTTTTCCGGATGGGTGTATCTGGGCAGAGGGGGAGACAAAGAAAAACAGGTGAACGAAACAGGCCATGGAGTTCATTTGCAATCCTTATCATATCACTGTCTCTATGGAAGGGTCATGAATTAAATCTGCTGCTATAACAGTACCCTTGCTCCTGAGACTCATCAACTTTGTGCCGTGCTTGCGCCGCGTCAGAATTCGAACACACCTAAATATCAAGCCAATTTTGACGACTCCCAGGATACAAAGGAGAAACTTCCCTACACTCATAATAACATTTTGAGCCCACTCTCCTAATCCTGAGAACCAATTTCGTGGGTTCAACCATGAGACCCAGCCGGTCAGCTCATTACCCACAGCCGTCAGGGTAAGGTTGTGTCTCCTCCGAAACTCCCACTTCACCTGCAAGATATCGTCCATCTTTTGATCGATAATCTCGGTTGGGTCATCAGTGCTGTTTGTAATATACGTGCAGCACTTCACACCATATTGAGTTGCCAAAGTGACACAGTACCCACATGTCACGGCCGTGATATAATTAAGGACCATCCTGTGCTGGATCAGTTCCTTCTTGTAAGCTTGTAACTCCCTTCCCGTATACCTGAAGGTGTCGTCATACATCTCATGGATATTATCTATCAAGTTCGCTAGTGCATGGATATACCTATAATTTATCATTCCTCTGGCAGTACGGGTGATGGCTAATGCGAGAAGGAATTGAATCCCGGTGGATTTGTGGATCAAATCAGAGGCTGCGTGCTCTGTCCTATCTATGAGGTGTCTCTTGACGATGTGTTCATAGTGAGTATGAGTATAAGGAGCCTGAGCACTGCGGTGAACATCTCTCATCTTATCATGGGTTATGGTCATGACCTCTGGCAGTACTCTCCCAATATAACACAATCCCTCTGAGCTCGGGGCAAGCCACTTGTACGCCTTCCTCCCACATATGAAATAGGCATCATCTGGGAGAACATAGGGGACAAAATATAACTTCACCATATTACAAACTTTCCAAGTAAAGAAACCCATCCCCAGTTCTCCCATCTGCTCAGTACCAGTATCGGGCTGGATGATATGAGCACAATACCCTGGCGATACTTTTCCAACCCACATGGTCTTGCTTCCACGAGTATACCTATACCGAAAATACCTCCCACTGTTGGCTATTTGGAGTACAAGTTCAGAGTCTATGGGTATCCTATCAGCTCTGTGTGAAAAGGTCATTGTCTGGTTATTCCACGTCACTTCCCAATTTCCCGGTTTTCGGTAATTGGAAATATTAAAACATAATAAGGATCTATCTACATGATACTGGTGGAGCTTCAAACTAGGGGGCCTAGAAATATTGAATTTCTTGTCCACCGGTCTCCCACCCCGCAATTCGAGTACCGGTACTAAGCCTGACTTGCTCTGACCTTGAGGTACCTGTGAGCACACCCAGCATTCTGTGGTTTAAGACCTTACCCACTAGTGAGTGGTAATCACTCAACGGATGATGGTCCATGTCGATATTAAGGTTGGACTGACATCTCTGGATGCACCCATCCTCAACTATATTCTAATAATTCCTACAAATACAATATTCATCAGACAATAACCTCTCACAGTGCCTCTGAGCTCCCTGACTACCAGAGCGCTTACTAATGCCAGCATTTACTAAAGTGATGTGCTGATCCTGAGATCCTACAAATTCATACTTGCCAACAGAACCCATTCCAGATCCCTGCTCGACCTCTCTGGGACCCTCACAAAAACAAACTGTCCTTATCAAAACCAGAGTTACTAATAGAACCTGAAATGCAGTCTCTTGTGATCGATCCATTTCGTTTAGGGAAAGGAGGAAAATAAGAAGGGGAAAAGACAGGAAAATGCAGGGGGAGGTGAAGAAAAAATAAAATGATACTACAACCGTTCTAGATCTGTGCTCGGATGCCCTTCAACAGTCCTGCCTCTCAACCCTCCTGGAACAGACACTCCAGTGATACGAGGTTCTCTACACTCTGCTCTTTGTCACGAGTTCTCTCCGGGTCAGCGGCCTTTCTGTAGGGAACATAAATCTTGTATTTCAATGTGGATAAGTATAGTGTGCTGCGCTTGTGAATTAAAGCTGCTCAGGTTAGTGTTTAACGTATGTGGAATTGATTTGGACCGAGCGCTTGTGTATGCTGTTGTGATGTACTGAATGAATAAATAAGAAATAAATTTAAATAACAAACAGAAGTAAATAAAAATAAAAATAAAAATAAAAATAAAAATAAAAACAAAAATAAAAGCAAAATAAAAACAAGGGGAAGGGTGGGATGGAAGGTAGGGGGAAGTGCAATGTTTACAGCTCCTCTTGTGTATTTTTTGGAGCTTATGGACACTTTAGATGAAAAAAGGGGCTCAGTCTGTTCGTTTGTAGCAGAAAAAACTTTCCCTGACTTACCCTACTATCCACTATGGATGTGGTTCTGGTGTTGCTCTGGCAGGGCAGGGAATGGCTTCTCCTGCCTGTGCTGTTCAAACCGGCTCCACTCTTTCTGGCCACACTATAGCCGCTGCGTCGTTCGCAAACCGGAAGTTCGGGTTTTTACTTCCGGTGTTCGGGCGCTTGCGGCGGCGGGCTCCGTGTCCTGTGTTTAAGGCTTCTTCTTGTACTCCTGGAGTACAAGAAGAAGCCTTAAACACAGGACACGGAGCCCGCCGCCGCAAGCGCCCGAACACCGGAAGTAAAAACCCGAACTTCCGGTTTGCGAACGACGCAGCGGCTATAGTGTGGCCAGAAAGAGTGGAGCCGGTTTGAACAGCACAGGCAGGAGAAGCCATTCCCTGCCCTGCCAGAGCAACACCAGAACCACATCCATAGTGGATAGTAGGGTAAGTCAGGGAAAGTTTTTTCTGCTACAAACGAACAGACTGAGCCCCTTTTTTCATCTAAAGTGTCCATAAGCTCCAAAAAATACACAAGAGGAGCTGTAAACATTGCACTTCCCCCTACCTTCCATCCCACCCTTCCCCTTGTTTTTATTTTGCTTTTATTTTTGTTTTTATTTTTATTTTTATTTTTATTTTTATTTTTATTTACTTCTGTTTGTTATTTAAATTTATTTCTTATTTATTCATTCAGTACATCACAACAGCATACACAAGCGCTCGGTCCAAATCAATTGTATTTCAATGTGTTTAACTGTTGTGTATTATCAGTTGTGTGAAGTAAACCATCTGTGGAAAGTGAAAAGAGAGGAAATAATAAAAATAAAATTTTTCAGATTTGCGTTCACCATCAGGCTGTCACGCCATCATGCATATCGGTGTCTATGCACAGTCTCCCTTCACCAGTATTCTCATTCTCCACCCTTTGTGCATGACCAGGCACACTGCATTAATACTGGTGTCCCTATGCTGGTGAGATATACTGGATTTGGGCAGAACTCTGAAAGACCGAGTAGGCCTGTGGCATCTGAACTGTAACCCTGTCGGTGGACGTAAGAGATGAAGAGGAAGCTTTGAAGACAAATCACATAGAGTTTAGTAACAGATAAATTGGTAGAGGCAAAGAAGATTTTACAAAGTTTGACATCTGGATTGGTCACTAAGGGGAATGATTCTCTACTCTGTCTGCTCCCCCCCCAAAAAAAATAATCTATGTGTGTTATATCTCTACTGGGACTATCCCAGCCATCAATCCAGTGTCCTGTCCATTCTAAATTCATAGGGAACCCGGTATCTTTGAGATAATTTTCTCTACCTGTGATGGACATGTATCTAGAACAGCGAAATGCAACCTTAGTCTTCGTGGGTATCCAACATGATTCGTACTTCCTGGGCGGGAGCACGTATATGTATACCATCTCTAACAAAACTTCTGTTAAATTAATTAGAGGTCACTTCTGCTAGAGAAAGAAGCAGACGTTTAGGGACCTCCTCCTAACCCCAGTAAGTTCTGTCAAAAGGGTAAAGTTGCATTTATTCCTTTCTTCCCATTAACCGAATCTGTGTTTTCTATATGGCTCATGACTCCTTACTATATGTCCCTTGATCCCGTCTATGTGTTTAACAACGTGGCTTGTTTTCTCTGTCTAGGAGTCTATATTGGCTATGTGCTCTACTACTCTTGCAATCTCTAGCAAAATGTCCTTTATTTTTTTTACAAATGTAGCAATTTCTCGGTCTTTTCTTACCACCAGGGTTTTTGGGGTTTAGGCTGATGAGACTCTAGTGTAAGAGCCTGTATACTTTCAATCCCCAGCCTCTCCTCCTGCAGTTCTCTACGCCTAGCAATATTCTTATAGTGTTTAATCGTGCACTCTCTACGACAAGCTACTGTGGCCCCTCTCCAATCAGGAAAAAAAATGTTTGTACCCTGTCCCTTACTGTCTGAGTCCGTCCATTAATACAGAAACAGCTACCTTCCTGTAATTTGCACCGTTCCCTGTATCTGATACCCCCATGTATCTATTTATTATTTGCAGGTCCTGATGGAAGTATTCAGATGTCATTTCATTTTCCCTCTGTTTTATGGAGTAAATATTTTCTCCACTTAACAGTTGTGGGGAAATACAACTCTAGTTGCATGTTAATTTGCTCTAAGTTCTCCTGATTGTGTTTTGTCAGTCATAAGACTATCCGACTCTAATCTACAACCAGTGATCATTTTTGGGTGTCAATATTAGGAGGTAGGCACGCTTTCAAAAATATCCGCCAATGTTTGTCGGTTCATACGCATTACCCAGATCTCTGAAAAATTTCTGACATCTGGATAAATGCTTCCGAGGGTCGGGGAATTCTGAAATGATTGATTGCAGCTCATCTCTGGGCCACGGGCAATACATTGCATTATTCCTAATGAGGATTATTCCCTGACTATCTGTTCCACATTGGGGGTTACTATTTCCAAGACAGGGTGTAATCCTACCATTCCGTTCCTAATCTGTTTACTGTGAGGTGTTGTTGTCTCTGTGCAATGAACTGTCTCACTGTGACGACATGTGATGACACAGCTGGCGCGTCATGTCGCTCAGTGGTAAAAGACACGTGGTTACTTTCCTAGCCCTGGTCCTACACATGGACTTCATCAATTGCCAATATGTTATTAGTTATATGTTAGGCAATATTGTATTATATTGTATGATGTTATTGTTACAAGGGTACAGTTATGTTTTCAATGTATATATATGAATGTATTGGTTATTCTGCTATAGTTTGTAAAATAATGTTTGCCCATGAGACTAATCAGATAACCTGTGTATTTGCTCTGTCTGGGAAGATACAGCCAGTCTCAGATGTCAGGCCATACACTGTTCAGGCTCAGGCTTCCCCACACAATGGATTCCAGGCCACACAATCAGATTAAGTAAGGTTAATTTAGTTAACATCTATTGTGGCCTAGGGGACATGCCTGGGCATGTGAAACTGTTCTGGGGGTGTCGCCTTATTGTAGAAAAGACAAAGGTTTGATAATAGCAAACAGGGGACGTGAGAGAGATCTGGAAGAGAAGAGAGAGAGAGAGGCAGGAGGCTGACTAAGAAGTAATGTTCTGTCAGGAGCTCCAGGAGGGAATTGTCGTGTAGAATTGGAACACAGAAGTGTGCTGAACTGTGTTATAACCTATTCTGTTAATAAACCACTGTTGGTTTTTCATCTACCACCGTGACTGAGTGATTTTGAACCCAATATCCTCACATTTGGCGGCAGCAGTGGGATCACTCAAGACACCAGCAGAAAGGTATAAACCACAGCAGGCAATGGATTCAGCCCCGCTATGCTACCGTTACAGCAAGAAGGATCAACTACAGGACCTCTGTCGAGCAAGACGGATTGAGTTTAATACAGTGGATACCAAGGAATCCCTAATTGGAAAACTGGCTCAATGGGACGTTGAGCACCCTTGTGATAAGGAGGAAGAGGAGGATATGGTCGAGGCCTCAGCGGAGGAGACCAGTAATGGAACCAGGGCAGTGGAGCTTGTGGTTGGAAGTTTGTCAGCATATCGGCAGGCTGAGAAGCCGGATCTTTTATTTATAGTTTCCAAAATGCAGTACATTTGGGAGTACTGGAATGAAGCTCAGTGGGAAATCAGCAGGTGGAGAGTATCCAGCATACAGGACAAGTTGTGTCATCTGGGGAATGCGTTCATGCACTGCAGAAGTGAAGCAGCCACATGGAATCTGCTGGGGGAGCCAGAGTTTGAGGAATTCAGGGAGGAAGTGATCGCCACAGTGGCCCAAATGACACAAAGGATACAATATACAGAGACGGAAGGGCAAGTGCAGAGTAAATTGCCTTCCCGGACAGAGCCAGAGGAAGTGGCATTGGATCGGGGGCCCCTGGATACCCCAGCATGGCGAGGCCAGTGTTACAGAGTGGATGCGGAAAGGCACCACCTGCAACAGCTTCTCCCATACCCAAGGGAAGAAGTTGCCCAGTGGTCTATACGGAAGGAAGCACACGAAGTGAAGACAGCAGTGAGCGCAATCCAGGCACCCCAGGAGGAACTGCACTACAACTTCCCTTTTGCTGAGATGGAGGATGAGGACTTAGTGAGAGAGTGTCAAGAACTGTCTGCCCAGTATGTTACACTGGAAAAGAACGACCTTGACCAGGTGGATGCAAGGAAGCACTGTCTGCAACCCGTTCTCTTGTCCCTGGGGGAATGTCACAGTGAAACACTCAGTGACCGGCCTGAGCTGTGTTACAACTGGCCATTTGCAGGCTTGGAGGATATAGAAACCATCCCAGAGTGCCAGCGAGACATTGAGGAAGAAGTTGCCACTATCACCCGACCACCACTTCAGCAACAGAGCCTCCAAGGGAATCCTTCAGGTGAGCACCAACCAGTCCTGGCTATTGAGCCATTTACAGTGTTGTGTTTGGGGGAGGCTACTGAAAATGAGAAGGAAGTGGGGTCTGTCATCCAAACACCCCAGGAGAAGATGCACTATGCCTTCTCATTGGCAGAGGTGGAAGAGGAGATCTCTGCGAGGGCAGCAGTAGGTGGCAATGTCCCAACTATAAGCATGGCTAGTGCAGACAGGGTCTCACTTCAGGCTGATCAGCATATTCGGCTGAGGGAGGCCTATTGTGAAGCTATGTTCATGGCTGCCCCAGTTATTTTATCAGAAAAGGATGTTCAGGAAGGGCCCAGTGTATCTCCAGCAATTGCATCTCTCCCAGAAGATTCTGGAGGTCTGTTCTCATTCAGTGAACTTGATGGTAAGGAGCTGCAGTCTGAATGCCAGAATCTTCCCTGTGACTCAGAGAAAATCCAGGTATCAGACCTGGTGAAAATAGCATCAGCTCAGGAACTGGAAGGGAACATGTTGCTCTACTCTAGGGCACCTGAATGTGTTTTGGACTGGCATTGTGTGCAAGGTGAAATGACTGACTCTAACCAGGACAATGGTGGTCAGCCAGTACATGTAGCAGTGAATGGAGAAGGTAATGCCACTGTCCCGGTGAACCTACATCCATGTTCCAGTACAACGATGGTCGAGTTGGTGGATACACACAAGGAAGCTGAGCAGATTGTACTCCAGGCCAAAGCATACAAGACTCAGAGTAGGATCCCACAAGTTACCCAGCTAGCCAGGCTGGAGGAAGCATTTACCCAGGATAGCACAGAAGAAACTTCTGGCATGAAGGAATCCCCATTGTGCCCTGACAATTACCATACCCGTGGTTCATGTTTGGGGGAGGGAAGCCACTGTCCTGATGCACCAGAGGTGATGGAAGTGGGGTTCCCAGGGAATACATGGTTGGGGAGGGAGAGTGAGGGCCCCAGAGATCAGATTTTGTTTATGGAGGAAAATTGTGACTATTTGAAATGTGAGGTTACCCAGTTGGGTGTAGGGGAATTATTAAGTCCCCAGGTGCAGTTATTGGACTTACTGAATTACACTGTTGCACATGCTGTTACCCCAACCCGGCGGCTGTCTACAAAGGGGACTTTGATTAATGTATTTAGATGGGACACCGGGGGGAAATACAAGAACTATGGACTGCTGATCACGTTTCCACCGGACCCTGGTAAGACTGTATTGAGTTATGCACTGTGGGCCACACACCCACCAGACCGGGGAAAGAAATTCCCACACAAGCCTCATGACAATTACCACAGACTTTGGACCTGGGACGCAGGTGGTCTCCGTACAAACTGTACAATGCTATTCACAAAAACCACCAGACCCACAAGAGAAACCTGCCAGTCATTATTATGACGGGGCACAGACTGTCTGATGTAGGAGAGCATCACTGCGCTCAACAAGCTTCAGCTAATTAGGACACAGGGCGAGAAAGTAGGGGAAGGTAATGTGACGACATGTGATGACACAGCTGGCGCGTCATGTCGCTCAGTGGTAAAAGACACGTGGTTACTTTCCTAGCCCTGGTCCTACACATGGACTTCATCAATTGCCAATATGTTATTAGTTATATGTTAGGCAATATTGTATTATATTGTATGATGTTATTGTTAAAAGGGGACAGTTATGTTTTCAATGTATATATATGAATGTATTGGTTATTCTGCTATAGTTTGTAAAATAATGTTTGCCCATGAGACTAATCAGATAACCTGTGTATTTGCTCTGTCTGGGAAGATACAGCCAGTCTCAGATGTCAGGCCATACACTGTTCAGGCTCAGGCTTCCCCACACAATGGATTCCAGGCCACACAATCAGATTAAGTAAGGTTAATTTAGTTAACATCTATTGTGGCCTAGGGGACATGCCTGGGCATGTGAAACTGTTCTGGGGGTGTCGCCTTATTGTAGAAAAGACAAAGGTTTGATAATAGCAAACAGGGGACGTGAGAGAGATCTGGAAGAGAAGAGAGAGAGAGGCAGGAGGCTGACTAAGAAGTAATGTTCTGTCAGGAGCTCCAGGAGGGAATTGTCGTGTAGAATTGGATCACAGAAGTGTGCTGAACTGTGTTATAACCTATTCTGTTAATAAACCACTGTTGGTTTTTCATCTACCACCGTGACTGAGTGATTTTGAACCCAATATCCTCACACTCACACTTACCGGAAGCTGTGACCTCACCAGTTCTTTCATTGGGGAATATTGTTACTGCTCTACCTGGTTGGACAGGCCCCACCTGAGTTTCCTGCAGCGAGGTGACTGCTTGGAGGAGAGCTGCGATTTGGCTGGATATATTTGTTATTAAAAAAAAGATATAGATTCAATATATACATTACAAAGTACAGTATACCTATAGTTACAACTCATACAGTAAGCAGTTAAAACATACAGTTACATACAATTAGTTACAGGCCAGCGATACAATTACCATTCCCTCCAATGCATCTTATGTCTCTCTCTCTCTGTAAATAAATACAGGAACTGATCTGCCAGCAAGTCCATCATCATCTTGTGACCTATAACCTTGAAAAGACTTCAAAAAAGAAAACAGGATACATCTTGCAAAAAAAAATTAATTAGGGTTAATACATTGTTTTTACATACTACTATATTTTACGGATATACCATTGACTGTAGCCATCTTCTCCCCCGCAATATACGGTAGTGGTGGTGCGGTCGCCATTGTTTTCCTGCTAGGTTTGGAACCTGCTGCACAAGCTAATTTCCTTTGCATATCCCCCTCTTGCTGCCATAAATGTAAACAATCATTATGTCTAATCCTTTGTTTTCTGGATTTAATCAGACATATCTTTAACCTTTAAGTTCTGTAATACCTCTGGTTCAAAGCTGCTCACCTTAGGGAATGGTTCCCTATCTTTATCAGTCATACGTACCCATTCAGACAAAAAGTCTTCAGTGTGTGATCCATATTTAAGTCGAGAAGGTTATTTGAAGGATTGCCGCGCCCTCGAGAGTCGCAGTGGTGATATCTACAGGGAGTCACTCAACTCCCTAGAACATGAATACACACAAAAAAAATTGAGAGATCACGTCTGCGCTCGTCAGGATAAACTACTAAGGGGGATGAAGTTAAGTATGTACAGTGTCTAAGAGAAAATTAATAAAGTATGGGTTACGTGGTGTTGTTACAATATGTAGAACCGTTTTCTTCCTGTCTGTGTCTTAATTTCTAGTTCTCCGAGTTGATACTGGAATGAATGAATGTTCACGATCACGTCCACTGTGGAGTAAAATTCTCCTTAGGGGTGTCCCAAACAGTTGTTCTCCGAGTTTTCTCCTGTATTCGCGTCCGGGGTATCGGGATAATTCTTATCCTCAATAATAGAAGACACAAAGACAGGAAAAAAAGCCGCTGATAGTGTAGTAGACGTGTAAGAAATGATGGAAATGTCTTTAAATGAAGTCTTAACGAGATGGTAGCTGCTGGATGCGTACCAGTACTCACGTGAAAACGTGATGTCTCCCTCGCGTAACGGTATCTTTAGTGTTCTGATGGTTTTCTCCTCCTTCTCCAGACAGGATCCCTTATGGTTCTTGTCCTCGGGAGTGAGAAAGGAACAGTAGATAGTGTAGTATGTTTATTTAAAGGGGAGTGTATAAGAGTTGAAAGGCAATTCACTCCTCTAAATTCACGATTCACAGTAGGGAGTGCGTACCGTACTCACATCCATAAAGGGGTGTGGAAAACGTATAAAGGTATCTTTCGTTTGGTGTGTTGTCATACACGGTCACACTCATGCAAGTTTAGGTGTAGAGAAGGGAAGGAATGGGCGTACCCAACTCACACTGCACAATGGAAGAACTTGTGTGTAAAGGTATCTTTAAGATGGTCCCACAGATTCTAGGTGCTCCTTATTCTAAGGTCTTTTCCTCTCGTTTGGTACATGAAGAGAAGCGAAGCATGGTGTCATAAAGTGACACATAAAAAATTTATTGTACAAAAGGAATAATTTAAAACAACATAGGAACTGCCAATGAACTCCAGGTAAGAGAGGGGGGTACAAACGGGTGGAAAGATGTTAATGTCCGGATTATTCTCACCTTAGTAAGTACCGTCCCAAATCAGTCCCTGGTGGTCCTGGCCCTCACACCAACGCGTTTCGACTGAAGAAGTCTTTTTCAAGGTGTGTAATGAGGGTACTGGTGCCATTATTTATACCCCCTGACAGGAAGTCATGTGATGGGGGTGGGTTTACAGAATATTCCAATACATCATGTTGTGCATAAAATTACAATGAATTCTCATAATGTAACATGACAGAGATACTTAAAACAATAAAAACGCTAACCGTATCTTAAAAATAATAGCAGTGCAGAGAGAAATAGATTTTAAAGGACTCCGTCGCGTCACTTCCGGTATTTGGAACGCACGTGGTTCCGGAAGTGACGACGTGCTGGTGTTCAGAAAAGGAGTGTATTTATTTAGAGAGATGCGGTGGTGGTAACAGTGAATATTTAATGGGTGTGGTGAGGAGGAGTTAATGGTGAGCCGCTCGATATTGTATCCCCCGCGGCTGGGTACTTATATGCTCAGTAGCGGCGGTGGAACGCATGAGCCGGAAGTGGCGTTCGTGCGTTCCACCTGATGGTGACGTCACTTCCGGTCGCGAATGCCCGCATCTGAGTGTGGTCTATGTGAGAAGGTGGAACGCATGTACCGGAAGTAACGTGCATGCGTTCCACCTGGGGGGAATGGACATCCCAGGAAGAGGGTAAGGGAAAAGATGCGTTCCAGATGCGTTAAATGGAACGCACGCAACCCGGAAGTAACGGGAGAAGCGAGCGTTCTCTTAAGGGACTAAAAAGGGTTATATTTAAAAGGGAAAAAATGGAAGATAATACAAATCAAGTTATATAAGAGACAATGTTAAAACAGGATTAGAGGTTTTAGGGCAAGATAAAACATAATTCCACAGAATAATCAAATGTGTCTCCTAAAAAAATACATTTATAAAGTATGTGTGAAATATAAGGAAAGTAAATCTGCAGAACAGGGATTCTAAAATAGATGAATGGGCGTGGTCCCGAACAGAGATGACGGTCTGCATGGGTGAAGCAGAATAAAGGTGGCCATAAGATTATAATATGGTAAATTGAGCTCTGTCCGAGAGTGAAGTAAATGCCCTGATAATGAGGCATGTGGGAGGTGTGGAATCGGATGGTTCGTGGGTAGTCCAGGGTATTTACAGGAACCATTTGGTTTCGAATTCCAGGTTAAGGCCTTTAGGTTTCAGGGTACCTAGGTTGAAAATGCTCCGCATTTCGGTTTGGGCAAGTCTTTCCTCGGTATTACCCTTTCTCCAGTTTCCTGCCACTGCTTGGATGCCGCAAAATAGTGTTATCTCTGATGGTTTACAGTCGTGTTCCTCCTTGAAGTGGGCCGAGATTCCATGAGTGAGAAGACCCTTTTTTATATTCCTGAGGTGCTCACTCATTCTTTCCTTTAGTTTTCTGGTCGTTCTGCCTACGTATTGTTTATTGCATTTACATTGTACGAGGTATACGACATTTTTGCTATCACACGTAATGAATTCTTTGATGTCGTATTTTTTCTGGTTACTGGTGGATGTGTAGCTGGTTATGATGGATGTGTTGCTTTTACAGTTGCGGCACATTTGACACTGTCCGCACCTATAGAAGCCCTTATTCTTAATGGTGATGGTTCTCTTAGGGGTCTCCAGTGTGCTTTTTACAAGATGTTTGCGTAGATTGTTGGCCTTTCGGTATATGAATCTTGGTTTATCTGATATGTATTGTTTGAGTATGGGATCCTGGAGTAATAGTCCCCAATTTTTTCTTATGATGTGTTCCAGTCCCTTGTATTGGCTACTGTATTTGGTGATGAAGGTGACAGTGTTGGTATCACTTCTCCGGTCTTCCACAGAGGTGGTTGGTCGAATCATAAGTTCTCTGTCAGCTTGCTGATATTTTTCATATGGCGAGTCCAGTAATTTGGTTCCATACCCCTTTTTCTGAAATTGTTTTTTCATTGAAGTGCCTTGGTTCTGATAATCCTGTATTTTGGAGCAATTCTTTCTTGAAGAGGTTGGCATAACTAGGAAGAGCCTCCAAGACAACCATATGATTGTTATCAAACCGGCGGATAAAGGGGGTGCAGTGGTTATCCAAAATGTAGAAGAATATAAGAAAGAGATCGAGAGACAACTGAACGATGGGAGAACTTATAAGAAACTCAGAGGGAATCCATCTGAAACAACGTCAAAAAGAATGACAGACCTACTGACCAAATATGAACGAAAAAAAGTCATTACTGAGAAAGAGCGGGACTATATCATCATTCCACACCCATCTCTACCAGTTATTTACACTCTTCCCAAGATCCATAAAGATAACATACATCCACCAGGCCGACCTATAGTAGCCGGCACAGAATCAATCACTTCCAATCTATCCCAGTACATAGATCATATCTTACAGCCTCTTGTACAAAACACTAGATCCTACCTCAAAGACTCTACAGCAGTTCTGCAGGAATTAAATCTCATCAGCTGGTCATCAGAATTCTTTCTTGTCACAGCGGATGTCACCTCTCTTTATACAGCCATCAATCATCAACACGGCCTGGAAGCTACATCACATTTTCTAGAAGCAGAGTCCATGAACCACGACCGTAAAACCTTTGTTCTGGAAAGTATTGAATTTATTTTAACCAATAATTTTTTCTGGTTCGACAATTCATTCTACCTTCAACTGCATGGCACAGCCATGGGCACCAGGTTCGCCCCTAGTTATGCCAACCTCTTCATGGCTCATTGGGAAGAAAAAACAGTCTTCGGTGACCATGAATTCGGGGCGAACCTGGTGCTATGGAAACGCTATATAGATGATATCCTCTTCATTTGGAGGGGAGATCCTACTCAGCTGGATGCTTTCTGTGAATTTTTGAATACCAACCACAGAAACATAAAACTCACATATCAGAAGAGCACCGAATCCGTTAATTTTCTCGATCTGTCCATATTTATAGAAGAAGGCACGATACAGACTAAAACTTACACCAAACCCACGGACTGTAATTCATTTATCCCTATAAACAGCAATCACCATCCGAATTGGCTAACATCCGTACCTGGAAGCCAGTTCCATAGGATAAGAAAGAATTGCTCCAAAATACAGGATTATCAGAACCAAGGCACTTCAATGAAAAAACAATTTCAGAAAAAGGGGTATGGAACCAAATTACTGGACTCGCCATATGAAAAATATCAGCAAGCTGACAGGGAACTTATGATTCGACCAACCACCTCTGTGGAAGACCGGAGAAGTGATACCAACACTGTCACCTTCATCACCAAATACAGTAGCCAATACAAGGGACTGGAACACATCATAAGAAAAAATTGGGGACTATTACTCCAGGATCCCATACTCAAACAATACATATCAGATAAACCAAGATTCATATACCGAAAGGCCAACAATCTACGCAAACATCTTGTAAAAAGCACACTGGAGACCCCTAAGAGAACCATCACCATTAAGAATAAGGGCTTCTATAGGTGCGGACAGTGTCAAATGTGCCGCAACTGTAAAAGCAACACATCCATCATAACCAGCTACACATCCACCAGTAACCAGAAAAAATACGACATCAAAGAATTCATTACGTGTGATAGCAAAAATGTCGTATACCTCGTACAATGTAAATGCAATAAACAATACGTAGGCAGAACGACCAGAAAACTAAAGGAAAGAATGAGTGAGCACCTCAGGAATATAAAAAAGGGTCTTCTCACTCATGGAATCTCGGCCCACTTCAAGGAGGAACACGACTGTAAACCATCAGAGATAACACTATTTTGCGGCATCCAAGCAGTGGCAGGAAACTGGAGAAAGGGTAATACCGAGGAAAGACTTGCCCAAACCGAAATGCGGAGCATTTTCAACCTAGGTACCCTGAAACCTAAAGGCCTTAACCTGGAATTCGAAACCAAATGGTTCCTGTAAATACCCTGGACTACCCACGAACCATCCGATTCCACACCTCCCACATGCCTCATTATCAGGGCATTTACTTCACTCTCGGACAGAGCTCAATTTACCATATTATAATCTTATGGCCACCTTTATTCTGCTTCACCCATGCAGACCGTCATCTCTGTTCGGGACCACGCCCATTCATCTATTTTAGAATCCCTGTTCTGCAGATTTACTTTCCTTATATTTCACACATACTTTATAAATGTATTTTTTTAGGAGACACATTTGATTATTCTGTGGAATTATGTTTTATCTTGCCCTAAAACCTCTAATCCTGTTTTAACATTGTCTCTTATATAACTTGATTTGTATTATCTTCCATTTTTTCCCTTTTAAATATAACCCTTTTTAGTCCCTTAAGAGAACGCTCGCTTCTCCCGTTACTTCCGGGTTGCGTGCGTTCCATTTAACGCATCTGGAACGCATCTTTTCCCTTACCCTCTTCCTGGGATGTCCATTCCCCCCAGGTGGAACGCATGCACGTTACTTCCGGTACATGCGTTCCACCTTCTCACATAGACCACACTCAGATGCGGGCATTCGCGACCGGAAGTGACGTCACCATCAGGTGGAACGCACGAACGCCACTTCCGGCTCATGCGTTCCACCGCCGCTACTGAGCATATAAGTACCCAGCCGCGGGGGATACAATATCGAGCGGCTCACCATTAACTCCTCCTCACCACACCCATTAAATATTCACTGTTACCACCACCGCATCTCTCTAAATAAATACACTCCTTTTCTGAACACCAGCACGTCGTCACTTCCGGAACCACGTGCGTTCCAAATACCGGAAGTGACGCGACGGAGTCCTTTAAAATCTATTTCTCTCTGCACTGCTATTATTTTTAAGATACGGTTAGCGTTTTTATTGTTTTAAGTATCTCTGTCATGTTACATTATGAGAATTCATTGTAATTTTATGCACAACATGATGTATTGGAATATTCTGTAAACCCACCCCCATCACATGACTTCCTGTCAGGGGGTATAAATAATGGCACCAGTACCCTCATTACACACCTTGAAAAAGACTTCTTCAGTCGAAACGCGTTGGTGTGAGGGCCAGGACCACCAGGGACTGATTTGGGACGGTACTTACTAAGGTGAGAATAATCCGGACATTAACATCTTTCCACCCGTTTGTACCCCCCTCTCTTACCTGGAGTTCATTGGCAGTTCCTATGTTGTTTTAAATTATTCCTTTTGTACAATAAATTTTTTATGTGTCACTTTATGACACCATGCTTCGCTTCTCTTCATGTACCAAACGAGAGGAAAAGACCTTAGAATAAGGAGCACCTAGAATCTGTGGGACCATCTTAAAGATACCTTTACACACAAGTTCTTCCATTGTGCAGTGTGAGTTGGGTACGCCCATTCCTTCCCTTCTCTACACCTAAACTTGCATGAGTGTGACCGTGTATGACAACACACCAAACGAAAGATACCTTTATACGTTTTCCACACCCCTTTATGGATGTGAGTACGGTACGCACTCCCTACTGTGAATCGTGAATTTAGAGGAGTGAATTGCCTTTCAACTCTTATACACTCCCCTTTAAATAAACATACTACACTATCTACTGTTCCTTTCTCACTCCCGAGGACAAGAACCATAAGGGATCCTGTCTGGAGAAGGAGGAGAAAACCATCAGAACACTAAAGATACCGTTACGCGAGGGAGACATCACGTTTTCACGTGAGTACTGGTACGCATCCAGCAGCTACCATCTCGTTAAGACTTCATTTAAAGACATTTCCATCATTTCTTACACGTCTACTACACTATCAGCGGCTTTTTTTCCTGTCTTTGTGTCTTCTATTATTGAGGATAAGAATTATCCCGATACCCCGGACGCGAATACAGGAGAAAACTCGGAGAACAACTGTTTGGGACACCCCTAAGGAGAATTTTACTCCACAGTGGACGTGATCGTGAACATTCATTCATTCCAGTATCAACTCGGAGAACTAGAAATTAAGACACAGACAGGAAGAAAACGGTTCTACATATTGTAACAACACCACGTAACCCATACTTTATTAATTTTCTCTTAGACACTGTACATACTTAACTTCATCCCCCTTAGTAGTTTATCCTGACGAGCGCAGACGTGATCTCTCAATTTTTTTTGTGTGATCCATATTTACCACACAACAAACCTCGCTGACCCCTTAGGCCGCGGCACCTCAACCTGAACCCTGGTTAAACGTCCACCGCTTGTGCAATTGGATCCCATCCCGGACTTTTTCCTATTACGCAATCCCCAATGCACAATACGAATAGATGGTGAATGTTCTTAAAGCGCTTTCACCCACTCCGCCGGGTACCACGACTCACTCCAAGAATGACCACCGCATACCCAGTGAGGTCCCTATCTGATTTCTATTCATTGGAAGTGTTTAGGAGCGACTTACCTATTTCCAGTGAATATACACCGTTGGAGATTTTCCTGAGAGAGACCAGCGAAAACTCCCTATACACTTATACACAAATCACACTTGCGTATGCTCTATACAGTGCTAATGGTACAGCGATTTTATGCAAAGCACGTAAAGGGGTATCCAGTTGCGCTATATATATCGCATCCACAAATGCGCGGTCCAATCGCACAGCATATAGGTACTTGTTACTTATCTGCCGTACGATCACGGGTCGTTGTACAAACTGGGACCCTCAGTCTGGAGCGTAATACCAAAAACCTTTTAACTTCAATACTTCGCAATACAATGCGCTATCACGCTCCTTTACAAATCACCTCACGATTTGCGTTTTAAACCTTATACTAACGTGAGTCAGCCGCCTCACGCCACCAAGTCTCCACTCACGATGTACCGCATGACGGGATCCCGAATTCTGGGGTCCAAATTTCCACTCGCTCCTACGTTCGCTCACTCAAATACACTTTGGTTTTTCTGTACAGAAAATTATCATTCATTCAGACAAGCAGCTTTACTCCCAGAGGCAATACAGCAAATAAGAGTTTTATACTAAACTTTGGAAACTGGGCAATCTTGTGTTATTGTAGCGTGGCTACTGTCCCACCTTTAAACTAAACGAACTATCGTGTGGTTTTATTATGCGCACACAACGCTACGCAAGCTTGCGTAATTACGCAACCGTGCGTACCTCTATGCCATGTGTGCGGCCTTGCGCCACGTGCACGTTTTTCTGTACGCTGTCCTCACGTTCCGTACCACGTGTACCAATGTGCGGACGCAATAAAACAACTCACAATTTCTATAAATGTGAGCAATATTAACTATAATCGCTCACTTAACACGTCACACAGTTTCTTTCTGTATAAACCTTTATGCAGAACTGCGTTTGTGTCTTTATGCTTACTTCCTTAAAATACTGTTATTTCAAATTTACCTATATATTTACCTACATAGCAACAAATGTATCCTATTTCACACAGATCTATAATGACTCTAGCAATAATCAATAATTTAAATGATATGATTCAGATAGGATAGCTATCTTGCAGAACATACACTGATATAAATATACACATAATTATAATAATTATATATATGTACCATTCACTGGTCTCCTGAGACTCCTTTACCCATTCAGTGCTTCTAATTTGCATATGAAAGCTATGTGCTTTTGCCTGCCTGTAAAAGTGGTTTTTCATTGCTAAGAAAAAGCAGTTACACAGGTTAATTTGCATTTCAATGGCTATCTTATAGCAAGCAGATTCTAACTAAATTCTAGAGGTAAAAGAAAAAAAAACTTTGTTTATCTCTGTGTGTAATTCTTACATCAAGTATTCATCTTACTATTAACTTTCACTAGGCCCAGCTGAAACTATTTGTAATTGACTATGGCATGGGTTAAATAAATGCATTGGTAACTCATAATTGGTGATTGATGTGACCAAGGAAAGCTGATTATTCTGGGCAGTGAAAATCAGCCATTTAGAAAAATGACCTTCCCAAAATGGCCGCTGCTCCTCCCCCTTCCACATCCATGAGGGTTACACAAAATGGTGGACAGGCCATGTGGTTAGTCCAAAATGGAGAACAGACCATGCGGCTTCCTTTGTCACAAAGAAATCACTCATCATAAAAGCACCAGAAGTTATTTTAGGGCTGAGTTAAAAATAAAAACTATTTCTCTGATGTCCTAGAGGATGCTGGGAACTCCGTAAGGACCATGGGGAATAGCTGGATCCGCAGGAGACTGGGCACTCTAAAGAAAGATTAGGTACTATCTGGTGTGCACTGGCTCCTCCCTCTATGCCCCTCCTCCAGACCTCAGTTAGAATCTGCCCAGCCAGAGCTGGGTGCTCCTAGAGGGCTCTCCTGAGCCTGCTAGTAAAAGAAAGTATTTGTTAGGTTTTTTATTTTCAGTGAGCTTCTGCTGGCAACAGACTCACTGCTACGTGGGACTGAGGGGAGAGAAGCAAACCTACCTGCTTGCAGCTAAGTTGCGCTTCTTAGGCTACTGGACACCATTAGCTCCAGAGGGTTCGAACACAGGCACCTGTCCTCGGTCGTCCGTTCCCGGAGCCGCGCCGCTGTCCCCCTCGCAGAGCCAGAAGAACAGAAGCTTGAAGACGGCAAAATCGGCTGCAGAAGACTCCTGTCTTCATTTAAGAGGTAGCGCACAGCACCGCAGCTGTGCGTCATTGCTCCCAGCACACTTACACACTCCGGTCACTGTAGGGTGCAGGGCGCTGGGGGGGGGGGGGCGCCCTGGGCAGCAATTGAAGTACCTTTTGGCATAAAAATACATATATACAGTCAGGCACTGTATATATGTAAAAAAAACCACAATTTTTTTACACAGAAAGTGGGACAGAAGCCCACCGCTGAGGGGGCGGGGCCTTCTTCCTCAGCACACCAGTGCCATTTTTTCTTCACAGCTCAGCTGGAAGGAAGCTCCCCAGGCACTCCCCTGCAGTATCCTGGTACACAAAGGGTGAAAAGCGGGGGGGGGGGGGGGGGGGGACACATAAATTTAGGCGCAAAATTTGTATATACAGCAGCTACTGGGTAAACACTGAGTTGTAGTGTAATCCCTGGGTTATATAGCGCTGGGGTGTGTGCTGGCATACTCTGTCTCTCCAAAGGGCCTTGTGGGGGAACTGTCTTCAAATAGAGCATCCCCTGTGTGGGTGGTGTGTCGGTACGCATGTGTCGACATGTCTGAGGTAAAAGGCTCCCCTAAGGAGGTGATAGAGCATATATGTGTGTGAGAGGGTGTCTCCGTCGACAACGCCGACACCTGTTTGGATATGTGTAAGTGCTAAGGTGAATTTATTGCACAAAAGGTTAGGGAACAGACAGGAAATCTACCCATGTCTGTCCCTATGTCACGGAGACCTTCAGAGTCTCTCAATGCTCACTATCCAAAATAATAAACACTGGTATCGACACGGAGTTTAACTCCAGTGTCGACTACGATAATGCAAAGTTACAGCCAAGATGGCTGAAAGGTATTCAATATATGATTATTGTAATAAAAGATGATTTGCATATCACTGATGACTCATTTGTCCCTGACACAAGGGTACACATGTTAAGGGGAAGAAAGCTGAGGTAAATTCCCCTCCTCTCATGAGGAAAAAGAGCGGGAATCTCCAGACAAGAGACTGCAGCTTCCCACAAAAAAATTCTCAGGCTGTATCCTTTCCCCACTAGGGCCAGGATGTGTTGAGAATCTTCCCCTAGGGTGTCCTGTTTGCACAGACGGTAGCACTAGCTATTCTCAGGGATCCTGCAGATAGCGTGCACGTTCTAGTATACTATCCAGACCGGCGATTGTGTCGGCATGGGTTTATAGCGCTGTGGCAGCGTGAACAGGTACCTTATCAGCAGAGATTGAGACCCTAGTATGCATATAGATATTTATATATATATGTGTATGTATAGAGATATGTGTGTATATATATATATATATATATATATATTAAAGATGCTGTCTTAAGTGATAGATATATAATTATATAACATGCCCAAAGAGACATGAGTATACTGGGTCCTAGAGTCAAAGTTATGTCGATTTCTGCTTGACGTGTCCTGTAGTAATATGCAATGGACAGATGATGCCGACTTAAGGGGCATATGGAAGGCTGAGGATTGTGTGGAGAAGGGTTCTCGGGCCTGGTCTGCACAGCTATAGCTGGTAATTCTGATATTTTGCCTTATATTCCTGCACAGCCTAAGAAAGCACGACATTATCAAATGCAGCCTTTCGAATAGAGAAACAATGAGGTTTGTGGAGAAAAAGAAACAGAGGAATCTGTAATGTTGACGCACTGAGTAGAGGTATTATTAAAATATAACTTTTATTAGATATACATTAAATTATATTCTGAATCATTGGTCCAGACTACAGTGAAACATAGAGTTAAAAACATTGACAGTACTAACATATATGTGAATAAAGAAATGAAAAATGTGAATAAAGATCTTTTAAAAAATGTGTCCACGTGTGTTTTAGTGTAAGGTCTTATTTAGTAACCGTATGGGCATACTGGTGCCAAAATCTATGATCTTTATTGTCCCAAATGGTCTATCCCCACTGAATCCGTATTCCTAGATCATAGGTCACTGAACTATTGTTTAAGAATATATAGATTTTTGTTAGGATCCTGAGATTGAAGTGATGTTTCTTCACTTAGAGCTGATGGGAATATGGCAGTTCCCGTATTTTAGTTTCACAGCTCACAATTATCTCTGTACTAGGCTAATATTCAATTATGCTGGAGATATCAGCACTATATATTGCTTTCCTTAGAGGTATGCCAACCCCAATTATATTGGAAAGCCCACTATTTATCAGTACAGGACATCACTTGCATAGCCCACACTGTTAAAGGGAGTAGCCCTTATTTTTTACAGTGTAATTGGGCTGCCCCGTAGGGATATAATGATCCAACTTCTTATATATATGTATATGTATAGTGATATTGATCTTGGTTCAGTGGTAAATGATATGGATAGAGTCATTCATTAAATGGCAGCATATGCCCTCCCACTTGTATGAATGAGGAGGATTTGTTTTAATTTATAATGCCAGGTAATTCGAATCTATACACATAAAATCTAATAATATGTGGAAAAAATTGATCTAACCTATCAAGAAGGATTTGTTAATATGGATGGAGACAAAACACAGCACAAGGTCTTCAATTTCAAACTTTGTTATGGCACATAGATTAAACTGTGCTGTCTTACTGACAATGAATGTAATTATTCAGCTGCCAGCTGGCTTATTGATGTTGCCAGTGAGATTGTTACAATGTATTGAATTAAGTATGGCTGTGGAGTATGTTGCAATTCTCCTGTTCTCATATGTTTTCAGGCGTGTTTGTTACAATGTATAACATTCCACTTAGAACAAGAGACTGCTAACATCACACTGATAAGATTGTGCAGATATTGCAATTAGCACAAATGCTTAAGTAGCTGGTGCTGTTCCAGTGTGTTATATCATATATAGCACTGACAGCTATCTATTGCATATTATATATGTTTTCCATCCGAGATTATTATGGCATACACATTCATTTATTTAATTATAGTTTGTCTTTTAATTTTTAATATGTAGCTTAAAATCCTATAGTACTCTGTTAGATCAATCTAATGTGAGACACTCACATTGGTATCTATTCCTCCTGTGTCAGTGGTCCGTTATCCACTGGCATTATTGGCATGTACTAATCACTATATGCCTTCTCATGCCTTCACTAATAAGGAGGAAGCCTGGTCTCATTCGTAAGTGGAAACAGTTTTACAGTTTTAACAGTTATAGATATTGAGCATTCCTATGTGTTACACAGTGTGTCCACGTGTGTAACACATAGGAATGCTCAATATCTATAACTGTTAAAACTGTAAAACTAGTACAGAGATAATACCTCTTCTCAGTGCGTCAACATTACAGATTCCTCTGTTTCTTTTTCTCCACAAACCTCAATGAATGTACACTGTAGTTGACAGCACCCCCTGTAAATATAAGATATTATTTGTTATTTGATAAGAGGGGCTCCTTTCTAATGGATGTGAGGTGATGAACCCCACACATCCATAAAACTTGGAAATCGTATTGAGTGTGCAGATACTAAACCCATTTGTCGAATAGAGAAACAAGAAAGTCTGAGGTGCGTACTTTCTTGTCAGAGGCGGGGGCAGAGGAAAGAAGCTGCACAATACAGCTAGTTCCCAGGAACAGAAGTCCTCCCCGGCCTCTACAAAAATCCACCGCATGTCGCTGGGGCTCCACAGGCGGAGCTAGGCCCGGTGGGGACACGCCTTCGTAACTTCAGCCACAAGTGGGTTCACTCCCTGTTAGATCCCTGGGCAATAGATATTGTGTCTCAGGGATACAAGCTGGATTGTGAGAAGATGCCCCCTCACCGACGGCCCTGCCGGCTTCCCCCCAAGAGAGGGAACCAGTGTTAACTGCAATTCACAAATTGTATCTTCAACAGGTGGTGGTCAAGGTTCCCCTCCTTCAACATGAGGGGGTTATTATTCGACCATGTTGTAGTCCCGAAACCAGACGGTTGGGTCAGACCCATATTGAATTAAAATCCCTGAACATATACCTGAAAAGGTTCAAGTTCAAGATGGAATTGCTAAGAGCGGTCATTGCAAGCTTGAAAGGGGGAGACTTTATCGTGAATCGGGACATAAGGGATGCATACCTTCATGTCCCCATTTATCCGCCTCATCAGGCGTACCTCAGAATTGAGATACGGGATTGTCATTACCAATTTCAGACATTGCCGTTTGGTCTCTCCACGGCCTTGAGAATATCACCACGGTAATGGCGGAAATGATGGTGCTCCTACGGATGCAGGGTGTCCCTATTATCACGGACGATCTCCTCATAAAAACGAGATCACGAGAGCAGCTGCTGAACAGCGTATCACTTTCTCTGGAAGTGAAACGGCAACACGGCTGGATTCTATGTATTCCAAAGTCGGAGTTGGTTCTTACAGCTCATCTGCCTCTCCTAGGCATGATCCTAGACACAGATCAGAAAAGGGTTTATCTCCCGATAGAGAGAGCTCAGGAGCTCGTGACACTGGTCAGGAATCTATTAAAACCAAAACAGGTGTCAGTGCATCACTGCACTCTAGTCCTGGGAAGGATGGTGGCATCATACGAGGCCATTCCCTGCGGCAGGTTCCAGGCGAGGACCTTCCAATGGGACTTACTGGACAAGTGGTCCGGATCACATCTTCAGATGCATTGGTTAATCACCCTATCCCCCAGGGCCAGGGTGTCTCTCCTGTGGTGGCTGCAGAGTGCTCACCTTCTCGAGGGCCGCAGATTCGGCATTCAGGACTGGGTCCTGGTGACCACGGATGCAAGCCTCTGAGGGTGGGGGGCAGTCACACAGGAAAGAAATTTCCAAGGTCTGTGGTCAAGTCAGGAGACTTGCCTTCACATCAATATCCTGGAACTAAGGGCCATATACAACGCCCTAAGTCAAGCAGAGATCCTGCTTCGCGACCAACCGGTTCTGATCCAGTCAGACCGCAGTGGCTCATGTAAACCGCCAAGGCGGCACAAGGAGCAGGGTGGCGATGGTGGAAGCCACCAGAATTCTTCGCTGGGCGGAGAATCAAGTAGGCGCACTGTCAGCAGTGTTCATTCCGGGAGTGGACAACTGGGAAGCAGACCTCCTCAGCAGGCACGACCTCCACCCGGGAGAGTGGGGACTTCATCAGGAAGTCTTCACGCAGATTTCAAATTGATGGGAACTGCCACAGGTGGACATGATGGCGTCCCACCTCAACAAAAAGCTAAAAAGGTTTTACGCCAGGTCAAGGGAACCTCAGGCGATAGCTGTGGACGCACTGGTAACACCGTGGGTGTTCCAGTCGGTCTATGTATGTCCTCCTTTTCCTCTCCTACCCAAGGTGCTGAGAATAGTAAGAAAAAGAGGAGTGAGTACAAGATTCATTGCTCCGGATTGGCCAAGAAGGACTCGGTACCCGGAACTGAAAGAAATGCTCTCAGAGGTCCCATGGCCTCTGCCTCTCAGATAGGTCCTGTTGCAACAGGGGCCCTGTCTGTTCCACGACTTACCGCGGCTGCATTTGATGGCATGGCGGTTGAACGCCAGATCCTAGCGGAAAAGGGCATTCCGGATGAAGTTATTCCTACGCTGATAAAGGCTAGGAAAGACGTGACAGCAAAACATATGGCGGAAATAGGTTGCTTGGTGTGAGGCCAGGAAGGCCCCTACAGAGGAATTCCAGCTGGGTCGATTCCTGCACTTCCTACAGTCAGGAGTGATTATGGGCCTAAAATTAGGATCCATAAAGGTCAAGATTTCGGCCCTATCCCTTTTCTTTCAAAAGGAACTGGCTTCACTGCCTGAAGTTCAGACGTTTGTTAACGGAGTGCTGCATATTCAGCCTCCTTTTGTGGCACCTTGGGATCTTAACGTTGTGTTGGATTTCCTGAAATCCCACTGGTTTGAGCCACTTAAGACAGTGGAACTAAAGTATCTCACGTGGACGGTGGTCATGTTGTTGGCCTTAGCATCGGCTAGGCGTGTGTCAGAATTGGCGGCTTTGTCATGTAAAAGCCCATATCTGATCTTCCATATGGACAGGGCAGAATTGAGGACTCGTCCCCAATTTCTCCCAAAGGTGGTATCATCGTTTCATTTGAACCAACCTATTGTGGTGCCTGCGGCTACTCGGGACTTGGAGGACTCCAAGTTACTTGATGTAGCCTGGACGGCTGGAGTCAGAAAAACTGACTCGCTGTTTATCCTGCATGCACCCAACAAGCTGGGTGCTCCTGCTTCAAAGCAATCTATTGCTCGCTGGATCTGTAGCACGATTCAGCTGGCGCATTCTGCGGCTGGACTGCCGCATCCAAAATCAGTAAAAAACCATTCCACAAGGAAGGTGGGCTCTTCTTGGGCGGCTGCCCGAGGGGTCTCGGCTTTACAGTTTTGCCGAGCAGCTACTTGGTCGGGTTCAAACACCTTTGCAAAGTTCTACAAGTTTGATACCCTGGCTGAGGAGGACCTTGTGTTTGCTCATTCGGTGCTGCAGAGTCATCCGCACTCTCCCGCCCGTTTGGGAGCTTTGTTATAATTCCCATGGTCCTTACGGAGTTCCCAGCATCCACTAGGACGTCAGAGAAAATAAGAATTTACTCACCGGTAATTCTATTTCTCGTAGTCCGTAGTGGATGCTGGGCGCCCGTCCCAAGTGCGGACTTTCTGCAATACGCGTATATAGTTATTGCTTAATAAGGGTTATTGTTATGAGCCATCCGTTGAGTGAGGCTCAGTTGTTGTTCATACTGTTAACTGGGTAAGGTTATCACAAGTTGTACGGTGTGATTGGTGTGGCTGGTATGAGTCTTACCCTGGATTCCAAAAATCCTTTCCTTGTAATGTCAGCTCTTCCGGGCACAGTTTCCCTAACTGAGGTCTGGAGGAGGGGCATAGAGGGAGGAGCCAGTGCACACCAGATAGTACCTAATCTTTCTTTTAGAGTGCCCAGTCTCCTGCGGAGCCCGCTATTCCCCATGGTCCTTACGGAGTTCCCAGCATCCACTACGGACTACGAGAAATAGAATTACCGGTGAGTAAATTCTTATTATCAAGGCTGTGCAGCAACTTTTAAATGTACTTTTAACCCTACTTAACAGATAAGCAATCCAATCTGAATCAAACACAATATGACTTATTTGAACCTTGTTTTGCAACAATAAAAATACATTTTTGCATCTTAAATATGAGAAACGCATTGTCCCTTGAAATTTCATATCATTGGCTTACTGATAACACAACAATACATTAACGTGGTTGTTATTTTCATCAGCTTTGCGATGCGTCCATCGGAGCCGGTCAATTACAGCCGCGTTTGTAATGTGCAGTGCATCATTAAGACCCTGATATCCCGTCAGAGCCTTTTATCTAAGAATGCCAAATTGATTTCTCACAAATATTTAAAATGCCCGTTCTAATATATATTGCAGACGCCAGGCGCATCTTATTACCATATATGATAAAAGTGCGCTGTACATCGCAAAACACTGTATCCCATAAGAGAAAACAATACACCCACACATTATCTGAGTTCCAAAGCTCATTGAAGTATATATTTGCTATTAAAAGGATATGGTTTCAATATATGTTACAAAATACAGTATACCTATAGTTACATGAATACAACTCACACAGTAAGCAGTTAAAACATAGTTACATACAATTACATACAGTTACATGCAGTTTCAGTTACATGCCAGCCATACAATTACCATTCCCTCCAATGTATCTTATGTCTCCCTCTCTCTGTAAATAAATACAGGAACTGAACTGGCAGCAAGTCCATCATCCTCTGAGACCAAAAAGCCACTGAGCTCCTTTGTGATCAATGTTTTATCTAGTTTCTGGGGGAGGGGTTCATGATGAGTCACTATTCTCTTTTTGTATGTGCTGATCAGGTTCAGCCTTGAAGACGTCCAAAGGGCTGTCCTGAGCTTCCTGTCCACTGTCACATTCGGAACATCATTGTTCTAACAAAAGTGATCCCAGCTTCCATATATCTAATCATAACCATCCGTCACAATGTCCCACAACTCAATAACAAGTATCAAATTAATCTACACATTAAGCTGGTTGTTTTAATAGTAAATATGACAGGTCTATCTTGCTTAGTTTAAATAATACACATTCATGACATTAATTCATTAGATATTTTAAATCATCATGATCTCTGGCGCTTGATATTATTATAATTATGTACTGTATGAAATAAGTGTCGAATCCATCTCTGTGGCATGTCCGTGTAAATGCGTGTGTTACCATATATTGCTGTGCTCGCTGCGTATATTTGCAAGTATAGCAACTTATATGTGTGTAGAGTTTGTATGTTCTCTTTATCCTAAGTCTCTCAGCAATACATTTTATAAGATCATATCTCAGTGGGAGTGCCAATCACCCAAACCTTGGGTGCTGATGGAACATTCTTTTATGAGTCCTTTATTTCTCTCTGATCTGATCTGGCTTCAGCCACATACTATTCCTACATGGTGTGGTCCGAGAGCTGCGATTAGAACCACTCTTAATATATACCATAAGATTGTTTCTACATATAATGATATACAGTTACCTGCTACAGATCTATCTCCTCTGACTATTACATGGCTCATCCCTGACTTGAAGCTCGACTCATGGAATGCGTTGGGCCTCTCGAGTCTAAAATATGTTTTTACAGAGGGCACTTTAGCGTCCTTTTCCCAAATTCAAACACAATTTAACGTCCCTACACAAGACTTTTAAAAGTATCTGCAGCTACGCCATTGGTTGAACTCTTACCTTGGAACGGCATATGTTATCCCCCATTTTCTTAAACTGTTGCATTCTAGAGAGACTTCTCCCCATCACAGTGGTGGTATCAGTATATAGTGTTGAACTCTAAACACTGGAAACTATCGGCCCACATAAAATGGGAAAGGGACTTGGCTAGAGTACTTCGAGAAGGTGAATGGGACTCTATCGCTCACACTTGTTTTAAAATGTCCACATGCTTAAGCCATTCTCAGATGTTTTATAAGCTTTGTCAGAGGGCATATTTTACACCAGAGCTGCAACACAGTATATGGCCCTCCACCTCTCGACATTGCTGGAGGAATTGAGTTTGCGTAGGGGCTATCTATCATATATTTTGGGACTGTCTAATTCTGTGGCCGCTCTGGTCTGTAGTATTTTCTCTTATAGAAGAAGTGTTGAAAGTGGCTGTCCCTGCTGATCCTTTAGTTGCTTTATTTCATTACTCTCCAAAGCAACTGCTTTGGCGCGATGATTATATTCTAGGCCATATTTTGATATTCACCAAAGCTGCTGTTGCACAACTGTGGAAATCCACTTCTGTGCCTAATATATGACTCATTGTGAATAAGATCCGTAAACATTATTTATTTGAAACAGCCAATAATAATTACTCTTCATCCACCTCATCAATACATATGAAGTAGTTTAAGTGGAGTGAACGCAGGGAGAGTCCGGAACAGCCAACTATATACAGTGATCCTGTAGATTTAACTTTTCTGAACTTATCTGGAGATGATACAGACTCTTGAACGGAGTTGAATTTTAAATATTTTGCTTGTCTCAGTTGGCATACTTGATGTACTCCCTTTGTCTATGTTAGGAATGTCTGTTTGTTTTGCCTTGCATTATCTCATTCCTGCCTCTAGGGGTCTCACTTGCTGCCTCAGGTCCGAATGGCAGTTGCACACTGTCTATGCAGGTTAATTACCTGATTGTGAGCAGCTGGGGCCAACACCTGGTGCTGCTATTTAACTCCAGCTCACCAGCATCTAGGTGCAGATCATTATGGTTCCGTCTGGAGTGCGACTGGGCTCTCTCCAGTAATCCTGTCCTGATTCTGCTTTATCTACATCTTGGAGACATTCCCTGCAGTTTGCCGGTTCATATGCTTTGCTTCAAGACTTCTAACCCTGCCGGTTCAGCATCTGCATTCCTGGACTATTATTTGCAGTCTGTTTCCACCCCTGCCTGATTACTACGTTTTGGTATGTTATTTTTTCCCTGCTTGATTTAAACCCGGATATCTTCATGTTTATTTCACATCTGCATTCCTGGACTATTATTTGCAGTCTGTTTCCACCCCTGCCTGATTACTACATTCTGGTATGTTATTTTTCCTCTGCTTGATTTAAACCCGGATATCTTCATGTTTATTTCACATCTGTGTTTAACCTGGACTATACCAATATTCAAGCATAACCTTCCTCCTTGTTTCTATTACCAGCCATTACTATTATTTGGAAATATCGTGTTCAGTTCCATGTAAATCAAGGATCCAGTTTCTGTATATATATTTTTGCTACTTCTTTTTCCACAATAAACCTTACTTAATTTTCACCCGGCTTCAGCTGACCTCATTTCAAGTATGCACACATAGAGAACCCTAGTAATCGTAACAGAATGATCTGCCAAAATAAACGTGTGCAGGAGTTTGAGGTATAGCTGAATTTCCTAAAATGGCTTCATTTCAGAAAAATTCCCTGCCTCTCGAGTTTTTGCCGTTTGTGGGTTCTACATTGCTTGTGGATTTCAGGGAGAAACTGGAGAATATTCAAACTCTGTCTTCAGAGATACTGTCTGCTCTGCCTGAATATTCATTAAGATTACCAGTTCCCTTTAAGGAGACGCAGGGGAAAAAGGGAAAAGATGAGTCTGATGCTCTCAATTCTGGCCGCTGTTTTCCAAGCCCAAGCAAAGGCATGTTCTGGAGCTTTCCACGACCCAGCCTCTCTGAGGAAGAAAAGAGACATAGAAGGGATAAGAAGCTCTGTTTTTGTTGCGGCAGGTCGGGACATTTTATTCAGTTATGTCCTGCTCGCAAACCTAAAAAGAGCTTTCCTCATTCTGCCATAGTGCCAAATTCTGCTCAGTTATGCCACTGTGGTGCTCAAATTTCGAAAGGAGGGGTGTCCGGCCAAGCGACCCCAGGAGGGGTGTCCGGCCAAGCGACCCCAGGAGGGGTGTCCGGCCCAGCGACCCCAGGAGGGGTGTCCGGCCCAGCGACCCCAGGAGGGGTGTCCGTCCCTGCTGCCCTTGCCTTTGGGCATGAGGTCCCTGCTGCCCTTGCCTTTGGGCATGAGGTCCCTGCTGCCCTTGCCTCACGGCATGAGGTCCCTGCTGCCCTTGCCTCACGGCATGAGGTCCCTGTTGCCCTTGCCTCACGGCATGAGGACCCTGTTGCCCTTGCCTCACGGCATGAGGTCCCTGTTGCCCTTGCCTCACGGGTCACTCAGTCATCCAAGTCCGCCTTGCCAGAGGTCAGAGAGGTGTCCGCCTTGCCAGAGGTCAGAGAGGTGTCCGCCTTGCCAGAGGTCCGAGAGGTGTCCGCCTTGCCAGAGGTCCGAGAGGTGCCCGCCTTGCCAGAGGTCCGAGAGGTGCCCGCCTTGCCAGAGGTCCGAGAGGTGCCCGCCTTGCCAGAGGTCCGAGAGGTGCCCGCCTTGCCAGAGGTCCGAGAGGTGCCCGCCTTGCCTGAGGTCCGAGAGGTGCCCGCCTTGCCAGAGGTCCGAGAGGTGCCCGCCTTGCCAGAGGTCCGAGAGGTGCCCGCCTTGCCAGAGGTCCGAGAGGTGTCCGCCTTGCCAGAGGTCCGGCCAAGGTCTGTCCAGCCCCGGGAGGGGGCTCTGCCTGTCCAGCCCCAGGAGGGGGTTTTGCCTGTCCAGCCCCAGGAGGGGGTTCTGCCTGTCCAGCCCCAGGAGGGGGTTCTGCCTGTCCAGCCCCAGGAGGGGGTCCTGCCTCTCCAGCCCCAGGAGGGGGTCCTGCCTCTCCAGCCCCAGGAGGGGGTCCTGCCTCTCCAGCCCCAGGAGGGGGCTCTGCCTCTCCAGCCCCAGGAGGGGGCTCTGCCTGTCCAGCCCCAGGAGGGGGCGCTGCCTGTCCAGCCCCAGGAGGGGGCTCCGCCTGTCCAGCCCCAGATCCAAGATTTGCCCGAGGTATCTGCCAAGCCGGGGCCATCTGAGACTTCCTTGTCTAAGGTGCAAGAAGAGTCCATCTTGTCTGAGAGGCCACGGTTGTCTATCCTCCCTGATGTAAAATCTAATTTGGAAAGCCAAGTCGTTGAGGAACTGCCTTACTTTTATGGAAATATCTCTCACTGTTTAGCTCTCTTCAAATATTATCTGAGTTTTGATGACTTGTCCCCTATTGATATCATTGCTAACATATGTATGAGGTGCAGGGGGAGGGCCTTGAAGTGGGTAAACGGTCTTATAGATGCGGAAGATACAGTTTTACGAGATTTGCCCGCTTTCCTCAAGGCAGTGTCCGAAAGATTCAGTCCACCAACTGTCCTCACTCTCCTAGATGAATCTATTAAAGTGTGCCCGTCTGAGAACCTGCCTTTGCAGTCTGGGGAGCACCCTCAGTTTTTCAGATGTGGGCAGGTATCTTTAGGTGTTCACGCAGATTGCTCGGCAAGTTTGGCTTCTACAAATTTACCATCCGCTCTTGATTCCATCCAAGAGAATAAGAGGTCAGTTCTGCCGCTGGGTTGTGACTCCGATTCTGAGAGCGAGCTTCTGGACGATCCTAGACTCATTATTGATGGACCTGTATTGCCAAGTAGTGTCTTTATGACACCTTCAAATAGGTCTAGGCAACCCAAAAAGAGGAGAGGAAAAAAGAAGAGAAGGTGAACTTTTAGGCGTCTGGAATCCGCCTGTTTAAGGGGGGGATAATGTTAGGAATGTCTGTTTGTTTTGCCTTGCATTATCTCATTCCTGCCTCTAGGGGTCTCACTTGCTGCCTCAGGTCCGAATGGCAGTTGCACACTGTCTATGCAGGTTAATTACCTGATTGTGAGCAGCTGGGGCCAACACCTGGTGCTGCTATTTAACTCCAGCTCACCAGCATCTAGGTGCAGATCATTATGGTTCCGTCTGAAGTGCGACTGGGCTCTCTCCAGTAATCCTGTCCTGATTCTGCTTTATCTACATCTTGGAGACATTCCCTGCAGTTTGCCGGTTCATATGCTTTGCTTCAAGACTTCTAACCCTGCCGGTTCAGCATCTGCATTCCTGGACTATTATTTGCAGTCTGTTTCCACCCCTGCCTGATTACTACGTTTTGGTATGTTATTTTTTCCCTGCTTGATTTAAACCCGGATATCTTCATGTTTATTTCACATCTGCATTCCTGGACTATTATTTGCAGTCTGTTTCTACCCCTGCCTGATTACTACGTTCTGGTATGTTATTTTTCCCCTGCTTGATTTAAACCCGGATATCTTCATGTTTATTTCACATCTGTGTTTAACCTGGACTATACCAATATTCAAGCATAACCTTCCTCCTTGTTTCTATTACCAGCCATTACTATTATTTGGAAATATCGTGTTCAGTTCCATGTAAATCAAGGATCCAGTTTCTGTATATATATTTTTGCTACTTCTTTTTTCACAATAAACCTTACTTAATTTTCACCCGGCTTCAGCTGACCTCATTTCAAGTATGCACACATAGAGAACCCTAGTAATCGTAACAGTCTATCCCTGTTTGTCTATGTTTTGCCCTTTTCTGTCTCCCATCTATTTGATATATATATATATATATATATATATATATATATATATATATATATATATATGTATATGTTCAGTTTCACATTAAGTAATACACCTATGAATCTTTATTTGTGACATTGTAAAATAGAATATAACATCGAGTGTATTTTATACTTCATTTTTGTTTAAACCAATAAAAATGTAATATGGAAAAAAGTTAATTTATTTCAATATATAACTATTTTATTCATGGTATTTTATCTTTAGATTGCCCTTTGGATTGGAAACTTATTGGGGAATATAAATAAATATTGGTTTATTGACCTTTTGTATATTAGCTGTACTTCAGGTTTTTTTTTAGACATCTGAGTAGCGAAACGCAATATATTACTTGGACACAAGTGAATTTATACAAGCTACTTTCACAATGCGTCCTCTGTGTTGTTTTTGTTTATTTCAAAATTGACATCTAAGCTATAAGCTAAGTACTATAGTTTGTGGAGCGTCAAATAAATCCATATTCCCAAGCTACCAACATCAAAGTATAATATACATTTGTAACTGTGGGTGAGTGTGTTGCTTCAGGATGTTATCACACTTTAAAGCTTGAGATAGATAAATACTTATTGCCTTAGCAACACTTCTACAAAGGGACTGCTTAAAAAGGACTGCATTTTAAATATGTTTTTAAACATACAAAACAATGTAAATTCTATTTTAGAGGAGTGTCAATCCAATTTTTTTTCTTGTAGGGACGTGTGGACTGCTGCAAGCCATAATTATATCATCAGATCAGATCGTCACCGTCTACAGGGGGAGGGCATTTTAGCTGTGCAAGTGTGCGAACTGCGAACGCATGTGTAGCAGAGCTGTACAAACAGATCTTGTGCAGTCTCTGCGCAGCCCAGGACTTCATCAGCCGCTGCGATCACATCAGCCTGTCCGGGACCAGAATTGATATTAGGAACCCTCCCTGCAAACACATGGACATGCCTGCATTTTACCAACCACTCTCAGAAAATGGTCAGTTGCCACCCACAAACGCCTTGCTCCTTGCGAATGCCCGTGTGAATGGATTCTTCGCACAAACCCATCGCTGGGCGGCAATCCGCTTTGTACCCGTGCAACGCGCCTGCGCATTGCGGTGCATACGCGTGTGCAGTTTAGACCTGATCGCCGGTGTACAAAAACGCAGCCTAGCGATCAGGTCTGAATTACCCCCATAGTCACAACATAGTTCTCCCAGGATAGAGAAGATTCTTCTTCAACAAGCAGAACCCAGATAAATACAGTATATCCCTATGGAAGGAATATCCAAGATTGTAACGTGAATAGGAAATTAACCAAATCACATAAAATTAGCATTTTAAAAATAATTACAATCTTATTTTTGTTTCTTTAAATTCAGATTATGTTCTTGAGTAAAATGTTTAGCAACATGTTAATCCAGTATAAATATGTTCTCACAGTTTTTTTTGTGTGAAATGTCTGTAGGCAGGGGGTGTTGAGAGTGCTTTTAGTGTAAACCGTTTTAAATTTAAAACATGTGACTCAGGGGTCCAAGAGAACTAAGGGGGTGATTCAGATCTGCTTTGCATTTTCACACAGCGGGCTAGCAGCGATAGACTGGGCATGTGTATGCACCGCAATGTGCACGCATGTCTCCAACATGCATCGCTGAACAGTGACTGGATGGTGCAAAAAATCTGATTGCACGGTCGTTTGCAAGGTGATTGACAGGAAGAATAGCTTAAGATGCAATTGCACGTCAGAATGTATATTTGAGGAAAGTTCTGAGGAACTCGGTTCCTTTATAGAATGGGAGTATCCTGCTAAAATATTGGATCAAGCAATCTCTTATTCCAGAGATCTTGACAGGGAAACCATGTTGAACACTCATCTCAAGACGGTTGACCCAGTAGTTCATACTGCTACTATAGGTGAAGATCAAAGACTAGAAACCTCACAAACTCAAGATCGTTCCCTATTAGGAAATAGACGAGTTAAGAAATCCAACAGTAAACAGAAGAATACAACTAAGGATTATAATTTGGCCTTTGAGTCTACATATAATGTAAATGCTAATAAAATTGAATGCATTATCAAACAAAACTATAAATTATTATTTACTGATCCAGTATTGGGTACTATTTTACCTAGGAACCCTACCATTGTTTTCAAAAAGGCTAGTAATTTGAAGACTAAACTGGCACCCAGCCTCTTTAAGAGACCACGTGATAACATGGACTTAATAGGCTAACAAACACTGATAGGCCACAAAGTTGTGGGCTTTTTTAGGTGTAATCATACTAGGTGCACTACATGCACCTATATAGCCAAAAAAATCAAACAAGTCACTTCCTCTCGTTCTGAATTAGTGTATAAGATTGAATCATTTATCAATTGCAGTACACATTTTGTAAATTACCTGTTATGCTGTTATTGTCAACTGTATTATGTGGGGCATACCACTAGGGCATTGAAGCTGCGCTTCATGGAACACAGGAGAAACATCTTAAATGGCTACATGAACCATAGTGTCAAATGCCACTTTGTTGAAGTCAATGCTAGTAATCCATTTTGCCTTCAACTGGTGGGTTTGGAACACATAGCCATTACTCCCAGAGGAGGAGATCATTTTAGAACCTTATGTCGACAAGAATCAGCATGGATTCTAAAATTACAATCTTTGAAGCCACAAGGGCTTAATGAGACGATAGACTTGGAATTCCTTTAGGATTATTACATATTTGTATTTTTCTCTTATCAATCTGCCGCATATGATCCCCTCCTTCTTCCTCTCTCCCATATATTAGGGTCCTCATTTAATTACCTAACTTTTCCTTCAATATACCTGACTGTATAGTTAGGTTTTTGGTATGCATCTAATTATTGTTTTTACATAGTTCTAATCCTACAGATACACTAGCTTTTCTTGTTGTTTTTCTTTCTCTTTCTCTTTCTTCATGCACAACAAATGTGTCTACATTCGTGTATTTTGCGCTTTGAGCAGGGACGTGCAGTCGGGAGGCAGTGCCTCCCCTGTGATTAATTATTAAAATAATACAAAAGATACTTATGACGCATGTTCTGTGTCATAAATATCATCTTTATTTTATTCTAATAATTTTAGGTCTTTAAATAGGTTTGGGAGGCACTGACAGCAGTGCCTCCCATAGATAATGGGAACGAGGATCGAGCTGGGGGCGGGGCCAAGAACTGGGAAGTAAAAGCCCATTGAAAAAGATAGGGAAAGCGGCACCTATAGAAGTGCCTCGCTGACAGGGATGGGCTTTCAGCCAACATCACTGTCGGCAAGGCAGAAATGATTGGACAGCGGATCCAGCACTAGATCCGCTGGTCCAGTCATCCATACAAGGCAGCGGGACAGTAAGCTCCCCTCAATTCATTGCCCCAATTACTCCATCCTCACCTGCTGCTGGCGCCCGGCCGGCAATCATCCCTGGGACCCACCCTGTGTACTCGAAGCAGGCAGCACCGGGGAGGGGGTGGGGGGGAGCCAAGTGCAGCAGTGGCAGCGGGCCTGAAGCCAGCGCCAGGAAGCCCAGAGCTAGAAGTGCAGCAGCGGCGGCTGGTGCTCTCCTCCTCCAACCTTCCAGCTAACTTCAGCCTCAGCAGTGGGTCTCTGTCTCTTGTGGAGCCGCGTCTGGCAGCCTCTGTCAAGTGCAGGGACAGCCTGAGGCACCTGTGGTGAGTACAGCACCCCTGTTCCTCCCCGCAGACAGGGAAAATCTCTCTCTCTCTCTCTTCTCCCCCCCCCTTCCTCCTGTGGATTGAAGTTTGTAAGTAGAATTTTCATTTTTACAGGTACCCCTGTTGGATTCTACTGGACAAGTGGACGTGATAAGCGTGGGATGTAGGTAAGTAATCTCCCTCTCATTTTTACAGGTACTCCTATTGGGTTCTACATGGACTACTGGACGTGATTGGTGTGGGATGTGTGTGTGTAAGTGTGTTTTAATAAATTTCTACTTTCAAGCTGTGTGTGTTGTGTTTTTATTTGGGTATTTTTTGTTGTTGTAGAACTACAGGTACCAGCAGGCCCGTTATTTCCTCGCATGCTGGTACTTGAGGTTCTCCAAGTACCAGCAAGTGGGGGAGGCTTGCTTGGCCTTGTAGTTCTACAACAAAAAGCAATATTCTTTTTTTTAACACACTTATGGATATCAGCCCGACACCCACCGCCCAGGGGTGCTGGGGACAGCCTCTGGCTTCACCCCTGGCCCTTGGGTGCATTGGAGGGGGGACCCCTTGATTTTAGGGGTCCCTACTCCTCCAGGGAACCCCAGCCAGGGATGACTAATTAGGGAGGTAATGCCACGGCCGCGGGGACCTACATAAATGTGTCCCCCGGCTGTGGCATTATGTCCCTGGCTAGTGGAGCCCGGTGCTGGTTTTAAAATATGGGGGACTCCTACATATTTTGTCCCCTGTATTTTTGGAACTAGGACTGGACTAAGAGCCCGGTGCTGGTTGTCTAAATATGGGGAACCCCTGTCCAATTTCCCCCCCAGTATTTAAACAACCAGGACCGGCTCAAAGAGCCCGAGGCTGGATATACTTTGGAGGAGGGACCTCACGCATTTTTCTTACATTTTTAACCCATTCAGACCCTTTTCCATTAAGTTAGGTGGAAGCCCTGGACAACAAAATTGTATTCATGTCCTCCTCCCACTCTCTTCCCAGTCCGAAGCACTAATTTTTTTTTTCTATACAAATGTACAATATATCACAAGTATGATGAGCAGGCAGGCAGCGGGCATTGGTGGCATCGGATTGAGATGCAAATTAGTGGCGGAGGGCTGGGTCAGTTGATGGTGGGCAAGTTTGTAAGCCATTGGTGGTGGTTGCGGGCATTGGCTCAGCGGCGGTAGTGGTCATCGGCAGGATTCGGCAGACATTATGGCTGTAGTGCCTCACCAGCCACTGACCTCACCGCATGTCACTGGCTTTGAGTACTAGACTAGCTCTGGGTCCACAAATGTGATCGAAAAACGGCATGATCCCTATATAGCTAAGAGTATGCCCACTGGCGTGCGCAGCACATTTTATTAGGGGGTGCACCGTCAGAGGGGTGTGTCTAGCACCGCCTTTTGGGCGTGTTTAGTACCATCTATTGATGGTCAACACATATAAAATATCCATCTTTGTACCAATCCTAATAAAGCAGATACATTGTCAGATGTTGTGGTGTGCACCAAACAAACACCCCTGATGGCACTCACTGCAATTACACTGCTCCTCCTCAGCCTGGTCTTGCTGCCCCTCTCTTTCCCCTGCAAGCTCCTAAGAGGAACGCTGGCTGCATGCTGCTCCTCATCAGTGGCTGGCGTTGGCATAGCATAGAAGGAGAGAGGTGTGTATGTGGCGGGTGTGACGGGTGGGCATGCGAGCAGCATGACGTAATCACGTCACATCACACTGTTTTTATACATGGAGGCGGAGCTGGGAATTTGAAAGCCGGTGTCAGTGGCACCCTTGATTAACCCAGGCGTCCAGTCAGTAATACATTCCTGACAGGGTGCAGCGCAGTGGGGACAGTAATCAGCCTGCTCGACGATCGCTGCATCAGGCATGTGAGATCGGGGTGCCAGACATTAGGGAATGCCTGTGCGCACCAGGCACCCCCCCCATGCGCACACCTATGAGTATGCCACTCAAGTGCTTTGGCCACACGAGTGGACTCCAGAATGCTAGTCTGACACAACCAGTATATGGTTGATTATTCAACAGGTGAACAGAATGGATTGATGGGATCTCTCCTGTTCTGCAGCATTCTGAGCACTAGTTGTAACAGTTGTATCAACTGATCAGAAAAAGAAACAGTATTGCTCTTGTTCCATACATGAATAGCAGTCTGCAGGATGTTTTACATCCTTACCCTGAATCCTCTCTGTCTTAGTAACCTCCCCTTTAATACTATTGTAATTGAGATGGGTATATATCTCCCTCTACTAAATAATAAATAAACAAAAATATCGCGTAAGCAATTTATATGTTCAAATTAAGAATTACATATTATGAAAGGTTTTTGTATGCACTGAATGAATATTCTTATTGATGTGGAAAGAGAACGGCTTGTTCCACACTAGTTCTATTGTCTCTTTAACACCTGCCCCTATGCTCTGAGAATGGATATATTTGTCTCACTTTAATGATGTCAGTGTTTACTTCTATTCGGGTTATTCTGTCCGCATTTCATGTCTAACAATGTTTATTGTTTATTTTTTATTGTTATTTGTAAATTAAACTGTATATCTTTTAAATGTATATTTCTGACAACAATGAGTCTATAGAAAGTGTACTATGTACCCAGTGCCGGCGTTACCCGCTCAGCAAAGGGATGCAAAGCAGGGAGGCGCCAAGCATGAGAGGCGCTCTCCCTGCTCTGCATCCCTGTGCTGTGTGCTGTTGTTGTCGGCTGCCGCTGCGCCTATCACACTGTGGCAGACAGTGGCGCTGGCAGCATAAGGCGCTGCTCTTCTAGTCAACCCAGGCAGCCAGCGGGAGGAGAGGGGTGAGTTGGAAGGGTCGGCCATAAAGAGCAAGTGATGGCCCCGGGAGCAGAGAGCTTGTTACTGCTGACTGCAGTACTGCGAGGAGCCACTAGATGCCCCCATCTCCATAGAGCCATCTAACCTGCCTAAAGGAACGATAGATAGACAGCCTGGGACCCTGTGCATGTGCAGAGGAACTTAACTGAGTGAGTTTATTTTTCTGTGTGATTATCTATCTATCTGACTGTCTATTTCATTGCACTTGGATCTGTCTCTGTACAGTATCTATCTATCTATCAAAATATATATATATATATATATATATATATGTGTGTGTGTGTGTGTGTGTGTGTGTGTGTGTGTGTGTGTGTGTGTGTGTATATATATATATATATATATATATATATATATATATATAAAAAAAAGGGGGAGATTATTGCGCCACTTGTGTACAACCCCAGTAATCTACTAACCACGTGTAAAATAAATAACACTCCCTATGGGTTAATACAGGGCGTCAGCTGTCCCCCAAAACACAGGGATGGTGGTTCCCTGTAGCAACGGATTAATAACACACGGGGGGGGGGGGGGGGGATATAGCGTCCAATGGTGTCTTAAAATAATTCAATAAAAGTGGATCTAGAAGATATATAAAAATATATGTAATATATCTATAAAATAATAACAACTTGGTATGAGGTCACTGCCAGGTAGCCCAACGCGTTTCGTCATTCAGACTTCATCAAGTCTGAATGATGAAACGCGTTGGCCTACCTGGCAGTGACCTCATACCAAGTTAAGTTAAAATTGTTTTACATATTTTAACATACATTTTAACTGGTATTATATTGCATTGTGTCTATTGTTTTTATCCCATTTTTTAAGGAGTTTTGCTGCTCAAATTTTAGTCTAGCTGTTTAATCATTGTCTGTTTTAATGTATTAATAAATTAACTTTTTATAGATCCACTCGATCTGGTTATTCATTATTTTATAGATATATTACATATATTTTTATATATCTTCTAGATCCACTTTTATTGAATTATTTTAAGACACCATTGGTCGCTATATCCCCCACCCCCCCGTGTGTTGGATGGAGATTATATATATATATATATATATATATATATATATATAGTCCATAGATTGTGCAGCACTAAGAGACTGGACATTGGTGAATGCACAAAACCCTGCAGGGTGTTTTTAATGAAATGGTGAACATTTTGGGGACTTGTTCCCTTCTTCAGATAAAAATACACTGCAAAGTTTGACAATAAATACAAAAGATAATGAGTAATAACTTACCCCCCCCCCCTCTCCCGTTCCTCCCCCAGTGTGGTCCGTGATCCTGCCGGCTTGTATTTATTGTCACACTTTGACCTGTATTTTTGTCTGAAGAAGTGAACAAGTCACCATTTGATTAAACACACACTGCGGGATTTTTTGCATTCACCAATGTCAAGTCTCTGAGTGCCGCCAGATCGTGGACTACATGTGTGTGGGAGCCATCACCAACTAGGAGGGCACCAGAGCAAGTAATTGACTGAACGGAGTGCCGGGGCTTATTGCATATGTATATATATAAATATATATATCTATTTGTATGTTCGGCACTCCAAATTGTGTATAAAAATAGTTGCCTGGTGCCGTCCGATGTAAATATCGAGTAGGTTGCAATGGCGGCAGCACTCAGTCATTCAAGAAACATGCTAGAAATTGCTTTTACATTTCGGTTTTATTAAAAAATCATTGTCAGGAATTGTGTGACCGTGAGTGCCGCTGCAATTGCAACCTACTATATTGGTACTAATGTGTGGCCACACTCCACCTGTTTTTTTTAACCTTTGGCACGCACTGCCCCTTTGTTATGCATGGGAGGGAGGGCGCAAATTTATAGTTTGCAGGGGGACGCCGAACACCCTTGCACCGGCCCTGTATGTACCGCTCCTAAAAGAGTGAACATAAGGGTAATGATTCCAACACACCTGAGCCCTGATCCTAGCACACACACCTGTCTGTGATGATTTCTGAAAGACAGGATAAAAGGACTATGGGAGAGGCTCAGAATCCATACTCTGCCTCTTGACAAAGCCGCCCTGTGTGCGGAGAAATGGAGGAGGGACCCCTGGGACCACCATTGCGCAAAGGAGAAGTATACTGCTCATTTGCAACTGGGCATTCATTTGGCTCCCTTCACCACCATCACGCCACTGGTATCATTGTATTCAGATTGACAGCGCTGCACAGCGGCTTTTCTGCACGGACGTACCCGCCGCGTAGCCATCAGCGGCTGTGTACAGTAACTCCCTCCAGCCGGAGTCTGGTTCATAGAAGTCTTGCACAGTGACCATCTGCATCGCTCCAGTTGCAGTCGGCCAAGTGAACGGATGAACCCTGCATCTCCTGATAGGAGTCTGATAGGAGAGGCACGGCGGAGAGGAGAGAGACTGACCGGGACTCTAGTCGGACCATCATCCCTTACAGTATAGCGCAAGTAGCGGAGGTCGGGAGGAATGAGCGAAGCTCCCTGCTACCTTAAAGTAGGAGAGCGTCCAGCAACGAGTACCGCAGCGCTGACAAGGGCTGTCGCATGGATGAGCTGGTGGAGGTGATGTGGAGAGCAGAGAGGGGAGCATCACACCGAGAGGTACTAGTTATTAGCGCACTGTCAGACCACTGCTTAGAGGAGCCCAACGCTACGGGATAGAAGGAGGGCACAGCCGTCTCAGCGTGTCAGTGAGAGGAGGAGGTGGGTCAAGGAGGGGCCGATTGCAGGAGGCCATCCTTTATAGACCAGAGACTGCGCCTATTCAAATGTATTGAGTAAACTGGGGACTTTCCGCTGCTATAATCAGGTGTGACCCCCTGCGTACATACCATTAAGTTCCCATCTGTGCTACTAACGGAATGGGGGAGAGTTTATTAATTGCAGCACATTTACAGCCCAGGTGCCAGCGTGGACATTTATCCTGTCAGGAAATATTGAATAATACAAAGAGGACAATCAGTAGGGGGCTAGTACCCACACTAAACTATTCGCACTATAGAGACGGTAGTATGCACTTGGGTCCTTCTGATGACTAGTCATACGCTGTAGCAGCCTACAATATATATATATATATATATATATATATATATATATATATATGGCATGCAGAATCGGGCGGCACTCTCGGCGTAGAAATGAAGACAGACAGGCAAGTCTGATGTTCTAATCAACGTTTCAATGTCTATTACGGCATTTTCGTCAGGATAAAAGATTACAATGTGTTACTCACCCTTTTAACTCCGTCTGATGATCCATGGCGCCTCCGGCCAGTAGCGTCCCGCTCCGTCCAAATGATGACGCCATTACGAGGCGCCGGCTGCGGCGTCAAGGAGCACCCGGACCGGAGCTTTATTCAGTAATATTATCACCAGTTGTTAATCATTCACAAAGTCTATGCATTACTCCTAGACATCATTATGGGTTAATTGTATCTATATTTATATGGAAATATGTACTATGTCTCATCTCATGTTGACACATTTATAGTGCACAGTAGTATTGATTCTTATTTGACCCATGATGTATTCTGTGGATAACTTTGGGTTTATTGTTTGTTTTTGGTTTGCACATCACAGGGGGGTTGTTTCTGTGTGCTCCGGTCCGGGTGCTCCTTGACGCCGCAGCCGGCGCCTCGTAATGACGTCATCATTTGGACGGAGCGGGACGCGACTGGCCGGAGGCACCATGGATCATCAGACGGAGTTAAAAGGGTGAGTAACACATTGTAATCTTTTATCCTGACGAAAATGCCGTAATAGACATTGAAACGTTGATTAGAACATCAGACTTGCCTGTCTGTCTTCATTTCTACGCCGAGAGTGCCGCCCGATTCTGCATGCTACATTGGACACAGCGCTGCTGTTACCAGGGAGGGCACCGGCTGCATTACTTGTTCATATTGAATTTTGGGAATTGGGAGTGCCGTGGACTTTGCACACGTATTTGGACCACCACGACCGCGCAGGTCTGTGGTCATACACAGGCACCCACCCCTGGACATTACCACGTCTGGACTATTGGTTGTGGAGCACATTAGCACGTGTCATTCAGGCACCTCACTTTTATTTCTTCCACCTCTTATCCACACGGAGAGTCCTGCACAGACTCATGATGTCGGTACAAACCGACACAGAATTGGAAGATTTGCTTTCAGCTATTGAATTAACACCTGGTGAGACTTTCAGTTACTCCGATGTCGATGCAACTAGATTGCGCTTTAAAGAAGATTTTGCGGCCACGGGTGGTATACCCGATAACATTCATCTATTTCGTGAACTTTTTAAACTAAAACGCAGAGAAAAAGATTTCTATTACCACGGAGTAACTTTATCTGATTATCATCGACAAGGAAAAATACCGAGGGGTTTCCGCATTAAAAATATCCCCACCATAGGGAGATTTAACGCAGCTTTTTGCAAAAAATGGGTCTCCATTTTAAATAAATGTTCCTATGACCTAATTCTTTTGGTCATCGAGGAGGTCACACGTGAGCTTGAAGTCATTCGGACTCAAATTGACACCTTTGAGTCCGCTCATAAATCTACCCTACAGATGGACACTTCCACAAATTGGTACGACAAACTTACTGTTCAAATTGAAAAATATCAGAAAGATTTGATTTCATATAAACGTAATAAACTGGACATTGTCAATAATGATTATGCCAAAAGACAGGTGTATCCTTGGATTTCAGGCACACCGATCACCAAACGACCAGCGAGGCGACGTCCCTTTAACCGTTTCAACGCACACCACCTGGACACTGACTCCTCCACGGAGGGCACAGCAACAGCCAGTGAAGCTGAAATTCCATGCCCTAGCCAAGGTCTTCCCCCTTTAGGGACACGCACACGGGCACAATTAACAAATCCAGGCGCCAATTCACGAGGCGAGGTGGGCAATGCAAAAGGTCGGCGAGAAAGAAAAACAACATACTCAAAACGGAGATGATTTTTAATTTATCAGATCGTCAATTTTCTCCCACGGAGCTACAAGTTTTGTCCAAAGGACTAAACTTTGTTCCTACTACCAAACCAGATCTTTTTAATTGGAAAATCGAACAATATAAATTAGAGTGACAACTTCGCCTAAAAGAACATTTTTTCCAACATCCAACCACATCTCCTACACATACGACAGTGCCACCAGCTCTTCGTGTTAAATCTAAGTTTGATCCAGTGTCTCAAAACAAATCTATCAAAATCTTTTCCAGGACGGTAAACCATCAAGTTCAAAACACCTTCAAACATGCCAAACATGTCCATTCCAATCTATCCAAAATTGAATGGCAATCCCTCACTGACCTAAGTAATTATGATGACATCGTCATACGCCCGGCGGATAAGGGGGGAGCCCTAGTGATACAAAATGTTCACGACTATATTGCCGAGTTAGACCGTCAATTATCAGATAATACCACCTATCGGAAATTGTCATCTGATCCCACTGCTTCCTTCAAAAAGGAACTAGATAACGTTCTGTCACAGGCAGCGAAGGATGGCCACTTAACACCAGCACAATTTGAGGCTTTGACCACACGATTTCCAGTGGTACCAATATTGTATTCAGTACCAAAACTGCATAAAGACATCAAATCCCCCCCAGGACGCCCGATAATTTCGGCAAGAGGATCTTTGTTCCAGAAAATCTCCATCTTCCTGGACTATCACTTGCAACCATGCATTCAATCGATTGATCATTGCCTTAAGGACACCACAGCACTTCTGAACAAATTGGCCACCATCCATTCAGTCCCAAGTGGTTGCATATTAGCAACTATTGATGTTAAAAATCTATACACATGCATCCCTCACACTGATGGACTTAAGGCTGTGGAAACCCTAATCCGAAACAACCCTCATTTCACTGGACCTAACATTGATTTATTTTTAAATTTGTTACAATTAACCTTACAGCAAAATTATTTCTTATTTAATAACAATTTTTATTTACAGCTGTCAGGTTGTTCCATGGGGAGCAACGTCTCGCCCTCGTTCGCAAACAGTTTCATGTTGCGGATTGAGGACGAGCTGTTCCTGTCCAATGAAGCAACCAAACCTCCATGTTTTGTTATATTTACGATTTATTGACGACCTGCTATTATTGTGGACAGGACCCCGCAATTCACTAGAATCTTTACTTAATACACACAATTTGTCTGATTCCCCAGTGAAATTCACTTATACCATACATGACAAAAGCATCAGTTTCTTAGACGTACAGATCTCGATACGTGAGGATAAAATTGATACATCCTTATTTACTAAAAGCACGGACAGAAATAACATCTTATTAGCGTCCAGTCATCACCCAATCTCCTTACGTAAGGGTCTCCCTTATTCGCAGATGTTGCGTCTTAAACGCATCATCAGCGATGAAACTCAACTAGAAGTTGAATGCGACAACATGATTGCTAAATTCATGCAGAGGGGTTACAGCCAATCGGATTTAATAACCATCAAAGAAAAAGTACTCAAAATACCAAGAAGTAGCACGTTAAATTCTGTTAAACAAACTGATTACACAGATGGATTAATTTGGGTGAACCAATTTAATACCCAAAGCTCTGAAATCAGCAAAATAACAAAAAAAATTTGGCCTATTATACAAACCGACAAAAAAATTGGTATTCAATCCAACACACGAATCATGCCAGCGTACCGTAGAGGCAAGAACATTCGTGATTTTTTAGTTAAGACTAATGTCGAGAGTACTCGGAAAAAAAGTAATATTAACACTTTCCTCAAATCCTCCTGTCCGGGTTGCTTCAGATGCTTGGGCTGCACTACATGCAGCCATATGCTGACAGGTGATTCCTTCTATCATCCCTTCACGGGAAAAAAATTTAGGATAAAACATCGTGTCACCTGCACCACCAGATTCGTGGTCTATGTACTAAGTTGTCCTTGCGGTCTCCACTACGTGGGAAAAACTGACTGCATGTTTAAAGAACGGATGGCTGGACATCGTGCCTCCATCAGAGCTGCAATCTCTACAGATAGAAGTGATCAACCCGTTGCAAGGCACTTCTTGCAGGCTAAACACTCAGTAGCTGTCTTACGACATCGAATTATTGATCACATTCCCCCATTAAAACGAGGGGGAGATCGGGCTCAACTTTTACTTAGAGCGGAGGCCAAGTGGATATTTACACTGGATACCCTGTCTCCCAAAGGGTTAAATGAACAAGCGGGACTGTCAGCCTTTCTATAACTGGTCAGCTACCCGCACATTTTCCCATAGATATGTTGGTTTTCAGCTAAGAACAGTGCTTTACGTATCAAAACTATCTTAACACTTTATTCAGTAATATTCTCACCAGTTGTTAATCATTCACAAAGTCTATGCATTACTCCTAGACATCATTATGGGTTAATTGTATCTATATTTATATGGAAATATGTACTATGTCTCATCTCATGTTGACACATTTATAGTGCACAGTAGTATTGATTCTTATTTGACCCATGATGTATTCTGTGGATAACTTTGGGTTTATTGTTTGTTTTTGGTTTGCACATCACAGGGGGGTTGTTTCTGTGTGCTCCGGTCCGGGTGCTCCTTGACGCCGCAGCCGGCGCCTCGTAATGACGTCATCATTTGGACGGAGCGGGACGCGACTGGCCGGAGGCGCCATGGATCATCAGACAGAGTTAAAAGGGTGAGTAACACATTGTAATCTTTTATCCTGACGAAAATGCCGTAATAGACATTGAAACATTGATTAGAACATCAGACTTGCCTGTCTGTCTTCATTTCTACGCCGAGAGTGCCGCCCAATTCTGCATGCTACATTGGACACAGTGCTGCTGTTACCAGGGAGGGCACCGGCTGCATTACTTGTTCATATTGAATTTTGGGAATTGGGAGTGCCGTGGACTTTGCACACGTATGTATATATATATATATATATATATATATATGTATATATTGAAAGACATTGGCGTCCTATGCCTAGCAGAACAAGAACTTGAATCGCCCTCATTATAGCTGCCTAGTTTACCAAGCAATTGAATCGCCCTCATTCGTTACTAGCATTCGTGGATGGTGGTGGAGCCAGATAGTTGGCCATTGTCTCCCGGGCAGTCTCTATCTGCAATTATAGGAACTAACACCAATATGTTTCGCCATCTCATGCGATGGTGCGAGAAGCAAGAGCGGGGGAGTAAGGTAGCCTCAAATAGTTTCTCTGTGAGAGGTATCTATCAGAGTGCAGTAGTAGAAAGCCTGTAAGGGGTGCCGAAGGCGAAGTAGATCCTGTTATTAAATCTCAACCAATGAAGTACAGGCTAGATAGCTGTTTCGAGGGAAGTGACATCGATAATGAGAGTAAACATCAGTTATTAGAACAGCTCAAGTTGAGGGAAAATGTGTTCACTAGGAGTGAATGGGATCTAGAGTGGAACATCACATTAAATTGAACAATGAGCACTCCATTTCGGGAGAGATCCAGGAGGTTGGCTCCTGCCGATTTCGACGATGTCAGGGCACATCTACGCAATCTATTGGAAAACAATGTTATAGCGGATTCAGAGAGTCAGTATGCTTCACCCATTGTTGTGGCACGAAAGAAGAGTGGAGAGATTCGGTTATGCATAGATTACCGCACTCTGAACAGTCGAACGGTTCCTGATCAGTACACTGTACTAAAGGTGGATGAGGCTTTAGATTGCCTCCAGGGGAGCCAGTGGTTCTCTGTCCTTGACTTGCGGTGCGGGTATTATCAGATCCCGATGAGCGTAGCTGACCGACAGAAAACGGCATTCATATGTCCAATCAGGTTCTTTGAATTTCTGTAGATGCCTAAAGGCATAAGAGGGGCCCCAGCTACTTTTCAGAGAACAATGGAAAAAACTGTTGGTGACATGTGTTACCGCGAGGTCTTGGTGTACCTGGATGACATCATAGTGTTTGGGAAAGACCTAGAGGAACACAACAAATGGCTACTTAAGGTGCTGGACAGATTGCAGGCTCGGGGGTTGAAGCTGTCCGTGGAAAAATGCAAGCTGTGTAGATCCTCGGTCAAGTATCTGGGACATATCGTGAGTAGGCACGGTATAGCTACGGATCCAGATAAGGTGGCTACTGTGAAGAAATGGCCCAGCCCAGAAAATCTTAAGGAGTTAAGGTACTTTTTAGGCTTCTGTGGCTATTACCGTAAATTTGTATCCCTGTATTCTAAAATTGCTAAGCCATTAACTGAACTGACAAAAGGGTACCCGCCTGTCACCAAGAACCCTCACTCTAACTCGGAGGGAGGAAAACTCTACTATAAACCTAAAGAGAAAGCGCTAAAAATAATTGTGTGGTCAGAGTACTAAATTAAATTTAAAAAAGTGGTACCTGTAAGAAAAAAGGGGTGTTAATAAAATAATGTTTACACTCTTTTGAGTGAAGTGGTAAGGAGTAGCCCGCAAACTGATGTTAATAGTCCTGGTTTGCCAGATGGTTAATTCCTACCTGTCCCTGCACTTAGTTGTTTCGGAGCCGCTGGTGTTGGTGAGCACTGCGGCTCTGATCCTTGAGTGCGGCGGATGGCGTGGCTGGCGGCGCTGAGTCCCGCTGCGTCCAGCGGGCTGTATGCGCAGATGGCGTGTTCCCGGCTTCCGTCACCGCTGATATTAGCGGGTCGTGTTGCGGCCGATGTCCTGGCCGTGCGGTGGGCTTTTTCTCCTTTGAATGATGCAGTCTCCAACGCGTTTCATGCGGTTGCACTTTTTCGAGGAGTGAATAAAAGTTCTTTATTTGATTTCTAATTTATATTAAAAAATACCGGAACTTCTGCCCAGAAATGACCTCATTTTTAGTGGGAACCATGTGCCAGGTTCTCCACATATAAAAGGATTGATAAAAACTTCACATATGCATTAAATGAGAACATAAAATATATTTTTAGGTACCGCTGTAATTGAAGGTGCATGGAATTTTATTTATGAGCTATAGGGTATGGATTTTTATTTTCTGTAGGTTATATCTAATTGATTATTGCAAGCTGTTCATATCAATTTATTGGTGTTATTTGGTGAACAAATTTTTTTTTTCCGTAGAAATGGATTTAATTCAAATTCTATATTCAGGCCTTTCGGGGCAATGGTTTTCAGGTCGAAAATCCATTTTGTTTCCACCATTTTTAGTTCTTTCGAAATATTGCCTCCTCTCCAATTAGCGTGTATTTTTCTAATCACCATGAACTTTGTGCCAGTTGGGTTTTTATTGTGGACTTCATGGTAATGTTTAGAGACACTATGCATGGTCAGTCCTTTCTTTATGTTATTAATGTGCTCTGCAAACCTGATCTTTGCTTTCCTTTTTGTTTGTCCAATCTATTGGAGGTTGCAGGGGCATTGTAGAAGGTAAATTACCCCTTCCGTATCGCAACTCAGCATTTGATTAATATGATACGTTTTCCTTGTTACTGTAGACGAGAAATGTGTTGTGTTTTTCGTTGTCCTATTGCTTATTGCGCAAGCTTTGCAATTTAAGCACTGTCGGTAACCTTTGTTGACGAGATCAGTCTTTTTTACCTTGATGGTGTAGGTGGCTTTTCACAATCGTCTGTTTAATAGATTGAGCTCTTCGGTAAATGATTCTTGGTTGTTCAGGTAGTATATATTTTAGTGTCTCATCCAATTGTAAAATAGGCCAATGCTTCCATATCATTTTTTCCACTATTGCTGTATTGCTGCTGTATTGAGTAATGAATGGTAATTCAATAGACTTTTCCTTTTGGTCTTTGTATTTGATTAGGTCTTTTCTGTCGGTTTGTTTCAATCTGTCGATGTGGTTTTGAATTTCCAATTTAGAGTAACCCTTTTCTATGAAGTTGTTTTTCATGAGTTCACTTTGTGTGAGAAAGATGTCTTCGTCTATGCAATTTCTTCGCAGTCTTTTGAAATTGACCTCCTGGAATATTTTTAATCCATTTTCTGTGGTGATTGCTGTGGGTGGGGAGTGTGTTGTTACCCTTAACTTCCTTAAAATGTGTTCCTGTTTTTATTTTTTGATGCTGGATATATATTTCAAGGTCTAAAAATATGACTTGTTGTTGGCTAGTTGTTGTAGTGAAGGCCAAATTTAATTGATTATTATTTATATGTGTGATGAATTGTTGTAATTTGTCTCCTGGTCCATCCCAAATGAAAACTACATCGTCTATGTAGCGGTACCAACAAATCAAATTTTCTGAAAATATATTTTCTGCCCAGATCGTGTCGTCCTCCTATTTTGACACGAAGAGATTTGCGTAACTCGGAGCTAGGGGTGCGCCCATTGCGGTGCCACATTTTTGAAGGTAAAATTTATCGTTGTACTAGAAATAATTGCGAGTCAGTATGAATTCAATATTGGCCATAATGAAATTTATTTGTTGGTTTGGAATGGTGGTTTGAGTGGATAGATAGTGTCTGGTATGGGCACAGCCTGCTTCGTGTGAAATGCACGTGTATAATGATTTAACATCGGCCGTTCCTAGTGTGTATGATGTTTTCCAAGTTATATTTTCTAGGATCTGAAGAATGCTAATTGTGTCTTTAAGATAGTTCTTTTGGGGAGTTACTAGATTCTGTAAGAAATAGTCAGTGTATTTAGATAAATTTGAAGTGATGGAATTGATGCCAGAGATAATCGGTCGTCCAGGTGGATTTGTCAGATGTTTATGCATTTTTGGCAGAAAATAAAATGTTGGAATTTTTGGATCTGGTTGAAAAAGATAATCAAATTCTTTTTTATTGATGATGCCTATTTCTAGGCCTTCTACAAGATGTTCATGTAATTCTTTTACAAATCTTTGTGTCGGCCACTTGTGTCGCTTAGCTTAGTCACACAGCGACCTTGGTGCGCCTCTTTTTTTTCTTTGCATCATGTGCTGTTTGGGGACTATTTTTTGAAGTGCCATCCTGTCTGACACTGCAGTGCCACTCCTAGATGGGCCAGGTGTTTGTGTTGGCCACTTGGGTCGCTTAGCTTAGTCACACAGCTACCTCATTGCACCTCTTTTTTTCTTTGCATCATGTGCTGTTTGGGGACTATTTTTTTGAAGTACCATCCTGCCTGACACTGCAGTGCCACTCCTAGATGGGCCAGGTGTTTGTGTCGGCCACTTGTGTCGCTTAGCTTAGCCATCCAGCGACCTCGGTGCAAATTTTAGACTAAAAATAATATTGTGAGGTGTTCAGAATAGACTGAAAATGAGTGTAAATTATGGTTATTGAGGTTAATAATACTATGGGATCAAAATGACCCCCAAATTCTATGATTTAAGCTGTTTTTGAGGGTTTTTTGTAAAAAAACACCCGAATCCACAACACACCCGAATCCGACAAAAAATTTTCATGGAGGTTTTGCCAAAACGCGTCCGAATCCAAAACACGGCCGCGGAACCGAATCCAAAACCAAAACACAAAACCCGAAAAATTTCCGGTGCACATCACTAATACATACTGTAGCATACTTACACACAACACACACAGCATACATACGTACGTACGTACGTACGTACGTACATACAAAGTAAACAAACAAACAAACACACACCATTAATCACTAACCATACCAAGAGAGAAGAGGAGCTGGAGGAGATTGTCACTGCCGGCGTCCATGTGAGAGGTGCTCCCTCTGCTGCCTGCAATGTATCCAGCGCTGCAGAGAGCTCTGCTGATCAGAGCTCTCTGTGAGGAGCAGCCATGCGTGTTTGCTTGGCAGCTCTGATTGTGACTGAAGGTGTGACCGGCCAGTGCAGAGATGGATACAGGGCAGTCTCCATCTCTGGAAAACAAATTTGATCCATGCGGGAGAGGGTTGGGGGGAGGGAGGTTCTGCACCACTGCCACCAACGGCAAACTTTATTAAAAAAAAAATCAAAAAATCACGTAAACGTACAGTGCTTGATGGTAGGCAGGGGGCCCCCAATATAAGGGGGGCCTGGGGTACTGTGTCCCCTTGGCACCCCCCTTAATCCGGCTCTGGTGCCAGATACATGTGCCCACCACAGTGCCAAATCCACATGCCGACCACAGTGCCAGATCCACATGACCATTTTTACACTGCAATTTAGATTTCAATTTGAACACACCCCACCAAAATCTAACCCTCTCTGCACATGTTATATCTGCCCACCTGCACTGCACATGGTTTTGCCCATTAGAGGAAAAAGTTGTTTCTGCTGCAGGGTACACTGGGCTCCACAAGGATAGACATAGGGGGTGTAGAGTAGGATCTTGATCCGAGGCACCAACAGGCTCAAAGCTTTGACTGTGCCCAGAATGCACAGCGCCGCCTCCTCTATAACCCCGCCTCCCTGCTCAGTTTTGTAGTTGGTGCTGCAGTAAGCAGGCACATAACAAAGGGGCTGCTCCAGGCAGCCCTAAGAAGAGCTGTTTTTGAAGAAAAAAGTGAAGACTACAAGGGCAGCAGCGGTGGTAAATGTCAGAAGACATTCACTGCTGCAGCTCCAGCTCTCCCCAGCGGCACTGTACACTCCCGAGCCCTGGTTGCCGGGTAACTACAGCAGGAGGCTCCGGTTTTCTTCAGTCAGGCACACATGACGGGGGCTCTCCGGGATCACGTGGCCGCGCTTCGGGAGGTGGTAAGTGGGTCCCGCTTGCGGGACCCGGTCTTTATCGCGATCCGGCGCGGTCAGTGGGAGGCGGGCCGCGTGCTGGCGGTGGACACTGGCAGTATAGGCGATCCCACTAGATCACCAGGGCATGGGTGCAGGTCAGGTTTTCTCTCTAAACCATTTTCAGTAGCCCACAGTACCAGGTGGTTTTGCCAGCAGGGGGGTAAGGCTTAGACCTGAAGCCCCTCCCCCAGCCCCAGGGCACCATTTCCAGCAAATGTTCCCGCCCTGGAGTTGCATATCTGTCTCTCCCTCACTCCCTGTCAGTGTCTGGGCGCCATTATCTCTCAGCTTCACTGTTCCTGGGACTGCTTGGGCAAATCCTCCTGTGTAAAGCCGCCTGGTTGTCAGTGCTGTGCCTTTACATGACACTTAAGTATTCTACCTGCCTTTTTAGACAGTGCTAGTTAAGAAAGAATGCATTTAGTCAGGGTTTTCTAGTACAATTACCCTGTGATATACATCCAGTTCTTACTGTGCAGTGTTATATCTATTGACTACATAGCTATATATATATATAAGCTAGTCCAGTGCAGTATTATTGTCAGTAATAACCTCTGCAATGTACAAACTGTGACTATCTGTGTGTGCATTAGCTAGCTGAGTGGTGTCCATTTCGTGTCTTTCACTCAACTTGCTATCCCTATATTCTATAACCTGAGGGGGCTTGGTGCGTCAGGTTTTATATTGATATAGGATTTTCACAAAGATATTCTTTAATACGTATTTTTCTCTGTGATTTAGTCACCATATCTCTCCTTTATCTCTGCTAGTGCTGACTACACTGCGCAGAGGTTTGGGTAAGAGGTATTGTGCTGCTGCCAATTGTACTGTGTTACCTGATACTGCAAGTTATATCATGTCTGCTTCTGAGGGTAACGGTTCTGGGGCTGAACACACTACAGGTGTAGCTGAAGCCACAGACCCCTATGAGGAAAATATAGCAGCTGGGGGCTCTGGTTCTGGGGGCTCCTTGCCTCCCAGTGGGACTGTGGCAATGGGGGTACATAATGACCCACCATGGGCCGCTTTTTCCACGCTTCTACATACGCTAGTCAATAAACTAACACCCCCTATGGGATCCCCTATGCCGGTACAGCCGTATGTGGTCCCTGCAGCTAACCCGCCGTGGGCGGAAAATTTATCTGCTCAATTGAGGAAGTTGAACCAGTCCCTGACTACTAAAAAGTATGACCATCGCTCGAGTTACTTACCCTGTGCGATGAATCCAGCGTTGATGGGCCCGGAATTTACGTTAGACATCCACCCTCCAAATGCCTGTACACGCCTGCATTCGCCACACTACTCCCAGAAAATGGTCAGTTGACACCCGGAACACCGTCCTTCTGTCAATCTTGTGGTCACCGCTGCGACCGCTTTGTTCGCTAGCAGTGTTGATGCCCGTCGACTGCCGTTAGCAGGCAACGGCGCGCCTGCGCAATGCGGCCGCAGCGCATGCACAGTTCCGACCCGATCACGTGGCTGCGATGAAGCGCAGCATGCGATCGGGTTGGAATGACTCCCAATATGCCCCCACTGTGCCAGATACACATGATATGCCCCCCACAGTGTCAGATACACATGATATGCCGCCAGTAGTGCCAGATACACATGATATGCCCCCAGCAGTGGCAGATACACATGATATGACCCCACTGTGCCAGATACACATTATATGTCCCCACATTGTCAGATACACATTATATGACTCCACATACACATTATATGCCCCCAGCAGTGTAGTGCCAGATGCACTTTATATGCCCCCAGCCATGCAGTGCCAGGTACACATAATATGCCCCCAGTGTCAGCTACATGTATTATGCCCCCACAGTGCCAGATACAAATAATATGCCCCCACAGTACCAGATACACATGCCCATACTGTGCCAAATATACATACGTCCCACAGTGCCAGATACACATAATATGCCCCCACAGTGCCAGATACACATAATATGCCCCCCACAGTGTCAGATACACATAATATGCCCCCACATTGCCAGATACACATAATATGCCTCCACATTGTCCGATACACATATTATGCCCCCACAGTGTCAGATACACATAATATGCTACCACAGTGCCAGATACACATAATATGCAACCACAGTACCACATACACATGCCCCTCCAGTGTCAAATGCACATGCCCACCACAGTGCCAGATACATGTGACCCTCACAGTGCCAGATACACATGACCACACAGTGCCAGATACATATGCCCCCCACAGTGCCAGATACACGTGCACCCTACAGTGCAGGAAACACGTGCCCCCCACAGTGCCGGACACAGTGCTAGATACAGGTGCCCCTCACAGTGCCAGATCCACGTGCCCATCAGAGTGCCAGATCCACATGCCAACCACAATGCCAGATCCATGTGCCCCCACAGTACCAGATCCATGTGCCCTCACAGTGCCAGATCCACATGCTCCCACAGTGCCAGATCCACATGCTCCCACAGTGCCAGATCCACATGCCCCCTACAGTGCCAGATACATGTGCCCACCACAGTGCCAGATACATGTGCCCACCACAGTGCCAAATCCACATGCCCACCACAGTGCCAGATCCACATGCCCACCACAGTGCCAGATACATGTGACTGCCACAGTGCCAGATCCACATGCCCACCAAAGTGCCAGATCCACATGCCATAGTAACATAGTATCTAAGGTTGAAAAAAGACAATTTGTCCATCAAGTTCAACCTATTTGTGGTCTCCTATGCAGGATTATTGGTATAAAATTTTGACTGATGCTGATGTCTGCCGTTACGTTTTATCCCTCTTTTTTATAATAACTATAGTGCGTGACTATGCACCATAACCCTGGATATCCTTATCCATTAGGAATTTATCTAATCCATTCTTAGAGGTGTTGATTGAGTCCGTCATTACAACTCCCTCAGGCAGGGAATTCCAAACACGTATCGTCCTTTCTGTGAAAAAGGCTTTACGCCGTATTGTGCGGAAACTCCTCTCCTCTAACCTGAGCGAGTGTCCACGAGTTCTCTGTGTTCATCTAACAAAAACCAGGTCCTGCGCAAGATCTGTGTATTGTCCCCTTATATATTTGTAGATGTTGATCATGTCCCCTCTTAGTCTCCTCTTTTCCAATGTAAACATGCCTAGCCTTGCAAGCCTTTCCTCGTATTCCAGCGTCTCCATTCCCTTAATTTAGTTTGGTCGCCCGCCTCTGAACCTTTTCTAGTTCCAGGATATCCTTTTTGTAGTATGGTGCCCACCACAGTGCCAGATACATGTGACTGCCACAGTGCCAGATCCGCATGCCCACCAAAGTGCCAGATACACGTGCTCCCACAGTGCCAGATCCATGTGCCCCCCACAGTGCCAGATACTCATGCCCCCTACAGTGCCAGACAGGGCTGGATTAAGGCTCCACGGGGGCCGGGGTACTTAATACAAGGGGGCCCCCTAAGTGCTATATATAGTGTATATAGGGGGAGGGGTGTTTCTATATATCACACATATAAGCAGAGAGCTGTTAGAGGCAGTACAGTAAATATTACTGAACAAAAATATAGAAATCACATTTATCCAATGTAGAAAAACAATATTACACTGTCACATAGTAGGTGGTGTAGTATGATGCTGGGGAATGCTTCTTCTAGCATCTAAGGGCACGCAAGCTGCTGGTTACAATAGTACAGGTCTGTATAATCTGCCTGTCACACAATTTATTTTCTGACAGCCCTACTTCAAGACGAAAACCTAATACATGCACAGCATACCTACAAACACACATATAGCATACATACACACACCATACATACTGTACATACACACAACACACACAGCATGGCTACAAATAAACACACAGCATATACACACACACACACACACGCGCGCGCGCGCACACACACACACACACACACACACACATCGTACATACTGTACATATACACAACACATACACGTAGCATACATACACATACATACACAGCATACATACATACATACACAGCATACATACATACATACATACTAGTGATGAGCGGGTTCAGTTCCTCGGAAACCGAACCCCCCCAAACTTCACCCATTTTACACAGGTCCGAGGCATACTCGGATTCTCCCGCATGGCTCGGTTAACCCGAGCGCGCCCGAACGTCATCATCCCGCTGTCGGATTCTCGCGAGATTCGGATTCTATATAAGCAGCCGTGCGTCGCCGCCATTTTCACTCGTGCATTGGAAATGTTAGGGAGAGGACGTGGCTGACGTCCTCTTCGTTTATTAATGTTGATGCAAATATTTGTGCTTATTGCTTAAAAGTGGGGACGGGGGAGCAGCTGTATTATATAGGAGGAGTACAGTGCAGAGTTTTGCTGATCAGTGACCACCAGTTTTATCCGTTCTCTGTCTGAAAAACGCTCCATATCTGTGCTCAGTGTGCTGCATATATCTGTGCTCACACTGCTTTATTGTGGGGACTGGGGACCAGCAGTATTATATAGGAGGAGTACAGTGCAGAGTATTGCTGACCAGTGATCACCAGTATTATACGTTGTCTGCCTTAAAAACGCTCCATATCTGTGCTCAGTGTGCTGCATATATCTGTGCTCACACTGCTTTATTGTGGGGACTGGGGACCAGCAGTATTATATAGGAGGAGTACAGTGCAGAGTTTTGCTGACCAGTGACCACCAGTATATATAGCAGTACGGTACGGAAGGCCACTGCTCTACCTACCTCTGTGTCGTCAAGTATACTATCCATCTAGATTCTATACCTGTGGTGCATTTTAGTTTTGCAGTTTGCTGACAGTGACCACCAGTATATATAGCAGTACGGTACGGAAGGCCACTGCTCTACCTACCTCTGTGTCGTCAAGTATACTATCCATCTAGATTCTATACCTGTGGTGCATTTTAGTTTTGCAGTTTGCTGACAGTGACCACCAGTATATATAGCAGTATGGTACGGAAGGCCACTGCTCTACCTACCTCTGTGTCGTCAAGTATACTATCCATCCATACCTGTGGTGCATTTCAGTTGTGCGCAGTATATATAGTAGTCGGCCATTGCTATTGATACTGGCATATAATTCCACACATTAAAAAATGGAGAACAAAAATGTGGAGGTTAAAATAGGGAAAGATCAAGATCTACTTCCACCTCGTGTTGAAGCTGCTGCCACTAGTCATGACCGAGACGATGAAATGCCATCAACGTCATCTGCCAAGGCCGATGCCCAATGTCATAGTAGAGAGCATGTAAAATCCAAAAAACAAAAGTTCAGTAAAATGACCCAAAAATCAAAATTGACAGCGTCTGATGAGAAGCGTAAACTTGCCAATATGCCATTTACGGCACGGAGTGGCAAGGAACGGCTGAGGCCCTGGCCTATGTTCATGGCTAGTGGTTCAGATTCACATGAGGATGGAAGCACTCATCCTCTCGCTAGAAAACTGCAGTGCCACTCCTAGATGGGCCAGGTGTTTGTGTCGGGCACTTGTGTCGCTTAGCTTAGTCACACAGCGACCTTGGTGCGCCTCTATTTTTCTTTGCATCATGTACTGTTTGGGGACTATTTTTTTGAAGTGCCATCCTGCCTGACACTGCAGAATCAGAATCAGAATCAGAATCAGCTTTATTGGCCAGGTGTACTCACGTACACTAGGAATTCTTTGTGGTACAATGCATTGCCAAGCAGCAACATGGAGGACAAAAAAAAAAAAAAAAAAAAAAAAAGTAGCATACATTACACATATGAGTTCATACTGCACATATGCAACTGTACAGTAGACATATTATACATTTAAGACTAAAAACTAAGGCTGCTTGGCAGAGCAGCACCGAGGCAGCCATCCGCGGCGCCAACTAGAACTCACACAATGCACATAATACAGAAGATTTAAGCATTACATCAAAAGATAAACCACACAGACAAAGACACAGAAGGAATAATGCATGATTGGTGTAGGCATTTTGAGTAATAACCTCCAGGGGTTGTGTATTCCACCATCACAAGGCACCAGGTGCGGCAGCCATCTTAGGCGCACTGCGTAGGATTACCCACGGTGGAATAGTCCACCCCTAGAAGAGAACACAAAATGGGGAGATTGCAGAGTCCTTAAGTTCAGAGTAGGGTTCCAATAGAAACATCAGGTCCACACATTTTTCATCCCATCCACAAGCGCACCAGATAAGGCAGCCATGTTGGGCGCACTACAAGGTTACACAGAGGGAGATGAGCCATACAGGGGCCAAATGCATGTATAGGAGAACTGACACGTGTGTAGGCGTATGCTATACCCTGCATGGAAAGATCCAAATGAAGCACACCCCGCCCACAGGGGAACCATCCGAGGCAGCCATGTGGGGCGCACTGCATAGGTTACTGCTGGCAGGGTGTGCAACCAATGGAGGTACACATTTACGGGAATAGCACACAGTGGGGTGGAAGTACCGTGTAAGAAGAAAGAGAAGAGAGAGACACATTTGCTGGAAAAAAAAAAAAAAAAAGCTGTACTACAGCTGTACTAACAGCTGTAAAAAACAGTGCCACTCCTAGATGGGCCAGGTGTTTGTGTCGGCCACTTGTGTCGCTTAGCTTAGTCACACAACGACCTTGGTGCGCCTCTTTTTTTCTTTGCATCATGTGCTGTTTGGGGACTATTTTTTGAAGTGCCATCCTGTCTGACACTGCAGTGCCACTCCTAGATGGGCCAGGTGTTTGTGTTGGCCACTTGGGTCGCTTAGCTTAGTCACACAGCTACCTCATTGCTCCTCTTTTTTTTTCTTTGCATCATGTGCTGTTTGGGGACTATTTTTTGAAGTGCCATCCTGTCTGACACTGCAGTGCCACTCCTAGATGGGCCAGGTGTTTGTGTCGGCCACTTGTGTCGCTTAGCTTAGTCACACAGTGACCTTGGTGCGCCTCTTTTTTTCTTTGCATCATGTGCTGTTTGGGGACTATTTTTTTGAAGTGCCATCCTGCCTGACACTGCAGTGCCACTCCTAGATGGGCCAGGTGTTTGTGTCGGCCACTTGTGTCGCTTAGCTTAGCCATCCAGCGACCTCGGTACAAATTTTAGGACTAAAAATAATATTGTCAGGTGTGAGGTGTTCAGAATAGACTGAAAATGAGTGTAAATTATGGTTATTGAGGTTAATAATACTATGGGATCAAAATGACCCCCAAATTCTATGATTTAAGCTGTTTTTGAGGGTTTTTTGTAAAAAAAACACCCGAATCCAAAACACACCCGAATCCGACAAAAAATTTTGAGGGAGGTTTTGCCAAAACGCGTCCGAATCCAAAACACGGCCGCGGAACCGAATCCAAAACCAAAACACAAAACCCGAAAAATTTCCGGTGCACATCACTAATACATACTGTAGCATACTTACACACAACACACACAGCATACATACATACGTACATACGTACGTACGTACGTACATACGTACGTACGTACGTACGTACGTACGTACGTACGTACATACAAAGTAAACAAACAAACACACACCATTAATCACTAACCATACCAAGAGAGAAGAGGAGCTGGAGGAGATTGTCACTGCCGGCGTCCATGTGAGAGGTGCTCCCTCTGCTGCCTGCAATGTATCCAGCGCTGCAGAGAGCTCTGCTGATCAGAGCTCTCTATGAGGAGCAGCCGTGCGTGTTTGCCCGGCAGCTCTGATTGTGACTGAAGGTGTGACCGACCAGTGCAGAGATGGAGACAGGGCTGTCTCCATCTCTGGAAAACAAATTTGATCCATGCGGGAGAGGGTTGGGGGAGGGAGGTTCTGCACCACTGCCACCAACGGCAAACTTTATTATAAAAAAAAATCAAAAAATCACGTAAACGTACAGTGCTTGATGGTAGGCAGGAGGCCCCCAATATAAGGGGGGCCTGGGGTACTGTGTCCCCTTGGCACCCCCCTTAATCCGGCTCTGGTGCCAGATACATGTGCCCAGCACAGTGCCAAATCCACATGCCCACCACAGTGCCAGATCCACATGACCATTTTTACACTGCAATTTAGATTTCAATTTGAACACACCCCACCCAAATCTAACCCTCTCTGCATATGTTATATCTGCCCACCTGCACTGCACATGGTTTTGCCCATTAGAGGAAAAAGTTGTTTCTGCTGCAGGGTACACTGGGCTCCACAAGGATAGACATAGGGGGTGTAGAGTAGGATCTTGATCCGAGGCACCAACAGGCTCAAAGCTTTGACTGTGCCCAGAATGCACAGCGCTGCCTCCTCTATAACCCCGCCTCCCTGCTCAGTTTTGTAGTTGGTGCTGCAGTAAGCAGGCACATAACAAAGGGACTGCTCCAGGCAGCCCTAAGAAGATCTGTTTTTGAAGAAAAAAGTGAAGACTACAAGGGCAGCAGCGGTGGTAAATGTCAGAAGACATTCACTGTTGCAGCTCCAGCTCTCCCCAGCGGCACTGTACACTCCCGAGCCCTGGTTGCCGGGTAACTACGGCAGGAGGCTCCGGTTTTCTTCACAGTCAGGCACACATGACGGGGGCTCTCCAGGATCACGTGGCCGCGCTTCGTGAGGTGGTAAGTGGGTCCCGCTTGCGGGACCCGGTCTTTATCGCGATCCGGCGCGGTCAGTGGGAGGCGGGCCGCGTGCTGGTGGTGGACACTGTGGCAGTACAGGCGATCCCACTAGATCACCAGGGCATGGGTGCAGGTCAGGTTTTCTCTCTAAACCATTTTCAGTAGCCCACAGTACCTGGTGGTTTTGCCAGCAGGGGGGTAAGGCTTAGACCTGAAGCCCCTCCCCCAGCCCCAGGGCGCCATTTCCAGCAAATGTTCCCGCCCTGGAGCTGCATATCTGTCTCTCCCTCACTCCCTGTCAGTGTCTGGGCGCCATTATCTCTCAGCTTCACTGTTCCTGGGACTGCTTGGGCAAATCCTCCTGTGTAAAGCCGCCTGGTTGTCAGTGCTGTGCCTTTACATGACACTTAAGTATTCTACCTGCCTTTTTAGACAGTGCTAGTTAAGAAAGAATGCATTTAGTCAGGGTTTTCTAGTACAATTACCCTGTGATATACATCCAGTTCTTACTGTGCAGTGTTATATCTATTGACTACATAGCTATATATATATATAAGCTAGTCCAGTGCAGTATTATTGTTAGTAATAACCTCTGCATTGTACAAACTGTGACTATCTGTGTGTGCATTAGCTAGCTGAGTGGTGTCCATTTCGTGTCTTTCACTCAACTTGCTATCCCTATATTCTATAACCTGAGGGGGCTTGGTGCGTCAGGTTTTATATTGATATAGGATTTTCACAAAGATATACTTTAATACGTATTTTTCTCTGTGATTTAGTCACCATATCTCTCCTTTATCTCTGCTAGTGCTGACTACACTGCGCAGGGGTTTGGGTAAGAGGTATTGGGCTGCTGATAATTGTACTGTGTTACCTGATACTGCAAGTTATATCATGTCTGCTTCTGAGGTTAACGGTTCTGGGGCTGAACATACTACAGGTGTAGCTGAAGCCACAGACCCCTATGAGGAAAATATAGCAGCTGGGGGCTCTGGTTCTGGGGGCTCCTTGCCTCCCAGTGGGACTGTGGCAATGGGGGTACATAAATGACCCACCATGGGCCGCTTTTTCCACGCTTCTACATATGCTAGTAAATAAACTAACACCCCCTATGGGACCCCCTATGCCGGTACAGCCGTATGTGGTCCCTGCAGCTAACCCGCCGTGGGCGGAAAATTTATCTGCTCAATTGAGGAAGTTGAACCAGTCCCTGACTACTAAAAAGTCTGACAATCGCTCGCATAAGCCCAAGGGGTCCTCTAAGCAAGCGCTTGTCTCCTCACAATCCACTGCTGTCACTGACACCTCGTCTGATGAAGAAGGCACTTACACTGACCCCACATGTTCTGACTCAGATATGGCTGATGGGGAGGGTAGTTCACATGTGGATGTTCCTGATCTTTTGGAGGCTATTAAGTTGATTCTGCAGATTACAGATGATCCCGAGCCATCCGTCCCTCCTAAGAAACCAGATAGGTTCAAGCGTCAGAAGGTGGTTAAACAAGTTTTACCTCACTCTGACCACCTAGTGGATATACGTCAGGAACCCTGGGAAAACCCGGGTACGAAGTTTGTGCCTCAAAAGAAGATGCTGGCTCGTTATCCCCTTGCACCAGAGCTGTCTAAGAATTGGGAAACGCCTCCTCCAGTAGACTCACATGTGGCTAGGATGGTGGTTTCCTCAGCTCTACCTGTCACTACCGTCACGTCTCTAAAAGAGCCTACGGATAAATGTGTGTAGGGTTGTCTGAAAGCGATTTACACCCTCACGGGTGCTGCACAAAGGCCCACTATTGCAGCAACATGGGCTGCAGAGGCTATTGAAGCATGGGCCTTGGCTACGTTAGTCGTGGCTCTCCGGATATCGTGGCTGAGATCCTGGTCTGTGGATCTGGACTCTAGAAAAACCCTGGAGGTACTCCCTTTCAAGGGAGATATTCTGTTTGGAGAGGACTTAAATAAGATTGTGGCTGACTTGGCTACTGCCAAAACTGCCTGTCTGCCAAGTACCGCTACTTCTGTGTCAAAGGCTAAAGGTACTTCCTTTCACCCCTTTCGTCCTTCAGGTAAAGCCAAAGGTCAGGTGTACAACAAGCAGGCCCGCACTTCCAAACCTGGTAAGCCAAAGCCCAAAAGAGCCTGGGCGGCCTGTCAGCCAGCTTCCAAGACCGATAAGCCTGCCCCATGACGGGGCATGCCTCCCCCTGGGGGATCCCAGGGTGGGGGGCCGGCTTCTAGGGTATACCCACGAATGGTTGAAGACCACTTCAGATGCCTGGGTACGGGAAGTCTCACTCGAGGTTACGCCATAGCCTTCAAAAACCGACCCCCTCATAGATTTTGCCGAACAGACGTCCCGTTGGACCAGACAAAGGCAAACACTCTACATTCAGTGGTACAGACCCTCCTGGATACAGGAGTTGTAGTACAGGTGCCTCTTGCGCAGAGGGGCCGGGGGTACTATTCTCCGCTGTTTCTAGTCCCGAAACCGAATGGGTCCTCCCGGCCCATTCTCAACCTCAAGGCATTGAACAGGTTTGTGAAGATTTCCAAGTTCCGTATGGAAACCCTTCGCTCTATAGTTCTTGCCTTGGAACCTGGGGACTACATGGTCTCCCTGGACATACAGGATGCTTACCTGCTTATTCCTATAGCAGAGTCACATCAGCAATACCTCAGGTTTGCGATTGGCAACCTCCATTACCAGTTTCGGGCGTTAACTTTTGGTTTAAGTACGGCTCCGCGAGTCTTCACCAAAGTCATGGCGGTGATGACAGTGGTACTCCGCCGTCAAGGGGTCAGGATACTGCTGTATCTGGACGACTTGTTAATCCTGACAAATTCCCCAGAACTTCTCCTACGTCATCTGGATATGACTGTCCGGTTTCTACAAGCCCACGGGTGGCTCATCAACTGGAAGAAATCCTCCCTGGTTCCTGCTCAGAGCATGGTGCACCTGGGAGCGCTATTGGACACTCACAACCAGTGGTTGTTCTTGTCGCAGGAGAAAGTCCTGAAGCTTCAGGACAGGATTCGTTGCTTCCTTTCTCGTCCACAAGTGTCGATACATTCGGCAATGCAGGTGCTGGGCCTCATGGTTTCAGCGTTCGACATGGTGGAGTATGCTCTATTCCATTCTCGCCCCCTACAGAGGTTGATTCTAGCCAAGTGGGACGGCCTGCCTCACCATATCAGGTCTCACATGATCTCATTGACTCCGGAGGTCCGTCTGTCGCTTCACTGGTGGCTCCGGGACCAACGATTGTGCAGGGGCCGTCCCTTCTGGATATCTGACTGGGTCCTGTTGACAACAGATGCCAGTCTCAGAGGTTGGGGAGCGGTGCTGGAGCAACACTCCCTTCAGTGTCGGTGTAACACAGAGGAATCTCTCCTCTTGATCAACATTCTGGAATTGCGGGCGGTCTTCAATGTGTTGAACCTGGACCACCATTTAATTCAGAACTGTCCTTTTCAAGTACAGTCGGACAACGCCACCACAGTGGCTTACATAAATCATCAAGGCGGCACTCGAAGCCGTTTGGCAATGAAGGAAGTCTCACGGATTCTACGTTGGGCGGAGCGCCATCTACCGGCCATATCGGCAATATTCATTCTGGGAGTCCTGAATTGGGAAGCTGACTTTCTCAGTCGTCAGGACGTACATGCCGGCGAGTGGGGCCTCCATCCAGAAGTGTTTCAACTCCTAGTGGAAAGTGGGGCCTTCCAGACATAGATCTGATGGCGTCACGACACAATCACAAGGTTTCGGTCTTCGGAGCAAGGACAAGGGATCCTCAAGCAGCATTCGTGGATGCGCTGGAGGTGCCGTGGAGGTTTCGGTTGCCGTACGTGTTCCCTCTGGTGTCACTCCTGCCCATGGTAATTCGGAAGTTCAAGCAAGAAAAAGGAAATCTGCTTCTCATAGCTCCAGTGTGGCCCAGACGGCACTGGTTCTCAGACCTGCAAGGCCTATCATCAGAGCGTCCAATTCTACTTCCACAACGCCCAGACCTCCTCGTTCAGGGCCCCTGTGTCTACCAGGACCTAGCCCGGTTGTCTTTGACGGCGTGGCTCTTGAAGCTTCCGTCTTAAGGGCTAAAGGGTTTTCTGAGGCGGTCATTCAACTATGTTGCGGGACCGGAAAACGGCTTCGGCTCGGATTTACTATAGGGTCTGGCATTCTTACTTTGTTTGGTGCGCATCTAACGATTATGACGCTTCCAAGTTTAGTATAGCCAAGTTGTTGGCTTTTCTTCAGCAGGACCTGGACTTAGGCCTGCGTCTGGCCTCCCTCAAGGTTCAAATATCTGCCTTGTCAGTGTGGTTTCAGAGAAAAATTGCGACCTTACCTGATGTGCATACCTTTACTCAGGGTGTGTTGCGTATCCAACCCCCATATGTCCCGCCTGTGGCTCCTTGGGACTTGTTGGTGGTTTTGGAGGTGTTACAAGAGTCTCCGTTTGAACCTCTTGGTTCAGCTGATCTTAAGTGGCTTTCCCTTAAGGTGGTGTTTCTGCTGGCTATTGCCTCAGTTAGAAGAGTGTCGGATTTGGGTGCCTTGTCCTGTAGTCCCCCATATCTGATATTTCACTGTGACCGAGCGGTTCTTAGGACTCGTCCCGGATACTTACCTAAGGTGGTTTCTTCGTTCCACCTTAACCAGGAGATTGTGGTTCTGGCACTTGTTTCTCCTGATCTGTCTTCTAAAGAGCGGTCTTTGGATGTGGTACGGGCTCTCCGTATCTATGTGAAGAGTACTGCTTCTATTAGGAAATCTGATTCTCTCTTTGTGCTGTTTTGATTTCACAAACGGGGCTGGCCTACTCACAAGCAAACTTTGGCCAGATGGATTAGACTGGTGATTGCACATGCTTATGTGAGGGCTGGCCTCTCGGCTCCTGCCCACATTACGGCCCATTTTACTCGGTCTGTGGGACCTTCTTGGGCGGCCCGACGTGGTGCGCCCATTGAACAATTGTGCAAGGTGGCTACGTGGTCATCTGTGAACACGTTCATAAGGTTCTATGCCTTCGATAGTGCCGCTTCCCAGGATGCTTCCTTTGGACGCAGGGTTCTTGTGCCCGCTACAGTGCATCCCCTCCCATAAGGAACTGCTTTAGGACATCCCCATGTCTATCCTTGTGGAGCCCAGTGTACCCCGCAGCAGAAAACGAGATTTATGGTAAGAACTTACCTTTGTTAAATCTCTTTCTGCGAGGTACACTGGGCTCCACAAGGCGCCCACCCTTACGCACTTAGCTTCTTTGGGTTGGTATGGCATTAGCCGCTGACACTTCTCTTGTCTTGAGAGTGTGGTGTATGTGGCTACTAACCGTTGTCGTCTCTTTTCCTGCTACTGCATTGGACTGGTTAACTAAAACCTGAGCTCCTGTGCAGGGAGGCGGGGTTATAGAGGAGGCGGCGTTGTGCATTCTGGGAACAGTCAAAGCTTTGAGCCTGTTGGTGCCTCGTATCAAGATCCTACTCTACACCCCCTATGTCTATCCTTGTGGAGCCCAGTGTACCTCGCAGAAAGAGATTTAACAAAGGTAAGTTCTTACCATAAATCTCTTTTTTGCAATCAAACTTAAGTTAGGCCCTATATTGGAGAAATAACACATTTGGATGCTAATTGAGGTTGAGGTATTTATGAAACCAAACATATTGACTAAGCCATAGTGGCATATTTATAATGGATACAGGATGTGCTGTGCACATGGCACTGTGGCCAGGGGGCCCATTTCTTCAATACTTACCTTTCTAGAGTTCCAGGTTCGCAGCAGCAGCACTGCACAAATCACAGAGAAAATGGTGCGGCAACTATTTTTATGCATACAAAGAAGGAAAATGGATGTGAAAATGGCCAGATGGATACTGCCCCCTACTCTCTTGATACACCCCTGCAAGACATGTATTTGAACTGTTATATTCTTCTTGCAGTGTCAGGCATGAAGGGCCCACCAAGGGAATGCAGTGGTAAGGGCCCATGTTTAGGGGTGTGGCTAGTCTCCAGAGGGGATGTGGCCAGCTACCACAAAGGCTTGGCTAAAAATGAGAGAGTGCACCGTCTGGGCCCCTTGATAAATATAAATATATATATATATATATATATATATATATATATATATATATAGTAAACACTGCTAGTGTGTCAGAAGCTTGGGGCTAACCTCCAGGGGCCGGGGCTTGCCCATCTGGCTGCTGGCGGTACTGCACGGCTGTGGTGGGGCTGGCGGTGGTGGTGATGCAACGGCTGGAGAGGAGGAGACGAGGGACCTGGTGGGTAAAGGGGCGTGCTCCAATGACGTGCAGTCAGGGGAGGCAGTGCCTCCCCTGTCATAATGATTAAAATAATACAAAGAAGATATTTATAACACAGATTCTGTAATATATGTTTTCTTTGAATTATTCTAATCATTTCCCCCCTGTGAATATGCCTCCCACTGACAATGTAAAGTTTGGGGGGCAGGACCAAGCCATGGGCTGTAAAAGCCCATTAAAAAACCACAGTGAAGCGGCACCAGTATATGTTCCTCAATGACGGGAATACATTCAGCCCCCATGAATGCACGCCCTGTCAGTCCCGCAGATGTGATTGGACCAGCAGATCCACTGGATCTGCAGGCCTGTGGGCACATTTGGCGGTGCAACACGGCAGGTGTTGATGTGGGCACTCGTAGTGGTTGGATCCGGCAGAGAAAGTGTGGCTGGCGGTGGACCTGGATCCGAGAGGATAAGCCAGCGGGGAGGGAGCAGGCAAGAGCTCCCGGAGATTGAAGACAACGGAAGCTCTGGGGAGGTGGCGGCCATGAAAATGAGCTTGAAGGCCGCCACTCCCCCCAAGGTGAAGACGCTGGAAGCCCTGGAGAGGTGGCAGTCATAAAAAAGAGCTTAAAGGCCGCTGCCCCCAGGTGCAGATGCAGCATAATAAACTATTCAAACAGCAGGTGTTGTGCCAGCGGGCCCTTAGTGTCTAGGCATGATGGCACTTGTGGTTCTCCAAGTGCTGGCATGATGGGGCAGGCTTGCTGGGACATGTAGGTCACCTGTAAAGAACAATATTGTCATACTATGAACCCCACACCCACCGCCACCAGGGGTGTGGGGCATAGCCCAGTGCTGGTTGTTGCTCAGGAGGGGGGACTCCATGTTAATTTTATGGGGTCCCCACTTTCTGAAGAATTCCAGCTCTGGGCCGACTGGTTTGGGGGGTGTTCAATGTTATGGCAGGGGGACTCCATACTGAGTGTCTCCTCTGCTATAGCATTAAACCCCCTAGTGGTTTTGCTTAATTAGAGGGAATCCTATGGGGTTTTTTTTTTGGGGGGGGGGGGTTTTGATAGGGGTGTGTAGTCTTTGAATGGCCAGTGCCTCACCAGTCACTGACCTCACCGCACATCAACAGCGTGCTCCTGTGTGTCTGCAGCACTGGGATCCACCAGTAGCCATTCGCTGAGCTCAGTGGTATGCTCAGTCCAGTGGGAGGCAGCTTCCTCTTACAAAAGGGGTCAGCCCAGGGGCAGATCCAGAACAAAATGACAGGGGGGCACTATGATGAGGAAGAGGGGGGTGTTACTAGTGCATGCCAAAGGCGCATGTTCTTGGAAAAGTGAGCGTGGCCTCTCAATAGGGGCATAGCCTCTCAGCAAGGGGCGTGGCCTCAAAGGTAATGCCGTATTCATATGATGGGGAGCGGGTGATGCCTTGGAAAGACAGAGGGTGACAGGAAAAAGAGGGTGATAGATAGTGACAGGGGAGAGGCAGAGGGTGAGGCAATGGGTGACTGAGAGACAATGGGTGTCAGGGATAAACAGAGTGTGACAGTGAGAGACAGTGGGTGACTTCAGGGAATGGATGACAAGCGGGAGGGAGTGGGTGATGCCAGGGAATGGGTGGCAGGGGGAGGAAGTGTGTGATGCCTGGGGGAGACTGTGGGTGACAGAGGATGACGGGGTGGTGCATTTCGTGACAGGAGAGTGGTGACGGGGAGAGATAGTGGGAGATGGAGAAGTAGTGAGTGACAGGAAAGGGTTATAGGAAAAGGCAGTGTGTGAAAGGGAGAAGGTAATGAGGAGAGGCTGACAGGGATAAGAAGCGGGTGACAAGGAGATACAGAGGTTGACGGGGAGAGGTTGATGCTTTGGAGAGACAGATGGTTACCTGGGCCCTATAAGCCTCTGGGATCTGTAGCGATGGCACCCCCTGAACCCACTATAGCTACGTCCTTGCATGGTACAGGACATACATGGTATAATTGCTAATTACACAGGACAGGTGCAGTAAGGTGTATACATATAATGAGAGTCCTCACCAGTGAAGAGGGTGTTCTATTAGCGGGAACGGCCTCTCCCGTCCCACGTTGGAGTAGGTGTTCTCGGCTTTCCCCAACCAGAGCTGGACCTTCCAGGAGCAATGGCTGTCTGGGGTGGCACAGGAATCAGGCCAGGTGCCATCCACAGCACCATGGGGGTCATTCCAACCCGATCGCTCGCTGCAGTTTGTCGCAGCGATCTGGTCGGAAATGCGCATGCTCCAGCGCCGCAGTGCGCCGGCGCATAGCAGTCGCTGCCTAGCGATCGCCTCTGAGACAGAGGCGGTTGCTGGGCGAGAGGGGGCTGAACAGCGGCGTTAAGCTGCCATTTAGTAGGCGCGGTCCGGCCAATGCAGACGTGGCCGGACCGTTGGGGGGGCGTGCCACGGCGGCTGCAGCCAGCGGCAGAGACGCACAACTCCTGGCTGGCCGGGAGTTACTTCACAAACACAAGAGCATCACCGCTGTGCGATGCTTTTGTATTTGTGCGGGGAGGGGGCTGGCACTGACATGCAGGGCGGACTAGCCCTGTGCTAGGCGTCCCCCCGCATGTCAGTGTGAATGATCGTAGCTGTGCTAAATTTAGCACAGCTACGATCAACTCGGAATGACCCCCCATATACCATATAACATCATCAGTCCCGTAGCTACTTTGCCGCTATCTAAACCACATGCAAACTAGGTCACTGTTGAACAGCTAATATAAATAAGACAAACTACTGTATAACACTCTCTGCTCCTGCTATCCCTTCTCCATCACTCAAGCAAGTAATTCACAGCCACTTTTAGTGATCACCAATGCCAGCCTGAATTTAAGCCTACCCTATATACATTGTCACCCTAGTTGCTTTACAATTTAGAAAACAAAAACCTATGTTATATTACTATATTTTACTGGTATGCCTTAATAATAAGGACATTGGGGGTTATTCAGAGTTAGTTGCAGATTTTGCTATTTTAGCAAAATCTGCAACCACTATAATCGCATGCGGTGGGGGGCCGCCCAGCACATGGCAATGTGGGCCAGCATGTTTGGTGCCGCCCCGCGATGGGATAACAATTCTATTTCAATCGCATTGCGAAAAATTCAAATAGAGGTCGACCTCATGACTGCGCAGGCAGTTGCACCGCCGCCATGAGATCTCAGGAAATGCAGGTGACATCATCGGTCAGCCCCGAAAATGGCCATGACACGCCTGCATTGCATGTTGCACTCCCCCCAATACTGATTTACCGCCCCCAGAAGCCCACCGTCTGTCAATCATGATGCAAAGGCATCCTTCCAGGATGCGATCACATAATGATTGATTGTGCACACGTACTGCAGCCAATGCGTGTGTGCAGACGTCCGAAAATTTCCCGATTTTCAGACGTCTGCATCCACCTCTGATTAGCCTCATACTGTGTACTGTAGATAACTGCCACTGAGGCAAAATCTGGAACTCCACTGTACCTTCTACAGAGCTGAGACCTCAGACCAACTGTATGTCCCAGGCAGGGGCAGCGGTTATATCTTGGGGACCCAGCACAGATCTCTTCCCCGAAGGCAGGGAGCAGAACAGATGGCAGTTCCGGGCCATGCCTGAACCACCAGAATATGAGACCAGTGCGCACCAAGCAAGAGGTTCTGCCGACAGCTCAGGCGGGGAGCAGGATTATGCCAGTACACTTTAAAACTACGGCGCCATAGCTTTAAAGTGTGCTAGCACAATCCTGCTCCCCGCCTGAGCCGCCGGCAGAACCTCTTGCTTGGTGCCATCCCTGCACGGAGCGGCGGCTATTAATGGTGAGTCAGTGTGACTTAGCATATAGCCGCCGGCTCAGATCCCTTAATAGCGGTGTGCACCGCCGCTACTGTAGTCTCTCCCTCACCTCTCTCTCCCTGCCCGACAGGAGGGCTAAGAGGCTGACTCCCTCATCCTGGACATGGGCAGGCTTGCGGTTTAAATGAATGAATGACAGGGAGGGCACGTGCCTTTGTGCCCCCCAAATCCGCTACTGGGTCAGCCCACTCATGCATGCTGCCAGTGCTTCATGTTACTGCCTAAAGCAGAAGCTCCAGCTCTGAGCTCCCTCAGGTACTGTGGTTTTACGTGATCCAAAGGGTCTCTAACTATGAAGTACAAGTCTGCCAGTCATTCTCCACTGCACCTCTGCTGGAGGTTCCTCTGTTCCACAGTCCGCAGCTGTACGCCCTCCAGGTGGCACCCTGGGTGCCTCGCGATAATAATGGGGCTCCCCAGTCATTCATAGTGCCCTCCAGCTACGACTATCCGGCATCCATTCTTCAACAATGATATTCAGTGTTATTCAGTCACGTCACCGCAGCATTTATTCTTCAACAGTAATATGCAGATTCTTCAGTCACATCACTCCAGCATCCATTCTTCAACAATGATATCCAGTGTTCTTCATTCACGTCACCGCAGCATTCATTCTTCAACAGTAATATGCAGAGTTCTTCAGTCACATCACCATAGTATTCATTCTTTAACAGTAATATCCAGTGTTCTTCATTCACATCACCATAGCATTCCTTCTTCAACAGTATCATCTAGTGCTCTTCAGTCACGCCACTACAGCATTCATTCTTTGGCATCCAGTTACAGTGCTCTTCAGTCACGCTTCCTCATCATCCTTTCTTCCGCAGCATCATCCAGTGTTCTTCACGCATCGTCATTATTCAGTCTTCAGCAGCGTTCTTTGAGTTACTCAGCCATGTCGCTTCAATATACATTCTCACAGCTCCTTCCAGAGTGTTGTAGCCTAGTTCTTAAAGTTCCGTTCTTCAGTTACTCATCCTTAAACCTCAAGTTATATGAGAAGGAACTACATCCGGCCTCCTCAATTCCTCCCTGCTCCCGCAGCCACTCCTCCAACAAATGCCAAGCCTAATGGATCCTCAACTTTCGCCCGTTGTGACATAGTACATGCATGATAATGTACCAGATTAATAACTGCAATGCACTGTAGAGAATCCTGTGCATTATAAAGTAACATATGTATAATGTATAATTCAACTGCACAGTTTGGAATCTGATCCCTAGAGGAGGAGGTGGGCCCCGAGGCAGTGTGGCCCACCAGTGGTATCCCCTGTACCACTGTGGGCCAGTCCAATCTTGTATTCTTGTGTCCCACATTCTCATGTAAGATATTGGTATATTGATGCTAACACCAACACTCATACTGACTTCTCAATATGAGTAAGGTACGCAGTAAAACAAGTTTTCTCTAACGTCCTAAATGGATGCTGGGGACTCCGTCAGGACCATGGGGAATAGCGGCTCCGCAGGAGACAGGGCACAAAAAGTAAAAGCTTTTGGACCTAGGTGGTGTGCACTGGCTCCTCCCCCTATGACCCTCCTCCAAGCCTCAGTTAGATCTTTGTGCCCGGCCGAGAAGGGTGCAATCTAGATGGCTCTCCTGAGCTGCTTAGAAGTAAAAGTATACTTAGGTTTTTTTATTTTCAGTGAGTCCTGCTGGCAACAGGCTCACTGCAGCGTGGGACTAAGGGGAGAAGAAGCGAACTCACCTGCGTGCAGAGTGGATTGGGCTTCTTGGCTACTGGACATTAGCTCCAGAGGGACGATCACAGGCCCAGCCATGGATGGGTCCCGGAGCCGCGCCGCCGGCCCCCTTACAGATGCTGAAGCAAGAAGAGGTCCATAAATCGGCGGCAGAAGACTTTCCTGTCTTCATAAGGTAGCGCACAGCACTGCAGCTGTGCGCCATTGCTCTCAGCACACTTCACACTTCGGTCACTGAGGGTGCAGGGCGCTGGGGGGGGGGGGGCGCCCTGGGAAGCAATGAATTTACCTTATTTGGCAAAAAATACATCACATATAGCTCCTGGGCTATATGGATGTATTTAACCCCTGCCAGTTTTCCAGAAAAAAGCGGGAGAAGAGCCCGCCGTGAAGGGGGCGGGGCCTATCTCCTCAGCACACAGCGCCGCTGGTAGGAAGGCTCCCAGAATCTCCCCTGCATCCTGCACTACAGAAACAGGGTAAAAAAGAGAGGGGGGCACTTATTTGGCAAAATAACAGATATAAGCAGCTATATAAGGGATAGACACTTATTGTAAGGTTGTCCCTATACATATATAGCGCTCTGGTGTGTGCTGGCAAACTCTCCCTCTGTCTCCCCAAGGGGCTAAGTGGGGTCCTGTCCTCTATCAGAGCATTCCCTGTGTGTGTGCTGGGTGTCGGTACGTGTGTGTCGACATGTATGAGGAGGAAAATGATGTGGAGGCGGAGCAATTGCCTATAATGGTGATGTCACCCCCTAGGGAGTCGACACCTGAATGGATGGCCGTAATTAAGGAATTACGTGACAGTGTCGGCACGTTACAGAAAACTGCTGACGACATGAGACAGCCGGCAGCTCAGTTAGTGCCTGTCCAGGCGTCTCAAACACCGTCAGGGGCTATAAAACGCCCGTTACCTCAGTGGGTCGACACGGACCCAGACACAGACACTGACTCCAGTGTCGACGGTGAAGAAACAAACGTATTTTCCAGTAGGGCCACACCTTACATGATCACGGCAATGAAGGAGGTTTTGCACATCTCTGATACTGCAAGTACCACGAAAAGGGGTATTATGTGGGGTGTGAAAAAACTACCCGTAGTTTTTCCTGAATCAGATGAATTGAATGAAGTGTGTGATGAAGCGTGGGTTACCCCCGACAAAAAACTGCTAATTTCTAAAAAATTATTGGCACTATATCCCTTCCCACCAGAGGTTAGGGCTCGTTGGGAAACACCCCCTAGGGTAGATAAGGCGCTCACACGCTTATCAAAACAAGTGGCGTTACCGTCTCCAGAAACGGCCGCCCTTAAGGAGCCAGCAGATAGGAGGCTGGAAAATATCCTTAAAAGTATATACACACATACTGGTGTTATACTGCGACCAGCAATCGCCTCAGCCTGGATGTGCAGTGCTGGGGTGGCGTGGTCGGACTCCCTGACTGAGAATATTGATACCCTGGATAGGGACAGTATTTTATTGACTATTGAGCTATTAAAAGATGCATTTTTATATATGCGAGATGCACAGAGAGATATTTGCACTCTGGCATCAAGAGTAAGTGCGCTGTCCATTTCTGCCAGAAGAGGGTTATGGACGCGACAGTGGTCAGGTGATGCGGATTCAAAACGGCACATGGAGGTATTGCCGTATAAAGGGGAGGAGTTATTTGGGGTCGGTCTATCAGACCTGGTAACCACGGCAACGGCTGGGAAATCCACATTTTTACCTCAAGTCACCTCTCAACAGAAAAAGACACCATCTTTTCAGCATCAGTCCTTTCGTTCCCATAAAGGCAAGCGGACAAAAGGACAGTCATATCTGCCCCGGGGTAGAGGAAGGGGAAAAAGACTGCAGCAGACAGCTTCTTCCCAAGAACAGAAGCCCTCTTCCGCTTCTGCCAAGTCCTCAGCATGACGCTGGGTCCTTACAAGCAGACTCAGGTACGGTGGGAGGTCATCTCAGAAATTTCAGCGCGCAGTGGGCTCACTCGCAAGTGAACCCCTGGATCCTGCAAGTAGTATCTCAGGGGTACAAATTGGAATTCGAGACGTCTCCCCCTCGCCGGTTCCTGAAGTCTGCTTTACCAATAGCTCCCTCCGACAGGGAGGCGGTATTGGGAGCCATTCACAAGCTGTACTCCCAACAGGTGATAATAAAAGTACCCCTCCTACAACAAGGGAAGGGATATTACTCCACACTGTTTGTGGTACCGAAACCAGACGGTTCGGTGAGACCGATTTTAAATCTAAAATCTTTGAACACTTATATCAAAAGGTTCAAATTCAAGATGGAATCACTCAGAGCAGTGATAGCGAACCTGGAAGAAGGGGACTATATGGTGTCTCTGGACATCAAGGATGCCTATCTCCATGTCCCGATTTGCCCTTCTCACCAAGGGTATCTCAGGTTCGTAATACAGAACTGTCATTATCAGTTTCAGACGCTGCCGTTTGGATTGTCCACGGCACCCCGGGTCTTTACCAAGGTAATGGCCGAAATGATGATTCTTCTTCGAAGAAAAGGCGTATTAATTATCCCTTACTTGGACGATCTCCTAATAAGGGCAAGGTCCAGAGAACAGTTAGAAGTCGGAGTAGCACTATCTCAAGAAGTACTACAACAGCACGGGTGGATTTTAAATATTCCAAAATCGCAGCTGATTCCGACGACACGTCTGCTGTTCCTAGGGATGATTCTGGACACAGTCCAGAAAAAGGTGTTTCTCCCGGAGGAGAAAGCCAGGGAGTTATCCGAGCTAGTCAGGAACCTCCTAAAACCAGGAAAGGTGTCAGTTCATCAATGCACAAGGGTCCTGGGAAAATTGGTGGCTTCTTACGAAGCGATTCCATTCTGCAGATTCCACGCAAGAATTTTTCAGTGGGATCTGCTGGACAAATGGTCCGGATCGCATCTTCAGATGCATCAGAAAATAACCCTGTCTCCAAGGACAAGGGTATCTCTTCTGTGGTGGCTGCAAAGTGCTCATCTCCTAGAGGGCCGCAGATTCGGCATTCAGGACTGGATCCTGGTGACCACGGATGCCAGCCTGAGAGGCTGGGGAGCAGTCACACAAGGAAGAAACTTCCAGGGAGTGTGGTCAAGCCTGGAGACTTCACTTCACATAAATATACTGGAACTAAGGGCAATTTACAATGCTCTAAGCCTAGCAAAGCCTCTGCTTCAGGGTCAGCCGGTGTTGATCCAGTCGGACAACATCACAGCAGTCGCCCACATAAACAGGCAGGGCGGCACAAGAAGCAGGAGGGCAATGACAGAAGCTGCAAGGATTCTGCAATGGGCGGAAAATCATGTGATAGCACTGTCAGCAGTGTTCATTCCGGGAGTGGACAACTGGGAAGCAGACTTCCTCAGCAGACACGACCTACACCCGGGAGAGTGGGGACTTCATCCGGAAGTCTTCCTCATGATTGTGAACCGTTGGGAAAAACCAAAGGTGGACATGATGGCGTCACGCCTCAACAAAAAACTAGACAGGTATTGCGCCAGGTCAAGAGACCCGCAGGCAATAGCTGTGGACGCTCTGGTAACACCTTGGGTGTTCCAGTCGGTGTATGTGTTCCCTCCTCTGCCTCTCTTACCCAAGGTACTGAGAATTATAAGACGGAGAGGAGTAAGAACTATACTAGTGGCTCCGGATTGGCCAAGAAGGACTTGGTACCCGGAACTTCAAGAGATGCTCACAGAGGACCCGTGGCCTCTGCCGCTAAGAAGGGACCTGCTTCAGCAGGGACCCTGTCTGTTCCAAGACTTACCGCGGCTGCGTTTGATGGCATGGCGGTTGAACGCCGGATTCTGAAGGAAAAAGGCATTCCAGATGAAGTTATTCCTACCCTGATTAAAGCTAGGAAGGATGTAACCGCACAGCATTATCACCGTATTTGGCGAAAATATGTTGCGTGGTGCGAGACCAAGAAGGCCCCGACAGAGGAAGTTCAGACTTTTGTAAAAGGGGTACTGCATATACAGCCTCCCTTTGTGCCCCCAGTGGCACCTTGGGATCTCAATGTAGTTTTGGGATTCCTAAAATCACATTGGTTTGAGCCACTTGCCACGGTGGAATTAAAATATCTCACATGGAAAGTGGTAATGTTGTTGGCCCTGGCTTCTGCCAGGCGAGTATCTGAATTGGCGGCTTTATCCTATAAAAGCCCTTACCTGATATTTCATTCGGATAGGGCGGAATTGAGGACTCGTCCTCAATTTCTTCCTAAGGTGGTTTCAGCGTTTCACCTAAACCAACCTATTGTGGTGCCTGCGGCTACTAGGGACTTGGAGGACTCCAAGTTGCTGGACGTAGTCAGGGCCCTGAAAATATATGTTTCCAGGACGGCTGGAGTCAGGAAATCTGACTCGCTGTTTATCCTGTATGCACCCAACAAGCTGGGTGCTCCTGCTTCTAAGCAGACTATTGCGCGTTGGATTTGTAGTACAATTCAGCTTGCACATTCTGTGTCAGGCCTGCCACAGCCAAAATCTGTAAAAGCCCATTCCACAAGGAAAGTGGGCTCATCTTGGGCGGCTGCCCGAGGGGTCTCGGCTTTACAACTTTGCCGAGCAGCTACTTGGTCAGGGGCAAACACGTTTGCTAAATTCTACAAATTGGATACCCTGGCTGAGGAGGACCTGGAGTTCTCTCATTCGGTGCTGCAGAGTCATCCGCACTCTCCCGCCCGTTTGGGAGCTTTGGTATAATCCCCATGGTCCTGACGGAGTCCCCAGCATCCACTTAGGACGTTAGAGAAAATAAGATTTTACTCACCGATAAATCTATTTCTCGTAGTCCGTAGTGGATGCTGGGCGCCCATCCCAAGTGCGGATTGTCTGCAATACTTGTACATAGTTATTGTTAACAAAATCGGGTTTTTGTTGTGGTGAGCCATCTTTTCAGAGGCTCCTCTGTTATCATACTGTTAACTGGGTTCAGATCACAAGTTGTACGGTGTGATTGGTGTGGCTGGTATGAGTCTTACCCGGGATTCAAAATCCTTCCTTATTGTGTACGCTCGTCCGGGCACAGTATCCTAACTGAGGCTTGGAGGAGGGTCATAGGGGGAGGAGCCAGTGCACACCACCTAGGTCCAAAAGCTTTTACTTTTTGTGCCCTGTCTCCTGCGGAGCCGCTATTCCCCATGGTCCTGACGGAGTCCCCAGCATCCACTACGGACTACGAGAAAGATTTATCGGTGAGTAAAATCTTATTTTCAACCACATTTTCTTTAATTTTTTGCTGTTTAATATTATAGTGAAAAATATGCTTTACTTTTACGTTTATTTCTAAAATTCTTTAATGTACCAATTCTAGACAGTTCTTGATCCTCTTGTAATTTAATGGGGATCCGGTCTTTAGGTCGACAGTAAGTAGGTCAACACTGTCTAGGTTGACCACTATTGGTCTACAGTAAGTAGGTTGACATGGTTTCTAGGTCGACAGGGAATCTAGGTCGACATGACAAAAGGTCGACATGAGTTTTTCACTTTTTTTTTAAACTTTTTCATACTTTACGATCCACGTGGACTACAATTGGGAATGGCAACCTGTGCCGAGCGCAGCAGTAGTGGAGCGAGGCACCTTGCCCGAAGCATGACGAGCTATGCGAGGGGACATGGTGCACTAATGGGGTTCCCGGTCACTGTACAGAGAAAACAACACCAACAAAAGTAAAAAAAAACTCATGTCGTCCTTTTCACATGTCAACCTAGAGTCCCTGTTGACCTAGAATCCATGTTGACCTACTTACTGTTGACCAATAGTGGTCAACCTAGACACTGTCGACCTAAATCTAATCTACCTAACGTACCACACCCAATTTAATGTATGCCCTGTTGTCAGTAGAACTCACTTTTTACAAATCTGCATGTGTGAGAAAGTACTCAAAGTGATCAAACAAAACAATTTGAGGCAGATGTAATAATCCTGGAGAAGTGATAAAGCAGTGATAAGTGCAAGGTGATAAAGCACCAGCCAGTGAGCTCCTAACTGTCAATTTACATATTGGAGCTGATTGGCTGGTGCGTTATCACCTGCACTTATCACTGCTTTATCACTTCCCCAGGCTTAATACATCTGCCCCAAAAAGAACATTACAACTAGTCTACAATGCATAAGCATGGTAAATATACAATTCTGTTTTACCCATTTTAATCTATCACAGACATTTTTCTCCATCATGGCGCCTAAAGTACCAATGACACCATTTGTAAATTTCTTACTGGCAGACTATTTCTTAGCTCTTGGTTTGAAACCATTGATTCCGAAAAGAAAGTTGTAGCTAAAGCATAAATCCATTGTGAAATAAGCCGCACAGTTTTAAAATAGACAGGACCAGGAGTATGTCAAGTCAGATGAATGTTAAGCAATTCTTTCTAATTAATATCCTCCATTTTACAGTATAAATGACATTGGCGTTTAGGCTGCTTATTAGAGCTTCAGATGCAGTTGGCTTCAATATATATTTTTTCCTGAAGCTCTGTCAGTGCATGGATGATATAAACGTTTCCAAGAAATGGTTCTGGCATTTTGGAAACAGTAATGTTTTTCTACTTAACAAATAAATACATAATGATATACAGATGGTCTTGAAATTTGAGTTGGCTGTTTTATTGCTGTTTATGATCCAGCCAATGGATGTAAAGAGAGCTTGTCAGGGATTTTGAGAGCATCTATAAAGCACAGGTCCAAATGGATCAAATCAAATAAAAATCCATAAGGGTATACAGTGTTGGTGGGGAGGTATAACGACTTAATCATAGAGTGATAATGATAACTGTCTCTATTATCCAGGATTTGCGATACATTCTTATGAAGATTCTAGACCATCTATTGGAATGATGATGGGTTAGAAGGCATTTGTGTCCAAAGTCACAGCTGTAAAACACGTCCACTGAAATCTGCAATTTCCTGTATATCTTCAGTTGCAGTCTTGGCAAGATATGTGTAGGTCAGCACCAGTAACTTATGCTCCAGGTGTAAACCAACATAGCCAGACACAAAGATATAGCCCTGTTTAAATTTTTTAAAATATAGCAACTGGGGACTTCCGGTGGGTGGCGCATCCAAGATGGCCACGTTTTAGAGGAGCTCCACTCATCCTGGCCCCATCCATTGCCATCCATCCGCTTATATGCTGCCTGGCTTGGCATCCTGCATGGGGTTTCCCCTCTAACTACTTGCTGAACCCGACGATATCTTGCATGGACGGGTGGCGTGGCTGGGAGCCTTAATCCCCGGAGTCGGGTCCGAGGCCGGACCGCCGCATGGTAGGAGACGGTGATTCCTCCCCTTATGCTTGTTCGGCTCTTCCCCCGCTGCTGACTTACCTTGGGGATAGCTGCCTTCCCCCGCCACTTTGGGACCGTCTGGCTGTGCAGTCCCTGCCCTGGCCCGCTGCATTGGGAGCCGAGACTGTGGCACCCCGTTCCGGGGTCGCTGTGAAGTGGAGCTCTCAGACGTCTCGGCCGAACCAGATCCCCTCCCGACGCTGCAGTGTGGAGGCGTCCTCGCTGGAGTGGTTGAGCTGCCTTCTCCGTGCCCCTCCGGCTCCTGCCCTTTACGCCTCTGCCTGTCTGCTGTACTGGGACTTCCTGGAGTGACGCGGCCGCTCGGTGGCTGGAGGGCTGTGTGATCGACACAGCCGCTGTACCTGATCTAGCACGTTGGAGGGTCTGGCGCCCCTGCCTGGGCGATACCAATCGCTGCCCTGTGTGACTCCTCTGGCTGGAGCTGCGGCACTGCTTTTCCTCTCCCCCCTGCTCTTCCCCGGCTGCCTGTCTCAGTGTGCCCGCTGTGTTGTAATGGGGGCTGCCCCGCGAAGCGCTGTGATTGGCTGATTGCACAGCTCATAACTTTCACTGTGACTGTACGTTACCTGGGGGGACCTGGCTGATGGGGTTACTGATACTAGGTGGAGCTGGAGACCCCTATATCCCTATCTTCCCACCACGCACATGAGTCATATATGGCTCCTAATATCCCCGCTGCTGATATTTTCATACACCTGTTATCTGACCTGTGGCTGCTTCCCCCCATGCGGAGACCCATTTACCCTGCAGCTTCCCTAGTCTTCCGCCTCCACCGTGATATTTCTGCATCCCCTACTGCTGTGTTGGACTTTTGGGCGGCCGATCGTACTGCGTCTCTGGCCGTGCTGTTGTGCCCTGGACTTGTGGTGCTGCCGTTTGAGAGACGTGATCTTGGACCCCCTGCGGCTGCTGCCACGGACCTTGGACACTGCTGGGATCCCAGGACATTACTGAATTGCCCTCCACTGGAGTCCTGCTTGGTACCTTCATCGTATACTCCCCCCTCTGTCGTTTATACTTTTTTTGTGTTGTTTTCCTTCTGCCCTCTTCCTTTTTCTGTTCCCCTCTATTGCGTTGCCCTCTCCCCTTTAGTAGCTCTATCTCCCATCCCCATTCCCTTGTTCTCACCTGTTCTCCCCTGTTTCTCCACACTACCTATATATAGGCTGTAATCATATATATACAGTACATACCGATGGTGTCAATATATTTTTATATATATATCTTTATATATATATATATATATATATATATATGCAAGGGGGGGGGATTTAGCGACCAACGGTGTCTTTAAAAAGATAAACACTCACACTATAAGTAGATAAATATAAAATAAAATACAATTTATTCACATAGAGAGAAGAATGTTTTTCACATAAAAGTTTCTTAACAACAGGTCTCTTTAAAAAATGGGATAAAAACAATGTACACATAAAATATATTACCAGTTAAAATATATAAATAAGAAGATTATTGCTTAACTGGGTGTGTGGTCACTGTCAGGTTGCCCAACGCGTTTCGTCATTCAGACTTCATCTTTGTAGTGGCTGGTTAGGTACACGCGGCCAACCTGCACCTGTTTCAAGTTATTGCTTTTCAAATTTACTTTGATATTGTCATTTATATACTGCTGCCACAATTATTTTGTTCCTAATTGTCCTTTTGTTTATGCTATTTGCCACTTCGGTGTCAACATTACCTCCCCTACACTATCCGAGTTGGTTACTCGTAGGTCTGTTAATCTATAGGTAGGGGGTGTGATACTCTTATTTTGTAATGTGAAATTTAACTTATACCTTTGGGGCGTTATACTTTACGATTTCAGATGTATCTCATCTGATACTTATATTTACTGGTGGACCATATCCAGTCCTTCTGGATCTTCCCTTCTAGGCACTTAATAATTGATGGAGAGGTTTCTAAATAGGACTGTTTCTGACAATATGGTCAAAAATAAGTCACAAAAGTCTGGTGGTTTTTCCCCTTCTCATTCGCAACCTGTAACGAATATGGCTGGGAATCTTGACCCCACACCCCAACTTGACATGGCCACCCCTGTGTCTCAAACTGCTAAAGAGATTCTTTCAGTACTCATGCCCCATATTGATAGGAAATTAGACAAATTTAGAAATTCATTTCAGTCCACCCTACGAGTAGTGGCCTCAAATACTTCGAGAATTTCAGAGGTGGAGCAGAGAGTTAGTGACTTAGAGGACACGGTCCAGAATGTGGAGTCCTCGGCTGACTCGTCCATTGGCATGATTGGGGAGCTCCAAGAAAAACGGGATCATCTCGAGAATAGAAATCGTAGAAATAACCTTCGTTTTATTGGTATCCCGGAACATGTCGAACCCTCCCTCCTGGGAGACTACCTAGCATCTCAATTGGTTCCTGCTCTTTGTATTTATGACAAGATAGAGTTTCCCCAGGTTGAGAGAGTCCATAGGGTGGGGATAGAGAGGGATGGTCCTAATCCTCCTCCCAGGCCGGTGGTAGCCCGCTATTTCGATTATAGGATGAAGGAAATAATATTACGAGCTTATAAGAAATTGGTCAAATTGGTCATAGATGGTAACCGCATCTTGATCTTTCAGGATTTCTCGGTGGTGGTTACCCAAAAACGCAGGGCATTCTCACCAATTTGTAAATTCCTAGTAGAATCGCAAAAACGTTTTGCCCCTCTTTACCCTGCTAAGTTGAGGGTCACTGATAATGTCCGTACCTTATTTTTTGATGACCCAGACAAGGCCCGTAGACACTTTTTGCCCTTTCCCTCCCCACTGAGTTCACCAGTGGCACCATCCCTGAGGTCTCCCAACCGCTGAAAGTTTGTGCTGCAATATGTGATATTCTTCTTTCTTAGTTTTATTATCCAATTGGCAGTGGGGGACGGGATTCTGCTTTTCATATGCCCCTCCTAGGATAATGGTTGTTATAATGTTATCATTTAGGAAACTGGCTTTCCTTTTTCTATTAACTGTTTGTTTTTTGTTGACTCTAATGGTCGGTTGCAGTGCTGTTACTGTGACCCTCCAAGACAATTTTTGGTTTGAGAAAATTCAGAAAATGTTATTGAAGCATGATTCTATGTCTTTTGGTAATTGTGATATATTTGAATTGTTATACTTCCAATTTTTTGTGTTACGTTTCGGTGCGGTGGGGGTGGAGAGATGGGAACACGTAGTCGTGACTGTGTTTTGTGGGTTGCCCCCTGCTTGCTGGGACAGTGTACCCCGCCATATATCAATGGGATTGTACTATAGACTTTGCGCAGCGAAAATTGGGATTAGATGATGGCAAATAGTGCCCACAATTTACCGTACTCACCTCCCCATGACTCGATCAAATGTCTTTCATGGAATGTTGGAGGACTAAATTCTCCCATTAAGCATCAAAGGGTTTTATCCTACCTTAAGAAACTTAGCCCAGATGTCATTTTTCTGCAAGAGACCCACTGGAGGGAGGGTGATGGTTCTTCCCTTCGAGCTGGTTGGTTGGGTGATTGCTTTTCGGCCCCGTATGTCAATAAGACTAGAGGGGTTGCTATCCTCTTTGCACGACACCTTCCATGCACCATTTTAAACACTGTCCCGGACCCTAATGGTCGATATTTACTGATAGATGTTAAGATTGGAGACGCCACATACACACTTTTAAACATATACGCTCCCAATACTCCGATATCGGAATTTTTGACACAGATGACTTTCTTGATACAACAGCGCGAGGCCTCTCCACTGATAATTGGAGGTGACTTCAATATGGTGCATGACCTGACCTTGGATAAAACTCCAATTCCGTCCAATCGACATTCCACAATTTGGTCTACACTTGTAAAATTTATGCTAGGACTCCAAGTGACTGCTGTTTGGAGACTTTTTAATCCATCAGATAAGTCTTTTACTTTCCATTCGGGGGTTCACCACACGGTCTCCCGCATAGATTATTTTTAAGTAGCAGACTCTTTGATATCTGAGGTGACCTCCGCAAATATTGCTGAAATATTGGTCTCGGATCATGCACCGATTGAATTTTTGTTAAGACTACCACACACAGGTCCCACACACCGCACTTGGAAATTTCCTGCATATTTATTCCAATCAGAAAAATTTCGGGAATACTTAAAACGTAACTGGCTGGACTATGTAGATAATAACTTTGCCCACTGGGACGACCCGGTCCTTTTCTGGGAAGCATCGAAGTCTGTGATGCGAGGTAGTATCATTTCATATGTGTCCGGTCGTAATAAAATCCACAAGGACCAGTATCGTTCCCTCTCCCATACGCTGCAGACTACGTTTGCTGAATATGTAGCAGACCCCCTGGAGGAAAAATTTACTATATACAATCAGGCTAAATCTGTATTGGAAAATTTCCTACTTTCCCAAGCACAATCGCATCTAGACTTCACGAAAAATAGATATTATAGATGGGTGCCAGGACGGGACGTTTATTGGCCTCAACAAGAACGTTTGATATATCAAGGGCCTTCCATGACTATTATTGTGATCTATACTCTGCCAGACCATCGACCCCAGAGTCCTTAGACGATATTATCAGAAAGGCCAATTTGCCTAGTCTGGACCAAGACCAAATAGCCCTTCTAGACTCGGAAATTACTGAAGTGGAAATAAGGTCGGCAATCTCTTCCTTACATACCTGCAAAGCCCCGGGACCAGATGGTTTCTTGGGAGATATATTATAAAATCCTGTCTACTGACATTATACCAACTTTATTAGAACTTTATCGCACTATTCATAAAAAATGCCCGTCCTATCCTTCTTTTAATGCTGCCTTCACTACCCTTATTCCAAAACCCGACCGCAACCCTACACTGTTGAGTTCCTATCGTCCCATTACTCTACTAAATGTGGACTTTAAAATTCTGTCCAAAATTATATCCTCTCGACTACAACTATTCTCCTCCTCTCTTTGTTCATCTCACCAACTAGGTTTTACCCGGGGCAGACAATTGGTTAAGGGTATTCACACAGCCATTACTTCTATAATTGCTTCCAACAATAATCCCACCGTTCCCAATATGTTTCTGAGTCTTGACGCTCAGAAAGCTTTTGATACAGTATCCTGGTCCTTCTTATTTAAAGTTTTAGTAATTCAAAATTTCGGCCCAGATTTCATTAATCTTATACAGTTCTTAGACAGTTCTTCTATAGTTCCTTTTAATCAACGGCACAAGAGGTGATCCTATTATTATGTCTAGAGGCAGCCGCCAAGGTTGCCCTTTATCTCCCCTACTTTTTAATTTGTCCCTTGACCCCTTACTTCATATAATTGACTCCTGGCCAACCTTAAAAGGTATATTGGTTGGTACGGTGGAAGTGAAACTCACTGCATTTGCGGATGATGTTTTGATATACATATCCAATCCTAAACCCTCCCTTAAATCTAGTGCACTTTATTTGAAACAAGGCTTTTATAGGCCCTTATGGGCGGCACAATTGCCTTTGAACTGGACAAAAAAGAAACTCCGGTATTTAGGTATTCTTCTTCCCAAAAACATCGCAAATCTCTATGATATCAATATCAAGAAAATGCTTTCTAAAATTACGAAGGATCTTGGGGCGATGGTCCATTTACAACTTTCCTTCCTAAGAAGAACTAATATAATTAAAATGATATATTTTCCAAAACTTTTTTACCCATTGCAAGTTCTCCCCCTTTTAATCTCTAGACAAGACCTCTTACAGATAACATCGGCCTTTAGGAAATTTATTTGGAACAATAAGCGCGCGAGAATTGGTCTATTTAAATTAGGTCTGCCTAAAACCAATGGGGGAGTTAAACTTTCCAGATATTCTGACGTATAGCTATGCTTCCCATATTCGCTATATCAAGGACTGGTTGTCTAGTACCCAAACTTATACTGTCTCACTTCTCGAACAAAATGTTATTCCTCTTGTGTCCCTGATAGCTTTTCTACACTTAACCGATGCTGAGATCCCTACAGATTTAACCATTAATCCCCTACTAATGACCATGAGGAAAGTTTGGCTATCCCTGAGACATAAATATAAATTACACAAACACCTATCTATCCATTTGCCTTTCCTACAAAATCCGGGTTTCCAAAATGGAGAGGCCACCTATCCTTTTACTGAATGGAAATCGTTCGGAATTTGCAGTATAGGACAACTAATCAACCTTGCATCCCATAAACCATTGTTTTACGCAGAGGCCCTATCTAAATACCTGTATATTGGCCCCTAGAACTTTGCCTTTTTTCAAGCCCAACATTATGTTAGCATGGTCTCCAGACTATTAGCTACGACTGATTGGGATAATCCGCTGGACCGCATACTATTACGACCAGAATAATCCAAAGGTGCTATTTCCTTCTACTATAAACAACTACATACCATATTAGACCATTCTACATATAAAACTGGAATAGCCCAATGGTTGGAAAATTTCCCTAACTTAGATGCGGAAGGGTTATTGCACATGTTACATTTCTCAATGGCTATGTTCCCCACTGCCAAGTACACAGAAATGTATCTTAATATATTTCACAGATATTATATCTCTCCCCATAGAGGATTTTTAATAGGCATATTGGTGGTCATTCCGAGTTGATCGCTCGTTTCGGGTTTTTTTCCGCAACGGAGCGATTAGTCGCTAATGCGCATGCGCAATGTCCGCAGTGCGACTGTGCCAAGTAAATTTGCTATTAAGTTTGGTATTTTACTCACGGCATTACGAGGTTTTTTCTTCGTTCTGGTGATCGTAGTGTGATTGACAGGAAGTGGGTGTTTCTGGGCGGAAACTGTCCGTTTTATGGGAGTGTTTGAAAAAACGCTGCCGTTTCTGGGAAAAACGCGGGAGTGGCTGGAGAAACGGGGGAGTGTCTGGGAGAACGCTGGGTGTGTTTGTGACGTCAAACCAGGAACGAAACTGACTGAACTGATCGCAGTGGCAGAGTAAGTCTCGAGCTACTCAGAAACTGCTAAGAACTGTCTATTCGCAAATCTGCTAATCTTTCGTTCGCAAATCTACTATGCTAAGATTCACTCCCAGTAGGCGGCGGCTTAGCGTGTGCAAAGCTGCTAAAAGCAGCTTGCGAGCGAACAACTCGGAATGACCACCATTAAGCGATCCTTCTTGTCCCAAATGTGGCCATCAATCAGCAGACCTTTATCATTGTTTATGGGCCTGTCCACCTTTAAGACGGTTCTGGTTAGCAGTTTGGCGCTTTGCCTCCCAACATTTAGTGAACTACATCCCATTTACACCGGAATGGGCTATATTTGGCATTATACCCCTTGGTACCAGAGCTCCCAAAGCTGTTAAAAAGTTACTTTTAGCAATCTCATCGGCAGCTAGAAAAGCTGTTTTGCACACGTGGGTTCATAGTTCCGTCCCGGCTCTAGAAATGTTTAAGGATAAACTATTTTTTATTTGTCATATGGATTGGCTGGAGGCCTCCCTTCAAAATGAATCTCGCACCGAATCCTTTTTCGCAACATGGGAAAGTTTTATTGAAACACTACCTACTCATACTAGAGAGGCCATTAGCATATGTTTTCGCAACACACTCTGGTATGGAACCAGGATTTTTCTTAGAGGCCCTCCCATCACTCTTGATAGCTCTGGCTAGCGTTTATGGCGTGTTCCCGTCTCTCTAATGGTTCAAAATGTACCTGTAGATGTCATTTGTTATTCCATAATATTGTACAAATCACCCTTTTTCGTAATCCTCCCTACATTACGCACTATATCTTGTATCTATTGTATTGTGTCTTTTCTGTTATTCCCCGCAATGTTCCTGTAACTATTGTTATTCTCTTTACGAAAATGCTTCAATAAAGAAAGAAATATACAAAAAAAAAAATATATATAGCAACTACAAGTTTACTTTTAATGTATGAGGAAATCTAGCTAAAGAACCTTAAGTATATCGCATGGCGGGGCATATTTCTCATACGTCCTAGAGGATGCTGGGGACACTTTAAGAACCATGGGGTATAGACGGAATCCACAGGAGACATGGGCACTTTAAGACTTTCAAAGGGGTGTGTACTGGCTCCTCCCTCTATGCCCCTCCTCCAGACTCCAGTTTAGAATCTGTGCCCAGACAGACTGGATGCACTCTGAGGAGCTCTACTGAGTTTCTCTGAAAAGACTTTATGTTAGGTTTTTTTATTTTCAGGGAGGCTGCTGGCAACAGTCTCCCTGCTTCGTGGGACTTAGGGGAGAGAAGTCAGACCTACTTCTGTGAGTTTAAAGGCTCTGCTTCTTTGGCTACAGGACACCATTAGCTTCTGAGGGTCTGATAGCTAGATACGCCTAGATGCTCATTCCCAGAGCCCGCCGTCACCCCCCTTGCAGAGATAGAAGTCAGAAGACAGGTGAGTAGAAGAAGATCAGAAGACTTCAGTGACAGCTTTGAGGTACCGCACAGCGGCTGCGCTGCGCGCCATGCTCCCGCATTCAGCGGCACTACAGGGTGCAGGTCACGGGGAAGTGGGGGGGTGCCCTGGGCAGCATATAAACCTCACATATCTGACTGGCAACAGCGGACTAAGTGCCAGGGCACTGTCCGGACCCCCGCCAGTATGAAAAAGTTTAAAAAAGAGCGGGTCTGCAGCGTGCCAGTATGGGGGCGGGGCTTAGCCCTCACAGCACACAGCCCGGCGCCATTTTCTCTACACGAGGCTGCAGAGACGCTGGTCCTTCCTCAACACTGCTGTACAAGTAACAGGGTGAAAAACGGGGGGGGGGGGGGCACAGTGATTTTGCTGCATTATATTATATTATAAAAGCGCTGCAGGTCTGGGACATTGTCTGTAGTGTTTTCAGACCGGGATTAGGCGCTGGGGTGTGAGCTGGCAATATCTCCCTCTGTGTCTCTCTGACAGGCTTTACTGTAGGTCTGTCCCCTATAGGCCCAGTGTATCTGCGTGTGGTGGGTGCGCGTATGTCTGCATGTCTGAGGCGGAGTGCTCTTCCCAGGAGGAGACTATGTTAGGGACAAAAAACTCTGTGGGAGTGACCCTGTCGGCACCGCCGACACCGGATTGGGTGAATGTTTTGAGTGCTTTGAATGCAAATGTGGCTTTGATTAATAAAAGATTGGATAAATCTGAGTCTCAGAACCAGGCTTGGAAGAAATCCGTAGAGGATGTGTTGTTTCAAGTCTAGACCCCCCTCGGGGTCACAAAAACGTTCATTTGCCCAGCTGGCAGACACGGATACCGACACGGACACTGACTCAAGTGTCGACTATAGTGATGCCAGATTAGATCCAAAACTGGCAAAGAGCATTCAGTACATGATTGTGGCTATAAAAGATGTATTACATATCACGGAGGACCCTACTGTTCCTGATACTAGGGTCTGTATGTATAAAAGGGAAGAAACCTGAGGTAACATTTCCTCCTCTCATGAACTGAACGCGCTTTGTGAAAAGGTTTCGGAAAATCCTGACAAAAAGTTTCAGATTCCCAAAAGGATTGTAGTGGCATATCCGTTTCCCTCTGGGGATAGGGAAAAATGGGAGTCATCCCCCATTGTGGACAAAGCTTTATCACGGCTGTCCAAAAAGGTGGCTCTTCCGTCTCCTGACACGGCAGCCCTAAAGGATCCTGCGGATCGTAGGCAGTAAAGTACATTGAAATCCATTTATATCACCATGGGTACGCTACTCAGACCAGCCATTGCATCTGTGTGGGTGAGTAGTGCTATCGAAAAATGGGCAGATAACTTGTCATCTGAAATGGATACCCTGGATAGGGATGGCATTCTTCTGAAACTAGGTCATATCAGGGACGCTGCAGTCTACCTAAAGGAAGCTGCGAGAGATATTGGCCTCTTGGGATCACGGGCCAATGCCATGGCAGTCTTAGCTAGGAGAGCATTGTGGATTCATCAATGGAATGCTGATGCTGACTCTAAGAAAGCTATGGAGACTCTACCGTATAAAGGTGGTGTATTGTTTGGTGACGGCCTCGCTGAGTTGGTATCTACGGCTACCGCGGGTAAGTCATCATTTTTACCTTACGTGCCTGCACCACAAAAGGAAGCACACTATCAGATGCAGTCCTTTCGGCCTAATAAATAAAGAAAAGGCCGAGGGTCTTCCTTCCTTGCTACTAGAGGAAAGGGAAAGGGTAAGCGATCACCGGCTGTGGCGGGTCCCCAGGAGCAGAAGTCCTCCCCAGCTTCTGCCAAGTCCACCGCATGACGCAGGGGCTCCTCTGCGGGAGTCTGCACCGGTGGGGGCACGTCTCAGGCTCTTCAGTCAGTTCTGGGCTCGTTCAGGCCTGGACCCATGGGTTTTAGAAATAGTGTCCCAAGGGTACAAACTGGATTTTCAAGACTCCCCCCTCACTGATTTTTCAAATCTGCCTTACCAGCTTGTCTTCCGGACAGGGAAGTGGTATGCGCTGCAATACAAAAATTGTGTCACAATCAAGTCATTGTCAGGGTTCCCCCGTCGCAACAGAGAGAAGGCTTTTATTCGAGCCTGTTCGCGGTCCTGAAGCTGGACGGCTCACTCAGACCAATCCTGAACCTCAAATCCCTCAATTTCTACCTGAGAAAATTCAAATTCAAGATGGAATCTCTCCGGGCTGTGATCTCCAGTCTGGAAGATGGGGATTTTATGGTGTCGGTAGACATAAAGGATGCCTACTTACATGTTCCCATTTATCCTCCACATCAGGCTTACCGGAGGTTTGCTGTTCAGGATTGTCATTACCAATTTCAGACGTTGCCGTTTTTGTCTGTCCACGGCTCCGAGGGTTTTCACCAAAGTAATGGCTGAAATGATGGTTCTCCTGTGCAAACAAGGAGTCACAATTATCCCGTACTTTGACGATCTCCTGATAAAGGCGAGATCCAGGGAACAATTACTGCAGAACATTACGCTCTCTCTGACAATTCTGCAGCAACATGGTTGGCTCCTAAACTTGCCAAAATCGCAGTTGGTTCCGAGGAGATGGCTGTAGTTTTTGGGAATGATTTTGGACACAGAATTACAGAGAGTTTTTCTTCCAGTGGAAAAGACTCTGGAAATTCAGAACCTGGTCAAATTCTGAAACCAGGAAGAGTATCGATCCATCAATGCACTTGGTTGCTGGGGAAGATGGTGGTGGCCTACGAGGCCATTCAGTTTGGCAGATTCCATGCCAGAGTGTTTCAGTGGGACCTATTGGACAAGTGGTCCGGGTCCCATCTGCACATGCACCGAAGGATAACCCTGTCCTCCAAGACCAGAATCTCACTCCTGTGGTGGCTGCACAGCTATCACCTCCTAGAGGGACACAGGTTCAGGGTCCAGGACTGGTAACAGCAGTGGCGTACATAAACTGCCAGGGTGGAACAAGGAGCAGAGCGGCAATAGCAGAGGCCACAAAGGTGCTCCGTTGGGTGGAAAGACATACAAGCGTCCTGTCAGCGATCTTCATTCCAGGAGTGGACAACTGGGAAGCAGACTTCCTCAGCAGACACGATCTCCATCCAGGAGAGTGGGGTCTTCATCAAGAGGTCTTTGCAGAAGTGACATGTCTTTGGGGAATTTCTCAAATAGACATGATGGCGTCTCCCCTTAACAAGAAACTTCAGAGATATTGTTCCAGGTCAAGAGACCCTCAAGCAATAGCAGTGGACGCCCTAGTGACACCGTAGGTGTTTCGGTTGGTGTACGTGTTTCCTCCACTTCTACTCATTCCAAAAGTGATAAAGATCATAAGAACAAAGGTTCAAGCGATACTCATTGTTCCAGATTGGCCAAGGAGGGCTTGGTATCCAGATCTTCAGGAATTACTCATAGGAGATTCCTGGCCTCTTCCTCTGAGGGAGGATCTATTACGGCAGGGGCCGTGCGTGTTCCAAGACTTACCGCGACTTCGTTTGACGGCTTGGAGGTTGAACGCCGGATCCTAGCTGGAAAGGGTATTCCCAAGGAAGTCATCCCCACTCTTATTCAGGCCAGGAAAGGAGTAACGTCTAAACATTACCACCGTATTTGGAGAAAATACGTGTCTTGGTGTGAATCCCAGAAAGCACCTATGGAAGAATTTCAGTTAGGACGTTTTCTCAATTTTCTACAAGCCGGTGTGGATGCGGGCCGAAAGTTGGGCTCAATTAAAGTTCAAATTACGGCTTTATCGGTTTTCTTCCAAAAACAATTGGCCTCCTTTCCAGAAGTTCAGACCTTCGTGAAAGGTGTATTGCACATCCAACCTCCCTTTGTGCCCCCTGTGGCACCATGGGATCTTAACGTGGTGTTGCAGTTCCTTCAACCTCATTGGTTTGAACCTTTACAGGAGGTAAAGTTGAAATTCCTTATTTGGAAAGTGGTCATGCTGTTGACCTTGGCATCCGCATGGCGGGTGTCTGAATTGGCGGCCTTGTCTCACAAGAGCCCTTATTTGATCTTCCATGAAGATAGAGCAGAATTGAGGACTCGTCAGCAGTGGCTACTGACGCCTTGCTGGAATCGAAGCTTCTCGATGTAGTAAGAGCTTTGAAAATTTATGTCGCCAGAACAGCTCAGTTTAGGAAAACAGAGGCTCTGTTTGTCCTGTATGCTCACAATATAAAATTGGGGCTCCTGCTTCCAAGCAGACTATTGCGCGCTGGATCTGTCATATGATTCAGCAGGCTCATTCTACGGCTGGATTGCCGTAACCGAAATCGGTGAAGGCCCATTCTACCAGAAAGGTGGGCTCATCCTGGGCGGCTGCCCGAGGGGTCTCGGCTTTACAACTTTACCGAGCGGCTACTTGGTCGTGTTCAAACACCTTTGCGAAGTTCTACAAGTTTGATACCCTGGCTGATGAGGACCTCATGTTTGGTCAGTCGGTGCTGCAGAGTCATCCACACTCTCCCGCCCGTTCTAGAGCTTTGGTATAAACCCCATGGTTCTTGAAGTGTCCCCAGCATCCTCTAGGACATATGAGAAAATAGGATTTTAATACCTACCGGTAAATCCTTTTCTCTTAGTCTGTAAAGGATGCTGGGCGCCCGTCCCAGTGCGTACTGTATCTGCAGTTATTAGTTATGGTTACACACATGTTGTGTTACGTTTATGGTCAGCTTGTTGCTGATGTTGTTCATGCCGTTGACTTGCGTTATTGAATGCCATGTTGTACGGCGTGCTTGAGGTGTGAGCTGGTATGTATCTCACCTTAGTTTAACAATAAATCCTTTTCCTCAAAATGTCCGTCTCCCTGGGCACAGTTCCTATAACTGGAATCTAGAGGAGGGGCATAGAGGGAGGAGCCAGTTCACACCCCTTTGAAAGTCTTAAAGTGCCCATGTCTCCTGTGGATCCCATCTATACCCCATAGTTCTTGAAGTGTCCCCAGCATCCTCTACGGACTAAGAGAAAATGATTTACCGGTAGGTATTAAAATCCTATTTTCTAATGTTAAGTATCGGGCGGCACCCAATAATTAACATTCTGAATCGCCGCAAGCGCCGGAGCAATTTGTCATTGCTCCAGTGCAGAGACAGTTGATGCAAAAATCAGCTGTCTCCACGTAAATCCATCAGTGCTAGCACTAGTGTGCCTGCGTGGACCAGGGTTCATGCAGGTGCACAAGCCCCTGGCGTCCGGCGAAAGAAGGACAGTGGACAGTGGCGGGAACCCTGATCGCAAACTGGACCTGCTTCCCATACATAAGCAGCGGGGGTGAGGGAGCATTCGCCATCTGAATATGAAATATTGTATTTTCAGAGCTTGATTAATTAAGTCCCCATACTAGTGTATAGGATGCCAGGCCAGCTCAGGAGAGAAAGGTAAGCATGAGATATCTGTGATACTTTCATTATGAAGGGCCCCAAAACTTAAATTCTACAAAAGTAGGTGAAAAAAGTTTCGCCCTAGCATATGTACATTTTGCTGGGACTAGTGACTGTCATCATCATCATTATTATTGTGCATTTGCACCAGCACTCAGGTATCTGCAGTTTCTATAGTTTAGACAGGTGTATTCATATATATATATATATATATATATATATATATATATATATATAGAGAGAGAGAGAGAATGTAGTTATGTGACCGACAGTCACAATAACTTCCCCTGCATCCCGGCCACTCAAAATACCGACAGTCGGCATGCCGACTAGAAAGGACTATTCCCACTCCTGGGTGTTCACGACACCCACAGAGTGGGAATAGAACTTGTGGCGAGCATTCTGTGGCCGGGATCCCAGTGTCGGGATGCTGACCGCCGGGATCCTAGCCGTCGGTAACACGGCCCCAACCCATATATATTAATTTAATGTGCACCCCTGTGTAGGCCTGTATCTGTGCACAATGAAGTGAACATATCCTTACTGTGCACAGCCTGCATTAGAACTGTTCTTCTCTCCATCATCCTCTTTTCATTCACAAACTGGAAAACGTGAACTGTTTGGGGTCCTTGAGGACCGAGTTTAGGAACCACTGTTCCCAAACTGCAAAGTCCTTCATGCCCACCATAGGTACATGTATTATGCACTTAATGGGCAAATCACATATCCTATACCTTGAATCTGCACAACTTTGTGAAGCAATCTTAATATGTACAGTATTTAGTTTGTGTTCAATAACATTAGGTTTGTTGCATGCTTACCGATATTCAGGATGCCTCCCCCGGGAGGAGGCAGCCAGCTTGGCATGGCGGGGGGTGTGGCTCAGCATGCTGGGAGTGTGGTGGAGGAGGGGTAATACTGGAGAGGGGCGAATTGTGGGCATGTACGTAAAATCATGGACCCGCCCCCGCTACAAAATGCCGACATTGGCCCTCATTCCGAGTTGTTCGCTCGCTAGCTTCTTTTAGCAGCTTTGCACACGCTAAGCCGCCGCCTACTGGGAGTGTATTTTAGCATAGCAGAATTGCGAACGAAAGATTAGCAGAATTGCGAATAGAAATTTCTTAGTAGTTTCTGAGTAGCTCGAGACTTACTCTGCCACTGCGATCAGTTCAGTCAGTTTCGTTCCTGGTTTGACGTCACAAACACACCCAGCGTTCGCCCAGACACTCCCCCGTTTCTCCAGACACTGCTGCGTTTTTCCCAGAAACGGCTGCGTTTTTTCGCACACACCCATAAAACGGCTAGTTTCCGCCCAGAAACCCCCACTTCCTGTCAATCACACTCCGATCACCAGAACGAAGAGATTTATTCGTTAAGCCGTGAGTAAAATACCAAACTTTTAAGCAAATTTACTTGGCGCAGGCGCACTGCGAACATTGCGCATGCGCAGTTTGCAACTAATCGCACTGATGCGAAGAAAAATAACGAGCGAACAACTCGGAATGAGGGCCATTATGGGCATTGTGAGGCAGGGAGCGGGGCCATGATGACATGAATCACGCTATCGACACCCCCTGTCTGTGGGAGCTTGCATGCAGGTGCAGTGCGGCCAGGTGCTGTTGGCTGGGAGACTTGCCCTCTCTTCCGGGGGGCTGGGAGCGCCACTCGATTTTCGTGAGCCTCCCAAACATTCCGGGGAGTAGGTGAATATGGTTTGTGGGTGCGAAATACCCTAAGATTATTCACTGAAAAAAACAATAATGCTGTGTTGGAAAACCCAGCATTGGAATACAAGAAATCAAGGGAGTGTTCTGTATTTTGTTTGTGCAGTGTGTGATATAGTATGAATATCTGTACCAGAGGTGCACCAGAGCCCATGGCCGGCAACATTATAATGAGTTTTCTTTTTACGAGACTAAAGGTTAGGGGTTTAACGCTCTCTGGAGATATGTAGTACAGTATACGGGGGTCACTAATGCCATCTGCAGGGGTCATTGTTGCTGTCTGTAATATATGGGGGACCCTTATGCTGTGTACGGAGGTCACAGATGCTGTATGCAGTGTATGGGGTTCATGGATGCTGTCTGCAGTGTACATGCGTCACAGATGCTGTCTGCAGTGTACGGGCATCATGGATGCTTTCTGCACTATACTGGGTCACTGATGCTCTCTGCAGTGTATGGCAGGGCAGTCTTTTTGTATGGACTCAATGGGCAGTTGCCCAAGGGGTATAAGGGCCCCATGCTGATAGCTGAGGGTCCCCTTGTTTACAGGGGTACCAGATTTTTGAAAATCGGACCTGGGGAACTGGAGATATCCAACTTCAAAGCAGTGGTCCCCATCTAAGCATGTGAATTGCTTTTCCCAGACAGATATCTCAGGTTCTGTCTGACTTAGTTTTTCTGAGGCTATATTCCAAAAACTGGGACTCTCCCTTTCGGGGGACACTGGCAGCTTGTCTTTACTATGCCTAGAACCAGAGATATCAGCCTTCCAGCAGGTGGCCCCTGCTCCAGCTCCACATGCATGATATGCAGTTTTATATTTTCGTCGGTGGATTGCTCTGGCTCCTGAACTCTGATCCCCAAGTCTCCAGTACCTCCTGAAAGTTGGGACTCTATAGAAGCTAAGAAATCATTTTCCAGGAACTGGAGATATCTGCAGTCAAGCAAACTGCCCTCCCTCCGTAAAATGCTGAATATTAAGCCCACTCCCCTGTGTATTAAACACCACCTACCACCCTGGAAGTCATGTACTGGGGCCCCCTCATTCAGCCCAATACCCCCTTCTACAGTTAAGTGTTCTCCCTCCCACCCCTTCTCCCAAAACCTGTGCAGTAAATGAGTAATTAGCAGAAATTACTGCTCTAGGTCCTAGATGCTGAGCGGAAGATAGACCACCCCCTACCGCCCACGGGACATCAAAGCTGCCACTGATAGTACCCCCCACCCCCACTGCTTGAGGATGAGTAGGGGCCCCAGTACTTTGCTTTGTCCACGGGCCTACACTGCTGTTAAGATGGCCCTGGTGTATGGGGGTCACTGATGCTGTCTGAGGTGTACAGGCATCACGGATGCCCTCTCCAGTGTATGGGGGTCACGGATGCTTTCTGCAGTGTATAAGAGTCACAGATGCTCTCTGTAGTGTATGGGGATCGCTGATGCACTCTGCAGTGTACTGGGATCACTGATGCTCACTGTAGTATATGGGGGTCACTGATGCTGTCTAGTTTATAAAGGCAAGGCCTCACCCCTGTTTTGGTACACCTTCCTTAGGAACGCAAAGATGCCCTGTTTTAGAGCTAGGGGCCATATTGTCTCTCCTGGGCCTACCCGTCACTAGTTCCGCCACTGATCTGTACCAAAGTGTACACCAAAAACTAGAGATGAGCGGGTTCGGTTTCTCTGAAACCGAACCCGCACGAACTTCATGTTTTTTTTACGGGTCCGAGCAGACTCGGATCCTCCCGCCTTGCTCGGTTAACCCGAGCGCGCCCGAACGTCATCATGACGCTGTCGGATTCTCGCGAGACTCGGATTCTATATAAGGAGCCGCGCGTCGCCGCCATTTTCACACGTGCATTGAGATTGATAGGGAGAGGACGTGGCTGGCGTCCTCTCCATTAGAAATTAGATTAGAAGAGAGAGAGAGATTGTGCAGAGTCAGACAGAGTTTACCACAGTGACCAGTGCAGTTGTTGTTAGTTAACTTTTATTTATTTTAATATAATATATCCGTTCTCTGCTATATCCGTTCTCTGCCTGAAAAAAACCGATACACAGCAGCAGCCAGTCACACAGTGTGACTCAGTCTGTGTGCACTCAGCTCAGCCCAGTGTGCTGCACATCAATGTATAAAAGGCAAAGCTTATAATAATTGTGGGGGAGACTGGGGAGCACTGCAGGTTGTTATAGCAGGAGCCCCCAGGAGTACATAATATTATATTAATTTAAAATTAAACAGTGCACACTTTTGCTGCAGGAGTGCCACTGCCAGTGTGACTAGTGGTGACCAGTGCCTGACCACCAGTATAGTAGTATATTGTTGTATGTATTGTATACTATCTCTTTATCAACCAGTCTATATTAGCAGCAGACACAGTACAGTGCGGTAGTTCACGGCTGTGGCTACCTCTGTGTCGGCAGTCGGAACTCGGCAGGCAGTCCGTCCATCCATAATTGTATTACAATATATACCACCTAACCGTGGTATTTTTTTTTCTTTCTTTATACCGTCGTCATAGTGTCATACTAGTTGTTACGAGTATACTACTATCTCTTTATCAACCAGTGTACAGTGCGGTAGTTCACGGCTGTGGCTACCTCTGTGTCGGCAGTCGGCAGGCAGTCCGTCCATCCATAATTGTATTATTATTATAATATATACCACCTAACCGTGGTTTTTTTTTCATTCTTTATACCGTCATAGTGTCATACTAGTTGTTACGAGTATACTACTATCTCTTTATCAACCAGTGTACAGTGCGGTAGTTCACGGCTGTGGCTACCTCTGTGTCGGCAGTCGGCAGGCAGTCCGTCCATCCATAATTGTATTATTATTATAATATATACCACCTAACCGTGGTTTTTTTTTCATTCTTTATACCGTCGTCATAGTGTCATACTAGTTGTTACGAGTATACTACTATCTCTTTATCAACCAGTGTACAGTGCGGTAGTTCACGGCTGTGGCTACCTCTGTGTCGGCAGTCGGCAGGCAGTCCGTCCATCCATAATTGTATTATTATTATAATATATACCACCTAACCGTGGTTTTTTTTTCATTCTTTATACCGTCGTCATAGTGTCATACTAGTTGTTACGAGTATACTACTATCTCTTTATCAACCAGTGTACAGTGCGGTAGTTCACGGCTGTGGCTACCTCTGTGTCGGCACTCGGCAGGCAGTCCGTCCATCCATAATTGTATTATTATTATAATATATACCACCTAACTGTGGTATTTTTTTTTCTTTCTTTATACCGTCGTCATAGTGTCATACTAGTTGTTACGAGTATACTACTATCTCTTTATCAACCAGTGTACAGTGCGGTAGTTCACGGCTGTGGCTACCTCTGTGTCGGCAGTCGGCAGGCAGTCCGTCCATCCATAATTGTATTATTATTATAATATATACCACCTAACTGTGGTATTTTTTTTTCTTTCTTTATACCGTCGTCATAGTGTCATACTAGTTGTTACGAGTATACTACTATCTCTTTATCAACCAGTGTACAGTGCGGTAGTTCACGGCTGTGGCTACCTCTGTGTCGGCAGTCGGCAGGCAGTCCGTCCATCCATAATTGTATTATTATTATAATATATACCACCTAACCGTGGTTTTTTTTTTCATTCTTTATACCGTCGTCATAGTGTCATACTAGTTGTTACGAGTATACTACTATCTCTTTATCAACCAGTGTACAGTGCGGTAGTTCACGGCTGTGGCTACCTCTGTGTCGGCAGTCGGCAGGCAGTCCGTCCATCCATAATTGTATTATTATTATAATATATACCACCTAACTGTGGTATTTTTTTTTCTTTCTTTATACCGTCGTCATAGTGTCATACTAGTTGTTACGAGTATACTACTATCTCTTTATCAACCAGTGTACAGTGCGGTAGTTCACGGCTGTGGCTACCTCTGTGTCGGCAGTCGGCAGGCAGTCCGTCCATCCATAATTGTATTATTATTATAATATATACCACCTAACCGTGGTATTTTTTTTTCTTTCTTTATACCGTCGTCATAGTGTCATACTAGTTGTTACGAGTATACTACTATCTCTTTATCAACCAGTGTACAGTGCGGTAGTTCACGGCTGTGGCTACCTCTGTGTCGGCACTCGGCAGGCAGTCCGTCCATCCATAATTGTATTATTATTATAATATATACCACCTAACCGTGGTTTTTTTTTCATTCTTTATACCGTCGTCATAGTGTCATACTAGTTGCTACGAGTATACTACTATCTCTTTATCAACCAGTGTACAGTGCGGTAGTTCACGGCTGTGGCTACCTCTGTGTCGGCAGTCGGCAGGCAGTCCGTCCATCCATAATTGTATTATTATTATAATATATACCACCTAACTGTGGTATTTTTTTTTCTTTCTTTATACCGTCGTCATAGTGTCATACTAGTTGTTACGAGTATACTACTATCTCTTTATCAACCAGTGTACAGTGCGGTAGTTCACGGCTGTGGCTACCTCTGTGTCGGCAGTCGGCAGGCAGTCCGTCCATCCATAATTGTATTATTATTATAATATATACCACCTAACCGTGGTTTTTTTATACCACCTAACCGTGGCAGTCCGTCCATAATTGTATACTAGTATCCAATCCATCCATCTCCATTGTTTACCTGAGGTGCCTTTTAGTTCTGCCTATAAAATATGGAGAACAAAAAAGTTGAGGTTCCAAAATTAGGGAAAGATCAAGATCCACTTCCACCTCGTGCTGAAGCTGCTGCCACTAGTCATGGCCGAGACGATGAAATGCCAGCAACGTCGTCTGCCAAGGCCGATGCCCAATGTCATAGTACAGAGCATGTCAAATCCAAAACACCAAATATCAGAAAAAAAAGGACTCCAAAACCTAAAATAAAATTGTCGGAGGAGAAGCGTAAACTTGCCAATATGCCATTTACCACACGGAGTGGCAAGGAACGGCTGAGGCCCTGGCCTATGTTCATGGCTAGTGGTTCAGCTTCACATGAGGATGGAAGCACTCAGCCTCTCGCTAGAAAACTGAAAAGACTCAAGCTGGCAAAAGCACCGCAAAGAACTGTGCGTTCTTTGAAATCCCAAATCCACAAGGAGAGTCCAATTGTGTCGTTTGCGATGCCTGACCTTCCCAACACTGGACGTGAAGAGCATGCGCCTTCCACTATTTGCATGCCCCCTGCAAGTGCTGGAAGGAGCACCCGCAGTCCAGTTCCTGATAGTCAGATTGAAGATGTCAGTGTTGAAGTACACCAGGATGAGGAGGATATGGGTGTTGCTGGCGCTGGGGAGGAAATTGACCAGGAGGATTCTGATGGTGAGGTGGTTTGTTTAAGTCAGGCACCCGGGGAGACACCTGTTGTCCGTGGGAGGAATATGGCCGTTGACATGCCAGGTGAAAATACCAAAAAAATCAGCTCTTCGGTGTGGAGGTATTTCACCAGAAATGCGGACAACAGGTGTCAAGCCGTGTGTTCCCTTTGTCAAGCTGTAATAAGTAGGGGTAAGGACGTTAACCACCTCGGAACATCCTCCCTTATACGTCACCTGCAGCGCATTCATAATAAGTCAGTGACAAGTTCAAAAACTTTGGGTGACAGCGGAAGCAGTCCACTGACCAGTAAATCCCTTCCTCTTGTAACCAAGCTCACGCAAACCACCCCACCAACTCCCTCAGTGTCAATTTCCTCCTTCCCCAGGAATGCCAATAGTCCTGCAGGCCATGTCACTGGCAAGTCTGACGAGTCCTCTCCTGCCTGGGATTCCTCCGATGCATCCTTGCGTGTAACGCCTACTGCTGCTGGCGCTGCTGTTGTTGCCGCTGGGAGTCGATGGTCATCCCAGAGGGGAAGTCGTAAGCCCACTTGTACTACTTCCAGTAAGCAATTGACTGTTCAACAGTCCTTTGCGAGGAAGATGAAATATCACAGCAGTCATCCTACTGCAAAGCGGATAACTGAGTCCTTGACAACTATGTTGGTGTTAGACGTGCGTCCGGTATCCGCCGTTAGTTCACAGGGAACTAGACAATTTATTGAGGCAGTGTGCCCCCGTTACCAAATACCATCTAGGTTCCACTTCTCTAGGCAGGCGATACCGAGAATGTACACGGACGTCAGAAAAAGACTCACCAGTGTCCTAAAAAATGCAGTTGTACCCAATGTCCACTTAACCACGGACATGTGGACAAGTGGAGCAGGGCAGGGTCAGGACTATATGACTGTGACAGCCCACTGGGTAGATGTATGGACTCCCGCCGCAAGAACAGCAGCGGCGGCACCAGTAGCAGCATCTCGCAAACGCCAACTCTTTCCTAGGCAGGCTACGCTTTGTATCACCGCTTTCCAGAATACGCACACAGCTGAAAACCTCTTACGGCAACTGAGGAAGATCATCGCGGAATGGCTTACCCCAATTGGACTCTCCTGTGGATTTGTGGCATCGGACAACGCCAGCAATATTGTGTGTGCATTAAATATGGGCAAATTCCAGCACGTCCCATGTTTTGCACATACCTTGAATTTGGTGGTGCAGAATTTTTTAAAAAACGACAGGGGCGTGCAAGAGATGCTGTCGGTGGCCAGAAAAATTGCGGGACACTTTCGGCGTACAGGCACCACGTACAGAAGACTGGAGCACCACCAAAAACTACTGAACCTGCCCTGCCATCATCTGAAGCAAGAAGTGGTAACGAGGTGGAATTCAACCCTCTATATGCTTCAGAGGTTGGAGGAGCAGCAAAAGGCCATTCAAGCCTATACAATTGAGCACGATATAGGAGATGGAATGCACCTGTCTCAAGTGCAGTGGAGAATGATTTCAACGTTGTGCAAGGTTCTGATGCCCTTTGAACTTGCCACACGTGAAGTCAGTTCAGACACTGCCAGCCTGAGTCAGGTCATTCCCCTCATCAGGCTTTTGCAGAAGAAGCTGGAGGCATTGAAGAAGGAGCTAACACGGAGCGATTCCGCTAGGCATGTGGGACTTGTGGATGCAGCCCTTAATTCGCTTAACAAGGATTCACGGGTGGTCAATCTGTTGAAATCAGAGCACTACATTTTGGCCACCGTGCTCGATCCTAGATTTAAAGCCTACCTTGGATCTCTCTTTCCGGCAGACACAGGTCTGCTGGGGTTGAAAGACCTGCTGGTGACAAAATTGTCAAGTCAAGCGGAACGCGACCTGTCAACATCTCCTCCTTCACATTCTCCCGCAACTGGGGGTGCGAGGAAAAGGCTCAGAATTCCGAGCCCACCCGCTGGCGGTGATGCAGGGCAGTCTGGAGCGACTGCTGATGCTGACATCTGGTCCGGACTGAAGGACCTGACAACGATTACGGACATGTCGTCTACTGTCACTGCATATGATTCTCTCAACATTGATAGAATGGTGGAGGATTATATGAGTGACCGCATCCAAGTAGGCACGTCACACAGTCCGTACTTATACTGGCAGGAAAAAGAGGCAATTTGGAGGCCCTTGCACAAACTGGCTTTATTCTACCTAAGTTGCCCTCCCACAAGTGTGTACTCCGAAAGAGTGTTTAGTGCCGCCGCTCACCTTGTCAGCAATCGGCGTACGAGGTTACATCCAGAAAATGTGGAGAAGATGATGTTCATTAAAATGAATTATAATCAATTCCTCCGCGGAGACATTGACCAGCAGCAATTGCCTCCACAAAGTACACAGGGAGCTGAGATGGTGGATTCCAGTGGGGACGAATTGATAATCTGTGAGGAGGGGGATGTACACGGTGATATATCGGAGGGTGAAGATGAGGTGGACATCTTGCCTCTGTAGAGCCAGTTTGTGCAAGGAGAGATTAATTGCTTCTTTTTTGGGGGGGGTCCAAACCAACCCGTCATATCAGTCACAGTCGTGTGGCAGACCCTGTCACTGAAATGATGGGTTGGTTAAAGTGTGCATGTCCTGTTTTGTTTATACAACATAAGGGTGGGTGGGAGGGCCCAAGGATAATTCCATCTTGCACCTCTTTTTTCTTTTCTTTTTCTTTGCATCATGTGCTGATTGGGGAGGGTTTTTTGGAAGGGACATCCTGCGTGACACTGCAGTGCCACTCCTAGATGGGCCCGGTGTTTGTGTCGGCCACTAGGGTCGCTAATCTTACTCACACAGCTACCTCATTGCGCCTCTTTTTTTCTTTGCGTCATGTGCTGTTTGGGGAGGGTTTTTTGGAAGGGACATCCTGCGTGACACTGCAGTGCCACTCCTAGATGGGCCCGGTGTTTGTGTCGGCCACTAGGGTCGCTTATCTTACTCACACAGCGACCTTGGTGCAAATTTTAGGACTAAAAATAATATTGTGAGGTGTGATGTGTTCAGAATAGGCTGAAAATGAGTGTAAATTATGTTTTTTGAGGTTAATAATACTTTGGGATCAAAATTACCCCCAAATTCTATGATTTAAGCTGTTTTTTAGGGTTTTTTGAAAAAAACACCCGAATCCAAAACACACCCGAATCCGACAAAAAAAATTCGGTGAGGTTTTGCCAAAACGCGGTCGAACCCAAAACACGGCCGCGGAACCGAACCCAAAACCAAAACACAAAACCCGAAAAATTTCAGGCGCTCATCTCTACCAAAAACACCCAATCATATTTTGTCACAGTCTGAAGTAAATGTTCTTAAATATTTATAATCTGCACACTGAACTTGATCTTTATTCCTTACCACAAGAGTAAAGTAATAAAAATAATAATTCTGTGCTCCAACTGCCTGCATACTTTTTATAAGGGGATAGAAGTAATAGATTTTCTAGAACAAACCACAAAATGCATTTTACAGTTCATGATTAGCATCTTTTTTGTTATTAGAAACAAGCAACAAGCCAAATTAATGCCATATTGTAAAACAAATAGGTTAATTATAAACGGTCTCTTGTCCATTGACCGCTGTAATATTATGAATTTATAACATTCATATTAACATTGCTTGTAAATCTACTTTTTGTTATTTCAGTCATTATTTGCTTGTAACTAAGGCTACATTCGCAAAATCAAGTGATGTTTCTGGACCATGCAAGGGTTATCATTTTCCTGGCAACTGAAAGAAAAATAAGTGCATACTTTACTACACAGGCACCGTTTAACACAATGGAGCAGGAAAGCCATTGCATTACATTTCCTTTTCATTTCCTTCGGAATATCTATATATTGTTTAGATAAATTTAATAAGCAGTCTTCTTTACAACTGGTCCATATATGTCAGGACTATTCAGATTTTGGATATTTGCTCATGCATCCAAAACTTTGTCCCAGGTTCCCGGGATATCTAGGAAATACATCTTGCTTTACACTGCTTCATATTGCACACATCAAAAGCTGCTATGTATTTCCAGGAAGAAAGGAGAGAAAAGAAGTTGGAGTGTGGTCTAGTTTTAGGCATCAGCCAAATTCGCAATGTGATATTTCAATACATTGCAAGGGACAGAGCTTGCCAAAAAGCTCTGTCCCTGCAAATCCCCTCCCTGCACTTCTCAGGTTATTTTTCGTAAAAAAAATACCCTGAGAGTGTGACCGGGCACGCTCTGCCTGCTACCTATCCCCTGCAACTACCCCCTGCTCCGCTAAGCTTACCTTCACTCAGAACCGCTGATTGGTGAGCTCCTGCTGTGACCCATTCATCAGATCCGCAAAGTAAAGTTAGATGCCAACCGAGACTTCACTGCATCTGAGTTCACGTCAAAGATCAAGTTCTCAGGGTTACAGAGCACAGCAATCAGCTGACCAGCTGCCCTCATTGGAACACAGAACACTGAACACTGGTACCCTGGTGCATTTTTTTTATTTTTACTTTTTTGTGATCAGCTTGTGGTCTAGCAGATACACATGGCTGATCACAAAGCTCTGATTTTCCTGCTAATAGGCAGTGAAGGCTGAACTACAGTAGATGGATCTAAACTGGAGGCTTGGGCAGAAAAATGGAGAATGAGGTTCAATATAGAAAAATTTAAAGTTTTGCACTTTGGGACTAAAATCAATCGGGTAGCCTATAAATTAAATGGGGAAAATGTAGGGATAACGGTAATTGAAAAAAATTGGGTGTGCTCATCTATTATAGACTTAGTAGCAGTACACAATGTCAAAATGCAGCAACAAAAGCAAATAAGATGTTAGCATGCATAAAAAGGGGAATGGAGATAAGGATGAGAGTGTAATCCTGTAACTGTATAAATCATTGGTACGGCCGCACCTGGAATATTGTGTACAGTTCTGGGCACCTCATATAAAAAAAGATATCTTGGAACTCAAAAGGATTCAGAGGCGAGCCACCAAACTGGTTAAGGAGTTAGAGGCACTGAATTATGAGGAACGACTCACAAGGTTAGATATGTTCACACTGGAAAAGAGGCTGAGAGGGGACATTATTAATATTTATAAATACATAAAGGAACAATACAAGGATTTATCAGATGATCTGTTTATAAAAAAAAAAAAAACACTAGACAGGACACGTGGACACCCACTGAGGTTACAAAGAAAAAAAAATTCATACACAACGGAGGAAAGGGTTCTTCACAGTAATAGCAGTAAGGATTTGTAATTCTCTGCCAGAGGAGGTAATAATGGTGGACTCAGTCAATAAGATTAAAAATGGATTAGATAAATTCCTAACTGAAAGAAATAGCCAAGGATACAGCATTTAAATGAAGTAAAATTTTATGATACAGGTTGAACTCGATGGACATTTTGTCTTTTTTTCAACCTCATCAACTAGGTAATAGGTGAATCGGGAAGAAGCCATAATAACGCCATCTGAAGATGGCAAGATGGTATTATTGTCACAGTGCTCCCTCTGGTATATTTTTACAATTATATTTTAGTAAATCTGAAGCTGATCACATTTCCCAGTACAACTATGGGAAATAATATCTACAGCTGTAGCCATGCTCATCCATCCTGCGACTCTGCCACACGGGCACATATGCCGCGTCTAGGTATGGGTGCGCCTTAGTGCGCCTATCTACAGCTTTTTACGCTGCCCATGTATTCCTAGTGGTGCGCATACATAGACACACGGTCACATCCTGGTCATGAGTACACTTGCCGCACCTGTCTTGCTGTGAATCCACCAATCTGCAGGCTAGATGAGCAAGGCTACATCTGTACTTACTAAAAAAAAAAAAGAGGAGAATTTTGTGAATTTTCCACCAGTTGCCCATTAATGCATTTGGATTATACAAAAATAACATGAAAAGGGTGTGAAAACATTCGTTTCACATTATTTTAGTAAAAATAATAGTGATAGATATGCTGCCTGTCTGAAGTCCTTTGTGTAAAACCAAAAGTTCATCTGTATATCAAATTAGTTTTTTTGGACCAGATAAACATACACTGCTCAAAAAAATAAAGGGAACACTAAAATAACACATCCTAGATCTGAATTAATTAAATATTCTTATTAAATACTTTGTTCTTTACATAGTTGAATGTGCTGACAACAAAATCACACAAAAATTATCAATGGAAATCAAATTTATTAACCCATGGAGGTCTGGATTTGGAGTCACACTCAAAATTAAAGTGGAAAAGCACACTACAGGCTGATCCAACTTTGATGTAATGTCCTTAAAACAAGTCAAAATGAGGCTCAGTAGTGTGTGTGTGGCCTCCACGTGCCTGTATGACCTCTCTACAACGCCTGGGCATACTTCTGATGAGGTGGCGGATGGTCTCCTGAGGGATCTCCTCCCAGACCTGGACTAAAGCATCCGCCAACTCCTGGACAGTCTGTGGTGCAACGTGGCGTTGGTGGATGGAGCGAGACATGATGTGCTCAATTGGATTCAGGTCTGGGGAACGGCGAGCCAGTCCATAGCATCAATGCCTTTGTCTTGCAGGAACTGCTGACACACTCCAGCCACATGAGGTCTAGCATTGTCTTGCATTAGGAGGAACCCAGGGCCAACCGCACCAGCATATGGTCTCACAAGGGGTCTGAGGAACTCATCTTGTTACCTAATGGCAGTCAGGCTACCTCTGGCGAGCACATGGAGGGCTGTGCGGCCCCTCAAAGAAATGCCACCCCACACCATTACTGACCCACTGCCAAACCGGTCATGCTGGAGGATGTTGCAGGCAGCAGAACGTTCTCCTTGGCATCTCCAGACTCTGTCACGTCTGTCACATGTGCTCAGTGAGAACATGCTTTCATCTGTGAAGAGCACAGGGCGCCAGTGGCGAATTTGCCAATCTTGGTGTTCTCTGGCAAATGCCAAACGTCCTGCACGGTGTTGGGCTGTAAGCACAACCCCCACCTGTGGACGTTGGGCCCTCATACCACTCTCATGGAGTCTGTTTCTGATGGTTTGAGTAGACACATGCACATTTGTGGCTTGCTGGAGGTCATTTTGCAGGGCTCTGGCAGTGCTCCTCCTGTTCCTCCTTGCACAAAGGCAGAGGTAACGGTCCTGCTGCTGGGTTGTTGCCCTCCTACGGCCTCCTCCACGTCTCCTGATGTACTGGCCTATCTCCTGGTAGCGCCTCCATGCTCTGGACACTACGCTGACAGACACAGCAAACCTTCTTGCCACAGCTCGCATTGATGTGCCATCCTGGATGAGCTGCACTACCTGAGCCACTTGTGTGGGTTGTAGACTCTGTCTCATGCTACCACTAGAGTGAAAGCACCGCCAGCTTTCAAAAGTGACCAAAACATCAGCCAGAAAGCATAGGAGCTGAGAAGTGGTCTGTGGTCACCACCTGCAGAACAACTCTATTATTGGGGGTGTCTTGCTAATTGCCTATAATTCCCACCTGTTGTCTATTCCATTTGCACAACAGCATGTGAAATTGATTGTCAATCATTGTTGCTTCCTAAGTGGACAGTTTGATTTCACAGAAGTGTGATGGACTTGGAGTTACATTGTGTTGTTTAAGTGTTCCCTTTATTTTTTTTGAGCAGTGTATAATACTACGTATGGCACAATATTTTTGGCCACATTTATATTAATTAAATAGCTAATTAGACTCACCTCATACAAGGTGGTTAAAAATAAACCATTTAACCACAGAGATCCAGAGATCATCGATCCCGAGCACGCTGAGTAGCGCTACAAGCAGCGTGTACGGGACTTCCGCCGGCGGACTCCATTCCTCCCCCTCTCATCAGTGCTGAGGACCGGATAGCCAGTGAGCAGTTTTCGCTCTAAAGAACAGTCCTGGGACATTTGTATAAGGTAAATTCCTTATCAAAAAAGGATTCTTTTTACCCAGCAAAAAAACAGTGATTAAAGGGACGTGCCTTATGAATTGGGAGAAGTACAGATTGCCATTAGCACGGTCTACACCATCGGTAGTGCGTTCCCCAATAAGGACTCTCCATGAAATAATAACTGCAGTCATTGACTGAAAAATATAGAGGGAGTAAGACGCAGATCAGCGCATCCAGTCTATTCAGGACTATTTCAATTTCCACCTATTCCCTGGAGACTACTAAAGTGCAGTGGGGCATAGTGAAATACCACTCTACACATTCTGCTTTATATGTTATATGTTTGTATTTGTGGTGGTTTTTGTTTACCGGTAATAGGCAGTCACCCCTTTATAATCTATTTGTTGTCTTTTAGATAATTAAACAATTCTGTTTTACCATTCAAACTAAATAAAAGATGAATGAACTGGATTTTTAGTCTTTGGTTTCTTTAAATATCCAATAAAGGGTTGAGGAAAGTGACAAAATTGTTGTTAGCTTTTCCCCTTATATACTGTATTGTGCGCTGGGGAAGTTTTTGGTTTTTCTGTGTCTGTATTTTAGTGGAGCTTGGTAGTAGCCCCACTCCCTGCAGCAGCACTTACAGTCCTAACCTATTCTCGATCTAAAGCGCAGTGCCACTCCTGTTTGTTTTGGTGTTAAATAGAGATGAGCGCCTGAAATTTTTCGGGTTTTGTGTTTTGGTTTTGGGTTCGGTTCCGCGGCCGTGTTTTGGGTTCGAACGCGTTTTGGCAATACCTCACCGAATTATTTTTGTCGGATTCGGGTGTGTTTTGGATTCGGGTGTTTTTTTCCAAAAACACTAAAAAACAGCTTAAATCATAGAATTTGGGGGTCATTTTGATCCCAAAGTATTATTAACCTCAAAAACCATAATTTACACTCATTTTCAGTCTATTCTGAATACCTCACACCTCACAATATTATTTTTAGTCCTAAAATTTGCACCGAGGTCGCTGTGTGAGTAAGATAAGCGACCCTAGTGGCCGACACAAACACCGGGCCCATCTAGGAGTGGCACTGCAGTGTCACGCAGGATGTCCCTTCCAAAAAACCCTCCCCAAACAGCACATGACGCAAAGAAAAAAAGAGGCGCAATGAGGTAGCTGTGTGAGTAAGATTAGCGACCCTAGTGGCCGACACAAACACCGGGCCCATCTAGGAGTGGCACTGCAGTGTCACGCAGGATGGCCCTTCCAAAAAACCCTCCCCAAACAGCACATGACGCAAAGAAAAAAAGAGGCGCAATGAGGTAGCTGTGTGAGTAAGATTAGCGACCCTAGTGGCCGACACAAACACCGGGCCCATCTAGGAGTGGCACTGCAGTGTCACGCAGGATGGCCCTTCCAAAAAACCCTCCCCAAACAGCACATGACGCAAAGAAAAAAAGAGGCGCAATGAGGTAGCTGACTGTGTGAGTAAGATTAGCGACCCTAGTGGCCGACACAAACACCGGGCCCATCTAGGAGTGGCACTGCAGTGTCACGCAGGATGTCCCTTCCAAAAAACCCTCCCCAAACAGCACATGACGCAAAGAAAAAAAGAGGCGCAATGAGGTAGCTGTGTGAGTAAGATTAGCGACCCTAGTGGCCGACACAAACACCGGGCCCATCTAGGAGTGGCACTGCAGTGTCACGCAGGATGTCCCTTCCAAAAAACCCTCCCCAATCAGCACATGATGCAAAGAAAAAGAAAAGAAAAAAGAGGTGCAAGATGGAATTATCCTTGGGCCCTCCCACCCACCCTTATGTTGTATAAACAAAACAGGACATGCACACTTTAACCAACCCATCATTTCAGTGACAGGGTCTGCCACACGACTGTGACTGATATGACGGGTTGGTTTGGACCCCCCCCAAAAAAGAAGCAATTAATCTCTCCTTGCACAAACTGGCTCTACAGAGGCAAGATGTCCACCTCATCTTCACCCTCCGATATATCACCGTGTACATCCCCCTCCTCACAGATTATCAATTCGTCCCCACTGGAATCCACCATCTCAGCTCCCTGTGTACTTTGTGGAGGCAATTGCTGCTGGTCAATGTCTCCGCGGAGGAATTGATTATAATTCATTTTAATGAACATCATCTTCTCCACATTTTCTGGATGTAACCTCGTACGCCGATTGCTGACAAGGTGAGCGGCGGCACTAAACACTCTTTCGGAGTACACACTTGTGGGAGGGCAACTTAGGTAGAATAAAGCCAGTTTGTGCAAGGGCCTCCAAATTGCCTCTTTTTCCTGCCAGTATAAGTACGGACTGTGTGACGTGCCTACTTGGATGCGGTCACTCATATAATCCTCCACCATTCTATCAATGTTGAGAGAATCATATGCAGTGACAGTAGACGACATGTCCGTAATCGTTGTCAGGTCCTTCAGTCCGGACCAGATGTCAGCATCAGCAGTCGCTCCAGACTGCCCTGCATCACCGCCAGCGGGTGGGCTCGGAATTCTGAGCCTTTTCCTCGCACCCCCAGTTGCGGGAGAATGTGAAGGAGGAGATGTTGACAGGTCGCGTTCCGCTTGACTTGACAATTTTGTCACCAGCAGGTCTTTCAACCCCAGCAGACCTGTGTCTGCCGGAAAGAGAGATCCAAGGTAGGCTTTAAATCTAGGATCGAGCACGGTGGCCAAAATGTAGTGCTCTGATTTCAACAGATTGACCACCCGTGAATCCTTGTTAAGCGAATTAAGGGCTGCATCCACAAGTCCCACATGCCTAGCGGAATCGCTCCGTGTTAGCTCCTTCTTCAATGCCTCCAGCTTCTTCTGCAAAAGCCTGATGAGGGGAATGACCTGACTCAGGCTGGCAGTGTCTGAACTGACTTCACGTGTGGCAAGTTCAAAGGGCATCAGAACCTTGCACAACGTTGAAATCATTCTCCACTGCACTTGAGACAGGTGCATTCCATCTCCTATATCGTGCTCAATTGTATAGGCTTGAATGGCCTTTTGCTGCTCCTCCAACCTCTGAAGCATATAGAGGGTTGAATTCCACCTCGTTACCACTTCTTGCTTCAGATGATGGCAGGGCAGGTTCAGTAGTTTTTGGTGGTGCTCCAGTCTTCTGTACGTGGTGCCTGTACGCCGAAAGTGTCCCGCAATTTTTCTGGCCACCGACAGCATCTCTTGCACGCCCCTGTCGTTTTTTAAAAAATTCTGCACCACCAAATTCAAGGTATGTGCAAAACATGGGACGTGCTGGAATTTGCCCATATTTAATGCACACACAATATTGCTGGCGTTGTCCGATGCCACAAATCCACAGGAGAGTCCAATTGGGGTAAGCCATTCCGCGATGATCTTCCTCAGTTGCCGTAAGAGGTTTTCAGCTGTGTGCGTATTCTGGAAAGCGGTGATACAAAGCGTAGCCTGCCTAGGAAAGAGTTGGCGTTTGCGAGATGCTGCTACTGGTGCCGCCGCTGCTGTTCTTGCGGCGGGAGTCCATACATCTACCCAGTGGGCTGTCACAGTCATATAGTCCTGACCCTGCCCTGCTCCACTTGTCCACATGTCCGTGGTTAAGTGGACATTGGGTACAACTGCATTTTTTAGGACACTGGTGAGTCTTTTTCTGACGTCCGTGTACATTCTCGGTATCGCCTGCCTAGAGAAGTGGAACCTAGATGGTATTTGGTAACGGGGGCACACTGCCTCAATAAATTGTCTAGTTCCCTGTGAACTAACGGCGGATACCGGACGCACGTCTAACACCAACATAGTTGTCAAGGACTCAGTTATCCGCTTTGCAGTAGGATGACTGCTGTGATATTTCATCTTCCTCGCAAAGGACTGTTGAACAGTCAATTGCTTACTGGAAGTAGTACAAGTGGGCTTACGACTTCCCCTCTGGGATGACCATCGACTCCCAGCGGCAACAACAGCAGCGCCAGCAGCAGTAGGCGTTACACGCAAGGATGCATCGGAGGAATCCCAGGCAGGAGAGGACTCGTCAGACTTGCCAGTGACATGGCCTGCAGGACTATTGGCATTCCTGGGGAAGGAGGAAATTGACACTGAGGGAGTTGGTGGGGTGGTTTGCGTGAGCTTGGTTACAAGAGGAAGGGATTTACTGGTCAGTGGACTGCTTCCGCTGTCACCCAAAGTTTTTGAACTTGTCACTGACTTATTATGAATGCGCTGCAGGTGACGTATAAGGGAGGATGTTCCGAGGTGGTTAACGTCCTTACCCCTACTTATTACAGCTTGACAAAGGGAACACACGGCTTGACACCTGTTGTCCGCATTTCTGGTGAAATACCTCCACACCGAAGAGCTGATTTTTTTGGTATTTTCACCTGGCATGTCAACGGCCATATTCCTCCCACGGACAACAGGTGTCTCCCCGGGTGCCTGACTTAAACAAACCACCTCACCATCAGAATCCTTCTGGTCAATTTCCTCCCCAGCGCCAGCAACACCCATATCCTCCTCATCCTGGTGTACTTCAACACTGACATCTTCAATCTGACTATCAGGAACTGGACTGCGGGTGCTCCTTCCAGCACTTGCAGGGGGCATGCAAATAGTGGAAGGCGCATGCTCTTCACGTCCAGTGTTGGGAAGGTCAGGCATCGCAACCGACACAATTGGACTCTCCTTGTGGATTTGGGATTTCAAAGAACGCACAGTTCTTTGCGGTGCTTTTGCCAGCTTGAGTCTTTTCAGTTTTCTAGCGAGAGGCTGAGTGCTTCCATCCTCATGTGAAGCTGAACCACTAGCCATGAACATAGGCCAGGGCCTCAGCCGTTCCTTGCCACTCCGTGTGGTAAATGGCATATTGGCAAGTTTACGCTTCTCCTCCGACAATTTTATTTTAGGTTTTGGAGTCCTTTTTTTTCTGATATTTGGTGTTTTGGATTTGACATGCTCTGTACTATGACATTGGGCATCGGCCTTGGCAGACGACGTTGCTGGCATTTCATCGTCTCGGCCATGACTAGTGGCAGCAGCTTCAGCACGAGGTGGAAGTGGATCTTGATCTTTCCCTAATTTTGGAACCTCAACTTTTTTGTTCTCCATATTTTATAGGCAGAACTAAAAGGCACCTCAGGTAAACAATGGAGATGGATGGATTGGATACTAGTATACAATTATGGACGGACTGCCACGGTTAGGTGGTATAAAAAAACCACGGTTAGGTGGTATATATTGTAATACAATTATGGATGGACGGACTGCCTGCCGAGTGCCGACACAGAGGTAGCCACAGCCGTGAACTACCGCACTGTACACTGGTTGATAAAGAGATAGTAGTATACTCGTAACAACTAGTATGACTGACTATGACGGTATAAAGAATGAAAAAAAAACCACGGTTAGGTGGTATATATTGTAATACAATTATGGATGGACGGACTGCCTGCCGAGTTCCGACACAGAGGTAGCCACAGCCGTGAACTACCGCACTGTACACTGGTTGATAAAGAGATAGTAGTATACTCGTAACAACTAGTATGACTGACTATGACGGTATAAAGAATGAAAAAAAAACCACGGTTAGGTGGTATATATTATAATACAATTATGGATGGACGGACTGCCTGCCGACTGCCGACACAGAGGTAGCCACAGCCGTGAACTACCGCACTGTACACTGGTTGATAAAGAGATAGTAGTATACTCGTAACAACTAGTATGACACTATGACGGTATAAAGAATGAAAAAAAAACCACGGTTAGGTGGTATATATTATAATAATACAATTATGGATGGACGGACTGCCTGCCGAGTTCCGACACAGAGGTAGCCACAGCCGTGAACTACCGCACTGTACACTGGTTGATAAAGAGATAGTAGTATACTCGTAACAACTAGTATGACTGACTATGACGGTATAAAGAATGAAATAAAAACCACGGTTAGGTGGTATATATTGTAATACAATTATGGATGGACGGACTGCCTGCCGAGTTCCGACACAGAGGTAGCCACAGCCGTGAACTACCGCACTGTACACTGGTTGATAAAGAGATAGTAGTATACTCGTAACAACTAGTATGACACTATGACGGTATAAAGAATGAAAAAAAAAACACGGTTAGGTGGTATATATTATAATACAATTATGGATGGACGGACTGCCTGCCGACTGCCGACACAGAGGTAGCCACAGCCGTGAACTACCGCACTGTACACTGGTTGATAAAGAGATAGTAGTATACTCGTAACAACTAGTATGACACTATGACGGTATAAAGAATGAAAAAAAAACCACGGTTAGGTGGTATATATTATAATACAATTATGGATGGACGGACTGCCTGCCGAGTGCCGACACAGAGGTAGCCACAGCCGTGAACTACCGCACTGTACACTGGTTGATAAAGAGATAGTAGTATACTCGTAACAACTAGTATGACTGACTATGACGGTATAAAGAATGAAAAAAAAACCACGGTTAGGTGGTATATATTATAATACAATTATGGATGGACGGACTGCCTGCCGACTGCCGACACAGAGGTAGCCACAGCCGTGAACTACCGCACTGTACACTGGTTGATAAAGAGATAGTAGTATACTCGTAACAACTAGTATGACACTATGACGGTATAAAGAATGAAAAAAAAACCACGGTTAGGTGGTATATATTATAATACAATTATGGATGGACGGACTGCCTGCCGACTGCCGACACAGAGGTAGCCACAGCCGTGAACTACCGCACTGTACACTGGTTGATAAAGAGATAGTAGTATACTCGTAACAACTAGTATGACACTATGACGGTATAAAGAATGAAAAAAAAACCACGGTTAGGTGGTATATATTATAATACAATTATGGATGGACGGACTGCCTGCCGACTGCCGACACAGAGGTAGCCACAGCCGTGAACTACCGCACTGTACTGTGTCTGCTGCTAATATAGACTGGTTGATAAAGAGATAGTATACAACAATATACTACTATACTGGTGGTCAGGCACTGGTCACCACTAGTCACACTGGCAGTGGCACTCCTGCAGCAAAAGTGTGCACTGTTTAATTTTAAATTAATATAATATTATGTACTCCTGGCTCCTGCTATAACAACCTGCAGTGCTCCCCAGTCTCCCCCACAATTATTATAAGCTTTTATACATTGATGTGCAGCACACTGGGCTGAGCTGAGTGCACACAGACTGAGTCACACTGTGTGACTGCTGTGTATCGTTTTTTTCAGGCAGAGAACGGATATAGCAGAGAACGGATATATTAAATAAAAGTTAACTTAACAACAACTGCACTGGTCACTGTGGTAAACTCTGTCTGCACAATCTCTCTCTCTCTCTCTCTCTCTTCTAATCTATTCTAATGGAGAGGACGCCAGCCACGTCCTCTCCCTATCAATCTCAATGCACGTGTGAAAATGGCGGCGACGCGCGGCTCCTTATATAGAATCCGAGTCTCGCGAGAATCCGACAGCGTCATGATGACGTTCGGGCGCGCTCGGGTTAACCGAGCAAGGCGGGAAGATCCGAGTCGCTCGGACCCGTGAAAAAAAAAGTGAAGTTCGTGCGGGTTCGGATTCAAAGAAACCGAACCCGCTCATCTCTAGTGTTAAACCATTCAACCAGTTGGTCCACCATTGGACAAGTGTGCCAACTGACACATGGCCGAAGCTGTCAACTGTTTGAGGGATCTCCATTCATCTCTGGAGATATTGGAGAAAATCTTTTTTTCTTCTCGTGAGGTTCCAGAATGTACTTAAGAATCTAGTGCTTTAATGTAATTAGTAATAGAACCATTACTGGAGCTGGGGTTCTTTTTGAATGTACTATATTTGGTTTCCAATGGTGGTGGATGCTATTCTTTACTACTGAAGAAATCTCTTAAGTTTTTATTATTGGTTCAGTGGAGTTATGTCAATTTTCCACTCAAATTTGTTGATGGGCACAAAGGACAACCCTTTATTGGGGACTGATGTTTCAGTAGCATAAAACTATATATATATATATATATATATATATATATACACTGCTCATACTTTGTTCTTTACATAGTTAAATGTGCTGATAAGAAAATCACACAAAAATTATCAATGAAAATCAAATTTATTAACCCATGGAGGTCTGGATTTGGAGTCACCCTCAAAATTAAAGTGGAAAAACACACTACAGGCTGATCCAACTTTGATGTAATGTCCTTAAAACAAGTCATAATGAGGCTCAGTAGTGTGTGTGGCCTCCACGTGCCTGTATGACCTCCCTACAACCCACACAAGTGGCTCAGGTAGTGCAGCTCATTCAGGATGGCACATTAATGCGAGCTGTGGCAAGAAGGTTTGCTGTGTCTGTCAGCGTAGTGTCCAGAGCATGGAGGCGCTACCAGGAGATAGGCCAGTACATCAGGAGACGTGGAGGAGGCCGTAGGAGGGCAACAACCCAGCAGCAGGACCGCTACCTCCGCCTTTGTGCAAGGAGGAACAGGAGGAGCACTGCCAGAGCCCTGCAAAATGACCTCCAGCAAGCCACAAATGTGCATGTGTCTACTCAAACGATCAGAAACAGACTCCATGAGGGTGGTATGAGGGCCCGACATCCACAGGTGGGGGTTGTGCTTACAGCCCAACACCGTGCAGGACATTTGGCATTTGCCAGAGAACACCAAGATTGGCAAATTCGCCACTGGCGCCCTGTGCTCTTCACAGATGAAAGCAGGTTCTCACTGAGCACATGTGACAGACGTGACAGAGTCTGGAGACGCCAAGGAGAACGTTCTGCTGCCTGCAACATCCTCCAGCATGACCGGTTTGGCAGTGGGTCAGTAATGGTGTGGGGTGGCATTTCTTTGGGGGGCCGCACAGCCCTCCATGTGCTCGCCAGAGGTAGCCTGACTGCCATTAGGTACCAAGATGAGTTCCTCAGACCCCTTGTGAGACCATATGCTGGTGCGGTTGGCCCTGGGTTCCTCCAAATGCAAGACAATGCTAGACCTCATGTGGCTGGAGTGTGTCAGCAGTTCCTGCAAGACAAAGGCATTGATGCTATGGACTGGCCCGCCCGTTCCCCAGACCTGAATCCAATTGAGCACATCTGGGACATCATGTCTCGCTCCATCCACCAACGCTACGTTGCACCACAGACTGTCCAGGAGTTGGCGGATGCTTTAGTCCAGGTCTGGGAGGAGATCCCTCAGGAGACCATCCGCCACCTCATCAGGAGCATGCCCAGACGTTGTAGGGAGGTCATACAGGCACGTGGAGGCCACACACACTACTGAGCCTCATTTTGACTTGTTTTAAGGACATTACATCAAAGTTGGATCAGCCTGTAGTGTGTTTTTCCACTTTAATTTTGAGTGTGACTCCAAATCCAGACCTCCATGGGTTAATAAATTTTATTTCCATTGATAATTTTTGTGTGATTTTGTTGTCAGCACATTCAACTATGTAAAGAACAAAGTATATAATAAGAATATTTCATTCATTCAGATCTAGGATGTGTTATTTTAGTGTTCCCTTTATTTTTTTGAGCAATATATATATATATATATATATATATATATATATATATATATATATATATATATATATATATAAACAGATGAATTACAGTGTGAAGTGTTAATATTAGGTGAGTGCTGAATTTGTATGATTTATGGGGGCTGATCTAGTACAGTAGTTTGCTTAGGGCTGCGTTAATCCACACACTTAAAGGGTTATTATTGGCAAAATCCATTTAAGCTACAGTGCAATTATGTTTACAGATTGTAGTAGGAAACCAGAGTATCTGGTGGAAAAACCCACATGAACACAAGGTGAACATACAAACATAATTTACAAAAATGGTTTCCAATTACAGTATGCTATTTTCAAATGGCAACATAAAAGTGTTTCATACATCACTGACGATCTTTTGTAGGAGCCTGAGAAGTTAATTTTGGAGTTAACATGAGCAATTGTCTATACAATAGTATAAAGAAATCAATGTTCAGAATCTGGAATAACAAATGTCAGCGGTCATATGAAGATATTAGAGTTTAGCTGAGAGAGCCACACAAATTGCAAATTAAAGATGTTTCTAAAAGAATGGAAATCTATTTCGTCTGTTTTAGAAAACAACACTTAATTGTTTAAAATTTTATTGTATGAAAAAACCTTGACCATAATATTGTTTTACATTATTCAAAATAATTTTTTATTTATTTGCTGAAATAGACCATTTAATGTAAGATAAATTGGAATTTTCTTGCACAGTAAAAAGAGAGTGGCGTTAGCATAGCTCCCAACTGTCCCGATTTTTGTGGGACAGTCCTGTTTTTTGGGCACTGTCCCGCTCTCTCACCATACAGCCGCAGTGTCGCACGGGGGAAGGGGGACAGTTGGGAGGACCCCTGTCACTCGCTGCTCTACACACAGCATCTATTCACGGGAGAGAGTGCATGGCCAGCAGCTGCTAGAGCACTAGGTATGCCCCCACAGTGACAAGAACGGGAGGTGTGCCTTGTCATTTCAGTGAAACCATGCCTCCTTTTGCCAAGGTCATGCCCCCTTTTCAGCTGTGCGTGGCTTTGCCGCACACAGGACCGCCGATTTCACCAACAAGTATGTTGGGAAGTATACATTAGCAAATTCCAGACAAACCTAAAAAGTTATTTGGGGGATTTCAGGTGGGTGATAAACATAGGCATGTGCAGGGTGTGTGCCCGTACACCACCTAGGCAGCATCAGTCATACCTAATACATCTCCTCCCCATTGTTGCCCACTCCCAGGGAAGAGGCAGCCTCTTTTTGAATCTAAGATTATTGATGTGAAACTGCTGCAGTTTTACAATGGCCATCATGGATTGAAAAAAAGTCTGTCTCCTGCCTGGGCGCTGGCAACAGCAAGACGACAGAAGTGACCAATGTTCAAGCCAGTTGAGTAGTGTCTGACCGAGGGGGGTGGGTAGTGTATGTTCCAGGGAGGAAGTTAGGGGTGTGAGGCGGGTAATCTAAGTCGGAGGGGGGGGGGGGGGGGGGGGGGGACATATGTATAGGGAGGGTTAGCCTATGTCAGAGATGGTTGTACACCCCTTGTCATAAGCCTTGATGGGTGGTCATAGTTACAAATATTGGCTGATCATACATCTAAATCTTTTAGAGTAAGTATATTTCTGCGGCGGGGTACACTGGTATTCCACAGGGAATAACATCGGGGTGTAGAAATGGATCTTGATCCGAGGCACCAACAGGCTAAAGCTTTGACTGTTCCCAGGATGCCTTGCACCGCCTCCTCTATATCCCCGCCTCCAGGCACTGGAGCTCAGTTTGTAAGTTGGTGCCTGCAGTGCAGGCAGCTAACAGGGAGGGCTGTGCTAGGCAGCCCTGAAAAGAGCTTTTCTGACAAGAAAGAAGACTTCAAGGGCCGCAGCACAGGCACTAGTTGCTATATGTCATGCTGACATATCATGCTGTGGCTCCCTCACCTCCCCCAGCAGCGCTGTATACTCCCGCGCCCTGGTTGCCAGGTACTTACAGCGGAGGCTCTCCAGTCCCTTCAGGCACACATACCGTCGCCGCTCTCCTGGATAATGTGGCCGCCTCATAGGGAGGAGGTAAGAGGGTCCCCCAGACGGGACCCGCCAAAATCACGATCCGCTGGCGTGGACACTGTGGCTGTGCAGGGACCCCACTATATCCACCAGGGCATGGGGCACAGGTCGGATTTACTAAAATCCATTTAGTATAGGCCCCGCAGTACCCGGTGGTGAAGTCCAGCTGAGGGGATAAGGCTCTGACCTGAAGCCCCTCCCCCAGCCCCAGGCACCATCTACTGCAGATGTTCCCGCTCTGGAGCTGAATCTCTCTCTCTCCCTCACTCCCTTTCAGCGTTTGGGCGCCATTACACACAGCTACGCTGATTCTGAGACTGCTGGACACAGTCTCTTCTGTAAAGCTGCCTGCCTCATCAGCGCTGTGCTTTTACAGGACACTGAAGTATTCTACATGTCGTTTAGACAGTGTTAGTTAAGAAAAAGTGCATAACTATATGAATATTTAGTACAAGTATTCTGTGATATACATCCAGTGTTTACTGTGCATTGTTATATCTCTATACATACATAGCTCTATGTATTATTACCAATGCAGTTTTATTGTTGTCTGTAATAATTTCTGCATTGTGCATGTGACTGTGTGTGCCAATAGCTGCTGTGTATTTTGCATTCAGTGTATTTCACATATATTGCTATCCCTATATTCTGTACCCTGAGGGAGGCTAAGTGCGTCAGGGTCATATATATATATATATATCAGCGCCGTAACTAGGTGTGTGCTGAAGGGGCATTGCCCACAGCGCACACCTAGTTAGAGCGCATATTCCCCCTGGCTGCGCTCCCACTGCCCGTCCCTGAGGAGGCGGCTCACTGATCGGCGGGTGATTGGGCAGGTGGCGGTCGCGGTCAGAGCCTCCGATCTGCGGCACTGCGCTCCTCCGACGGCTCTCTGTAGGTTGCCCTGGCAACCGAACAGCAGAGGCTCCAGCACCGCATAGAAGTTCAGGACAGCTGAGCGACGGCTCAGCTGTCCAATGGTGTTAAGGTGCAGCCTGCGGCTCAGTCATTGGCTGGGCACGCAGGCTGCAGGAAAGAAGAGTTTGTGGAGCCAGCCAGCAGAGTGCCACAAGCAGCTTGCCAGCTGCAGAGAAAAAAAGTAAGCTAGCTGTATTTTTTTATTTTTTGTTTAAATCATCCTGCTGTTATAATGTTTTTTTTTATATGCTGCGGTTTATAAAATTTGAATTTTTGGCTCTCTGTGTTGCTTTATGTGTGTGTCTATGTATGTAATGTGTGTGTGTGTATGTGTATATATATATACGTATGTTTATATGGGACGCTGTCTGCCGTAAAGTGTAAAAAGGGGGATGCTGTCTGCCGTAATGTGTAAAAGGGGGACGCTGTCTGCCGTAATGTGTAAAAAAGGGACGCTGTCTGCCTGAATGTGTAATAAGGGGACGCTGTCTGCCGTAATGTGTAAAGAGGGGACGCTGTCTGCTGTAATGTGTAGAAAGGGGACGCTGTCTGCTGTAATGTATAAAAAGGGGACGCTGTCTGCCGTAATGTGTAAAAAGGGGAATCTGTCTGCCGTAATGTGAAAAAGCGGCTCTACCTGGTGTAGTGGCGCTACTGTGCGGCGTAATTTGAATAATGAAGACTACTGTGCACCATTATATGAATCAGTATTATTTTGTGGCCACACCCCTTTCCCTATATTTTTTTGCGCGCGCCTACGGCGCGCACTGCCGCCGGTTTACGTTGAGGGGGGGCGCCGATGCTGTTTCTTGCACACAGCGCCAAAATGTCTAGTTACGGCACTGATATATATATATATATATATATATATATATATAAGCGAAGGCGGTGAAGCAATCAGCGGCACTCAGGGTCTTAGGTGATAATCAAATGTATTAAAAAATCACAGCATGAATCCCAACGTTTCGGGACACACAGGTCCCTTTGTCAAGGTGAATAACAAGTGAGGAATAGAGAAACACATACCTTTATACCAAGAAAAAGAAGCCCACAGGTGCTGGTGTGTCCGGCGTCGCCCGCTGCTCCCGGCTGGACCCGGCGTCTTCCGCTTGCGTCATCAAGCAGCGTCCGTCGGAGCCATGGAAACCGGGCAACGCCGGCGCTCCGTGTGACGTACTGTGATAAACAAACAGAACAAGCTGGAGTTTAGCACTTATTCAATATGGTTAGCTAAACTCTATGCACAGAAACAGTATGTTAAAGCCAAATGTTAAAGCCAAATGTAGCGGACCAGCAGGGTGTTAGATGATATTTCGGAAGGAGTGCACTGGGTGTACAAAATACGGAAAAGGACATTCGGTTTGTGATTGCTAAGCGAGTGTGTAAGGGGGTAAAGATAGATGAATGTGTGCGGGGACACTAGGTGGCCCTGCTGTGAGAGGTTCTAAAAGGAGCCACCATAGTTGGTGGTGGTATGGAGGGTGAACAATGTGAAAGTCTGTGGTGGAAAGTGGGTACAGTTACAACGTGTACAAAAGGTCATGTCCTGTTCTTATGGTCCGTAAATATGGCCTATGGATGACAGTGTGTGGTTATACTAAGTACGCAAAGATGGGGTGCACATAAAAGAGTGGAATCAGAAAAAAATGTGAAATAAGAAAAAAATGTCCCAGGTACCGAGAGTGAAAGGCTGAAGGGCAGAAATTAGTGACTAGAGCACCACATGGTTGACTGGTAATAATACTTAAAGATCTTATAATAAACGAAGAGAATCCAGAGTGACACTTCTTCGGATGGAGTAGGGATATTCCAATACTAGAATTGCTGGTCTTGGAGGGGTTTTCACACTATTTCACACTAATGTGCCTGAACTCATTGATGGAATGCCTTTTTGATCATGTGCCTAAATCCATTAGAGGTGGCGATCGGGAGAAGAAATTACTGCGCATAGAGGCCAAATGGATCTTCAAGCTAGATACCATCAGCCCTAAAGGTCTCAACGAACTGATGCCGTGGAACCTGTTTCTACAGAAATGAAAGGGATGATCGTGGGGATAGTGTGAAAACCCCTCCAAGACCAGCAATTCTAGTATTGGAATATCCCTACTCCATCCGAAGAAGTGTCACTCTGGATTCTCTTCGTTTATTATAAGATCTTTAAGTATTATTACCAGTCAACCATGTGGTGCTCTAGTCACTAATTTCTGCCCTTCAGCCTTTCACTCTCGGTACCTGGGACATTTTTTATTCTTATTTCACATTTTTTTCTGATTCCACTCTTTTATGTGCACCCCATCTTTGCGTACTTAGTATAACCACACACTGTCATCCATAGGCCATATTTACGGACCATAAGAACAGGACATGACCTTTTGTACATGTTGTAACTGTACCCACTTTCCACCACAGACTTTCACATTGTTCACCCTCCATACCACCACCAACTATGGTGGCTCCTTTTAGAACCTCTCACAGCAGGGCCACCTAGTGTCCCCGCACACATTCATCTATCTTTACCCCCTTACACACTCGCTTAGCAATCACAAACCGAATGTCCTTTTCCGTATTTTGTACACCCAGTGCACTCCTTCCGAAATATCATCTAACACCCTGCTGGTCCGCTACATTTGGCTTTAACATTTGGCTTTAACATATTGTTTCTGTGCATAGAGTTTAGCTAACCATATTGAATAAGTGCTAAACTCCAGCTTGTTCTGTTTGTTTATCACAGTACGTCACACGGAGCGCCGGCGTTGCCCGGTTTCCATGGCTCCGACGGACGCTGCTTGATGACGCAAGCGGAAGACGCCGGGTCCAGCCGGGAGCAGCGGGCGACGCCGGACACACCAGCACCTGTGGGCTTCTTTTTCTTGGTATAAAGGTATGTGTTTCTCTATTCCTCACTTGTTATTCACCTTGACAAAGGGACCTGTGTGTCCCGAAACGTTGGGATTCATGCTGTGATTTTTTAATACATTTGATTATCACCTAAGACCCTGAGTGCCGCTGATTGCTTCACCGCCTTCGCTTTACCTATTTACACCAGAGGGCACCAGGGCACACAGTTTTTCCTATAGTGGGAGTGCCGGTCCATGCCAGATATATATATATATATATATATATATATATATATATATATATAGTGTGTTTCACAGGATATACTATTTGGTATTTTTCTCTGTGTATTTTCAGTCACCCTATGCCGCTTAAATCCTCTGTTTGTGATTGTGTTTGCAGTCACCTTGATGGTGCACCGGGGGATCATCAAAGATTTTGGGGGAAAAATGATAACCCTACCCTGATTTGTACTTCTCAACAACTTTGTCCCTGACTTGTTTGGAGAGCTCCTTGGTCTTCATGGTGTGATGCCTCTTGCTTAGTGGTGTTGCAGCCTCTGGGGCCTTTCAGAAAAGGTGTGTTTATACTGACAGATCATGTGACACTTAGATTGTAAACAGGTGGACTTAATTTCACTAATTATGTGACTTCTGAAGGTAATTGGTTGCACCAGAACTTTTGAGGGGTTTCATAGCAAAGAGGTGAATACATACTGTATATACATGCCAATTTTCACATTTTCTCTGACGTCCTAGTGGATGCTGGGACTCCGTCAGGACCATGGGGAATAGCGGCTCCGCAGGAGACAGGGCACAAAATTTAAAAGTTTGACCACTAGGTGGTGTGTACTGGCTCCTCCCCCTATGACCCTCCTCCAAGCCTCAGTTAGGTTTTTGTGCCCGTCCGAGCAGGGTGCAATCTAGGTGGCTCTCCTAAAGAGCTGCTTAGAAAAAGTTTGTTAGGTTTTTTATTTTCAGTGAGTCCTGCTGGCAACAGGCTCACTGCAACGAGGGACTTAGGGGAGAAGAAGTGAACTCACCTGCGTGCAGGATGGATTTGCTTCTTAGGCTACTGGACACTAGCTCCAAAGGGACGATCACAGGTACAGCCTGGATGGGTCACCGGAGCCGCGCCGCCGACCCCCTTGCAGATGCCGAATAGAGAAGAGGTCCAGAAACCGGCGGCAGAAGACGTCTCAGTCTTCATGAGGTAGCGCACAGCACTGCAGCTGTGCGCCATTGCTCTCCGCACACTTCACACCAGCGGTCACTGAGGGTGCAGGGCGCTGGGGGGGGGCGCCCTGGGCAGCAATGTAATATACCTATTCTGGCTAAAATATATCACATATAGCCCCTGGGGCTATATGGATGTATTTAACCCCTGCCAGGTTCCAAAAAAACCGGGAGAAGAAGCCCGCCGAAAAGGGGGCGGGGCCTATTCTCCTCGGCACACAGCGCCATTTTCCTGCCCAGCTCCGCTGCGAGGAAGGCTCCCAGGACTCTCCCCTGCACTGCACTACAGAAACAGGGTAAAAACAGAGAGGGGGGGCACTTATTGGCGATATTTATAATATTTGAGCTGCTATAAAGGGAACACACTTATTAAGGTTGTCCCTATATATATTTATAGCGCTTGGGTGTGTGCTGGCAAACTCTCCCTCTGTCTCCCCTGTCCTGTCTTCTATCAGAGCATTCCCTGTGTGTCTGCTGTGTGTCGGTACGTGTGTGTCGACATGTATGAGGACGATGTTGGCGTGGAGGCGGAGCAATTGCCTGTAATGGTGATGTCACCCCCTAGGGAGTCGACACCAGAATGGATGGCTTTGTTTATGGAATTACGGGATAGTGTCAGCACGCTACAAAAGTCGGTTGACGACATGAGACAGTCGGCAAACCAGTTAGTACCTGTCCAGGCGTCTCAGACACCGTCAGGGGCTGTAAAACGCCCTTTACCTCAGTCGGTCGACACAGACCCAGACACTGACACTGAGTCCAGTGTCGACGGTGAAGAAACAAAGTATTTTCCAGTAGGGCCACACGTTATATGATCACGGCAATGAAGGAGGCTTTGCATATCTCTGATACTGCAAGTACCACAATAAGGGGTATTATGTGGGGTGTGAAAAAACTACCGATAGTTTTTCCTGAATCAGAGGAACTGAATGAAGTGTGTGATGAAGCGTGGGTTACCCCAGATAGAAAACTGCTAATTTCAAAGAAGTTATTGGCATTATACCCTTTCCCGCCAGAGGTTAGGGCGCGCTGGGAAACACCTCCTAGGGTGGATAAGGCGCTTACACACTTATCAAAGCAAGTGGCGTTACCGTCTCCTGATACGGCCGCCCTCAAGGATCCAGCTGATAGGAGGCTGGAGAATACATTAAAAAGTATATACACACATACTGGTGTTATACTGAGACCAGCAATCGCCTCAGCCTGGATGTGCAGTGCTGGCGTGGCTTGGTCGGAGTCACTGTCTGAAAATATTGATACCCTGGATAGGGACAGTATTTTACTGACTATAGAGCAGTTAAAGGATGCATTTCTTTATATGCGAGATGCACAGAGAGATATTTGCACTCTGGCATCAAGAGTAAGTGCGATGTCCATATCTGCCAGAAGAAGTTTATGGACGCGCCAGTGGTCAGGTGATGCGGATTCCAGACGACATATGGAAGTATTGCCGTATAAGGGGGAGGAATTATTTGGGGTCGGTCTATCGGATCTGGTGGCCACGGCAACGGCCGGAAAATCCACCTTTTTACCCCAGGTCACCTCCCAGCAGAAAAAGCCGCAGGCTTTTCAGCCGCAGTCCTTTCGTTCCTATAAGAACAAACGAGCAAAAGGACATTCCTATTTGCCCCGAGGCAAAGGAAAGGGTAAGAGACTGCAACAAGCAGCTCCTTCCCAGGAGCAGAAGCCCTCCCCGGCTTCTACAAAGGCGTCAGCATGACGCTGGGACCTTACAAGCAGACTCAGGGGCGGTGGGGGGTCGCCTCAAACATTTCAGCGCACAGTGGGCTCACTCGCAGGTGGACCCCTGGATCCTGCAGGTAGTATCTCAGGGTTACAGGTTGGAATTCGAGAAGTCCCCTCCTCGCCGTTTCCTAAAGTCTGCTTTGCCAACGTCTCCCTCCGACAGGGCGACGGTATTGGAGGCCATTCACAAGCTGTATTCTCAGCAGGTGATAGTCAAGGTACCCCTCCTACAACAGGGACAGGGGTATTACTCCACGCTATTTGTGGTACCGAAGCCGGACGGCTCGGTAAGACCGATTCTAAATCTAAAATCTCTGAACCTGTACATACAAAAATTCAAGTTCAAGATGGAGTCACTCAGAGCAGTGATAGCGAATCTGGAAGAAGGGGATTTTATGGTGTCCTTGGACATCAAGGATGCTTACCTTCATGTTCCAATTTGTCCTTCACACCAAGGGTACCTCAGGTTCGTGGTCCAAAACTGTCATTATCAGTTTCAGACGCTGCCGTTTGGATTGTCCACGGCACCCCGGGTCTTTACCAAGGTAATGGCCGAAATGATGATCCTTCTTCGAAGAGAAGGCGTCTTAATTATCCCTTACTTGGACGATCTCCTGATAAGGGCAAGATCCAGAGAACAGCTGGAGGTCGGAGTAGCACTAACCCAAGTAGTGCTCCAACAACACGGGTGGATTCTGAATTTTCCAAAATCCCAACTGATCCCGACGACACGTCTGTTGTTCCTAGGGATGATTCTGGACACTGTTCAGAAAAAGGTATTTCTTCCGGAGGAGAAAGCCAGGGAGTTATCCGATCTAGTCAGGAACCTCCTAAAACCAGGAAAAGTATCTGTGCATCAATGCACAAGAGTCCTGGGAAAAATGGTAGCTTCTTACGAAGCGATTCCATTCGGCAGATTCCATGCACGAACTTTTCAGTGGGATCTGCTGGACAAATGGTCCGGATCGCATCTGCAGATGCATCAGCGGATAAAATTGTCCACAAGGACAAGAGTGTCTCTGCTATGGTGGTTGCAGAGTGCTCATCTGTTAGAGGGCCGCAGATTCGGCATACAGAACTGGGTCCTAGTGACCACGGATGCCAGCCTGAGAGGCTGGGGAGCGGTCACACAGGGAAGAAACTTCCAGGGCGTGTGGTCAAGCCTGGAGACGTCTCTTCACATAAATATACTGGAGCTAAGAGCAATCTACAATGCTCTAAGCCTGGCAAAACCTCTGCTTCAGGGTCAGCCGGTGTTGATTCAGTCGGACAACATCACGGCAGTCGCCCACGTAAACAGACAGGGCGGCACAAGAAGCAGGAGGGCAATGGCAGAAGCTGCAAGGATTCTCCGCTGGGCAGAAAATCATGTGTTAGCACTGTCAGCTGTGTTCATCCCGGGAGTGGACAACTGGGAAGCAGACTTCCTCAGCAGACACGATCTGCACCCGGGAGAGTGGGGACTTCATCCAGAAGTCTTCCACATGATTGTGGTCCATTGGGAAAGACCAATGGTGGACATGATGGCGTCCCGCCTCAACAAAAAACTGGACAGGTATTGCGCCAGGTCAAGAGACCCTCAGGCAATAGCTGTAGACGCTCTGGTAACACCATGGGTGTACCAGTCAGTGTATGTGTTTCCTCCTCTGCCTCTCATACCAAAAGTATTGAGAATTATACGGCAAAGGGGAGTAAGAACGATACTCGTGGCTCCGGATTGGCCAAGAAGAACTTGGTACCCGGAACTTCAGGAGATGCTCACGGAAGATCCGTGGCCTCTACCTCTAAGACGGGACCTGCTTCAGCAGGGACCGTGTCTATTCCAAGACTTACCGCGGCTGCGTTTGACGGCATGGCGGTTGAACGCCGAATCCTAAGGGAAAAAGGCATTCCGGAAGAGGTCATCCCTACCCTGGTAAAAGCCAGGAAGGAGGTGACTGCACAACATTATCACCGCATTTGGAGAAAATATGTTGCGTGGTGTGAGGCCAGGAAGGCCCCGACGGAGGAATTTCAACTGGGTCGATTCCTACATTTCCTGCAAACAGGATTGTCTATGGGCCTCAAATTAGGGTCCATTAAGGTTCAAATTTCGGCCCTGTCGATTTTCGTCCAGAAAGAATTGGCTTCAGTTCCTGAAGTCCAGACTTTTGTAAAAGGAGTACTACATATACAGCCCCCGGTTGTGCCCCCAGTGGCACCGTGGGATCTTAATGTAGTTTTGGATATATTTCAAGGACGGCTGGAGTCAGAAAATCTGACTCGCTGTTTATACTGTATGCACCCAACAAGCTGGGTGCTCCTGCTTCTAAGCAGACGATTGCTCGTTGGATTTGTAGCACAATTCAACTTGCACATTCTGTGGCAGGCCTGCCACAGCCTAAATCTGTCAAGGCCCATTCCACAAGGAAGGTGGGCTCATCTTGGGCGGCTGCCCGAGGGGTCTCGGCATTACAACTCTGCCGAGCAGCTACGTGGTCAGGGGAGAACACGTTTGTAAAATTCTACAAATTTGATACCCTGGCTAAGGAGGACCTGGAGTTCTCTCATTCGGTGCTGCAGAGTCATCCGCACTCTCCCGCCCGTTTGGGAGCTTTGGTATAATCCCCATGGTCCTGACGGAGTCCCAGCATCCACTAGGACGTCAGAGAAAATAAGATTTTACTTACCGATAAATCTATTTCTCGTAGTCCGTAGTGGATGCTGGGCGCCCATCCCAAGTGCGGATTGTCTGCAATACTTGTACATAGTTATTGTTACAAAAAAATCGGGTTGTTATTGTTGTGAGCCGTCTGTTCAGAGGCTCCTACGTTTGTCATACTGTTAACTGGGTTCAGATCACAAGTTGTACGGTGTGATTGGTGTGGCTGGTATGAGTCTTACCCGGGATTCAAAATCCTTTCTTATTGTGTACGCTCGTCCGGGCACAGTATCCTAACTGAGGCTTGGAGGAGGGTCATAGGGGGAGGAGCCAGTACACACCACCTAGTGGTCAAACTTTTAAATTTTGTGCCCTGTCTCCTGCGGAGCCGCTATTCCCCATGGTCCTGACGGAGTCCCAGCATCCACTACGGACTACGAGAAATAGATTTATCGGTAAGTAAAATCTTATTTTTATTTATAAAAATTATTTTTTATATAATTTTTTTTCTCATTTCACTTCACCAACTTAGACTATTTTGTGCAGATCAATCAAATAGAATTCAGATAAAAAAATAAAATACTGGTTGTAATGTAACAAAATAGGTAAAAAGCCAAGGAGGGTGAATACTTTAGCAAGGTACTGTATGTATGTGTGTGTGTGTATATATATACATATATATATATATATATGTATATATATATATATATATATATATATATATATATATATATATATATATATATATGCATAAACACAAATTCCCAAGTGCGCTAAAGTGGAATGTAATTACAGTGTTCTTCCAGCGTTATTTTTGTCGGAATGTAGACTGGAGGGTATTTAAATCTGGGGACCTGTAACAGACACCCCTCACCAAACAGTCACCCAAACAAGAGGCCAACAGGCCAACTAGTAAAAAGTTATTTTAATAACGTATACACAGTTCAAAGTATAAAATTGTGTCAATAAAATGCAACTAAAAGAGTACACAGCCAACACGTTTGTAAGGTGGAATCTAGATATCCCCTCACCTTTTGCAAGGTGCGAGCTCGACAGGGAGCATCCCCACAGACCAGGTTGTGGTTCTCTGACTGACAAACCCAACGCGCCTCGTCCTATCGACCTCATCAGGGGTAACGAACATAGGAAAAGGCTAATTTGCTCATGATGAATTAATATAAAGGATCATAACCTCTAATGTACGATTATTCAGAATCTCCTATATCTGGACTTAGTGGATGAAGCTCTTATATCAGGGCTCCTGATTAGAACTTAAGAGGTATTCCTTCTTAAATGTGTAATCGGTTGGATAATGGTGTTTTGTATAAACTACCTTAAAACTAATTGGGCGTAAATCCTTACAGGGTCGCCTAGGAATACTATTGGTTATAATCTCTTAGGAGTGCTGACAACCATATGTCGGCATTTTTGCAAACTACCTAAAGTGTGGTGTCCAATTTTAAATTCAAGACTATTTCTGATTCGGATGTTGACCAACGTACAACGAAATTCAAGAATTATATAGCTGGTTTAACAATCTCAAAAGTAAAAGTGGTGCTTCCTCAATAGGTCTCACAGAATAGATCCTGGGAGAGATTTGGCTGCATGTGGAAATCACAGAATCTTAAATAGATTATATATTATTGGTGGTGACCATTTTAAAAGCGCTTTTATACTCTAATCATGTCTTACCATCCATTATGTATCAAGAAATGTTTTTCTAAATTTTTTGTAAGGGTTATTTGTCACCTTCTCGCTGCGTTTCTTATAGGAATGTTGTCCACATCAACTTGTTTAAAATGTGCCAGACCTGACGCTACTCTTTATCACTGTCTGCGGGATTGCATTCATATTACAAAATTCTTGCTTCAAGTAAAACAATTTGCAATTTCAGAACTAGTACATTTTTTACCACTATATCCAGAGTGGGCCATTTTTGGCATATCGACAACAACCTTTAGAATATCGCCAGGTTGTTGTAAATTACTCCTGATTCTTTTGGCTGTGGTGAAAAAATTTATTCTTCAGCAATAGATACACCCCTCCCCTCCTTCATTACAAATGTTCAGAGAAAAACTTTTTTATGTATTTAAGATGGATTGGATGGAGACCTCATTACATAAAGAACAACTCACTGAGAAATTCTTCGAGGTCTGGGAATCTTTTATTGATACTTTAGACCAGCGGTGGCCAACCTGTGGCTCTTGAGCCGCATGTGGCTCTTTCTTTATTCAAATGTGGCTCCCAACACTCTAAATCATGTGACCACAACAGATACAGAAACCGCTGCACTCCAGCCAGACACGCAGCAGCACTACAGGGACTGAAAACTGAAGGTGTCAGATACTAGAGGTGAGACACCCACAAGCAAACAGAGGACACATTAGGGACTGCTGCAATGGCATGAGTTGATGGGGGAGCTGTAGTGATACATGAGGGTGGGCTAGAGTGACACATGGCAGAGCTGGCTGGAGAGACACAGGAGGGTCCTGGCAGGAGTGACGTGGGAGGGTGCTGGAAGTAGTGACATGGGAGAGCTGGCTGGAGTGACATAGGAGGGTGGTAGCAGGAGTGACACATGGGGGAGCTGGCTGGAGTGACAGGAGGGTGCTGGAAGTAGTGACACATGGGAGAGCTGGCTGGAGTGACACAGGAGAGGGTCCTGGCAGGAGTGACGCGGGAGGGTGCTGGAAGTAGTGACACATGGGAGAGCTGGCTGGAGTGACATAGGAGGATGGTAGCAGGAGTGACACATGGAGGAGCTGGCTGGAGTGACACAGCAGGGTCTTGGCAGTAGTGACACATGGGAGAGATGGCTGGAGTGACATAGGAGGGTGCTAGCAGGAGTGACACATGGGCGAGCTGGCTGGAGTGACAGGAGGGTGTTGGCTGGAGTGACACATGGGGGAGCTAGCAGGAGTGACACGGGGGAGCTGGCTGGAGTGACATAGGAGGGTGATAGCAGGAGTGACACATGGGGGAGCTTGCTGGAATGACTGGAGGGTGTTGGCTGGAGTGACACATGGAGTAGCTGGCTGGAGTGACTCAGCAGGGTCTTAACAGTAGTGACACATGGGAGAGCTGGCTGGAGTGACAGGAGGGTGCTAGCAGGAGTGACAAATGGAAGAGCTGGCTGGAGTGACACATGGGAGAGCTAGCAGGAGTGACACAGGGGAGCTGGCTGGAATGACATAGGTTGCTAGCAGGAGTGACACATGGGGGAGCTGGCTGGAGTGACACAGCAGGGTCTTGGCAGTAGTGACACACGGGAGACCTGGCTGGAGTGACACAGCAGGGTCTTGGCAGTAGTGACACATGGGATAGCTGGCTGGAATGACACGGGGGAGCTGGCTGGAATGACATAGGAGGGTGCTAGCAGGAGCCGCTGACCGCGAGTAACCTCACCGCTGACCGCAAAGTTCCCACCATTGAAGATAATGGAGCGGCTGTGCAATGCACCGTCTGACAGCTCAGACGCGCACAGCCAATCAGGAGAGTGCCACAACGTGGCGCTCCCTGATTGGCTGAAGGGACCCTCTGTGACAGGAGTCATGGGGGGTCCCGGCATTCGGGGAAAGGGGTCCCATGTGTAAACATGGGACCCCTTTCAGTGCGTATCGGGTAAATGCGGTTGTTTTTTTGCCAAGTACGTGGATTATAAAACAGAAGAGGGCAGATCTACACTGGATTTTGGTGAGTATAATTTTATTTTCAGGTACACCGTGGATTCTACTTGGAGAAGTGGACCGAACCTCGTGTCAACATAGGTAAGTATGTGTGTGTCGGCATGTATGTAATAAAGTTTTACTTTCACGGTGTGCGTGTACTGTTTTTATTTGGGTATTTTTTTTGTAGTAGAACTACAGGTACCAGCGGGCCCGTTTCCCCCCGCATGCTGGTACTTGTGGTTCTCCAAGTACCAGCTTGCGTGGGAGGCTTGCTGGGACTTGTAGTTCTGCTACAAAAAACAATACTCTTTCTTTGTGTCACTTGGCTATCAGCCTCCCATCCGCAGCCCATGGATGGGGGGGACAGCCTCAGGCTTCACCCCTAGCCCTTGGGTGGCTGGAGGGGGGACCCCTTGTTTGAAGGGGTCCCCACTCCTCCAGGGTACCCCGGCCATGGGTGACTAGTTAGTGATTTAATGCCACGGCCGCAGGGACCGATATAAAAGTGTCCCCCGGCTGTGGCATTATCTCTCTGACTAGTGGAGCCCGGTGCTGGTGTTAAAAATACGGGGGACTCCTACGCTTTTTGTCCCCCGTATTTTTTGCACCAGGACCGGACGCAGAGCCCGGTGCTGGTTGTGAAAATACGGGGGATCCCCTGTCCATTTTTTCCCCGTATTTTTACAACCAGGACTGGCTCAAAGAGCCCGAGGCTGGTTATGCTTAGGAGGGGGGACCCCACGCAATTTTTTTCTGGGTTTTTAAAACATTTTTGTGCCGTCATAAAAGTCAAATCCAGGACGCACATATCCGTCAATTGGTCTGTTTTTTGACAGCGGGACTGTCAAATCCGTTTTTTATTGAATATGTCGAATTCGGGTCCCGGCGGGAGGGTATGTGACTGTCGAATTGTGTCGAATTTAAAAACGGTTGAATTCCAGCCGGAATTCGACCGCAATTGCATATACCCCTTTGTGTTTTGGTCTAGAATGTAATGTATTTACTTGACATTGCGATTGTAATATATATTGCTATTGTAATTAAAATGCTAAAACTCAAATAAAAACATTTTGAAAAAATATATATATTATTGGTGGTACTGTCTCAACTAGACACAGTAGCATGGCTTTCTTTATTCTCTGTACTGCAGTGAGGTAGGCAATTGCCTCTTAATTTGCAGCTGCAGCTGTGCATTTATTCCTACAGTATATATAAATGGGCACTGGGTTTATCCTTGGGCTGTAGTTGAAAAATTGCAGTTAGGAGCTGGTTGGTTTAGTACTTTATCTCCATCCACTTTATCTCTCTACAAGGCTTAGTACATAGACCCCAGTTTCTATAACACACTGTTTTTAATGCTTACTGTCGCTTCACCATATCAGATATACTAGAAGTTTGGCTATGATTTCACACTTCCAGGGGAATATGTAATAGGGTGCGATTTGAAGGTGTTGAGTTTGACCCACAAATGTAATAGTCTCTGAGTTTTAAAGTTTGAGGGTATTACAAGTGCACGTGTGTGCAAGTTTTTTAGTGCTTACACTTGAATCTTCTAATGTGACTTTCATTACAAGGTGAGAGTTGTACAGAAGCATGCACAGATCAGTGAGATCCGTGCATGCTTCTGTGTGTAAAAGTTATAAAATAGTTAAAATTAAAAAAAAGAATGATGTCCTAGTGTAGATCACGTCCTCTTCACTCAAAGTAGGGATCCCAGGCATAAAAAAAAATAACAAACTGGAGACCCAAACCAAGACGGACACAAAGTTTACATATTAACATATACACTTCCACTACCTGAATGATCAAGACCTGCATGAGTCCTGTCATTAAAAGAGCCACCAACCAACCAGCAAGCACCTGCATAAGAGCAGTCCGCTGATTGGATGTGAGCGACCACACTGTCAATAAAACTTTCCCCCATAGACTTCAATAGTGAGAAATCTCAATTGAAGTCTATGGTGGAACCAATACATTGTATTCTATAACAGGAACCACAAGATTACTACAGGTAAACCTTGTGGTTCCCTTGATAGGACATAATGCTATGGCCATGGGGATCAATATAAACATATCCCCTGGCTAAGACATTATCTCCCTGGCTATTGGAGCCACGTGGTGGTTTAAAAAATATGAGGGACCCCCACATCTTCTTGTCCCAATATTTTTGAAACAGGACCAATCCATGAGCCTGGTGCTGGTTCTTAATATACAGGGGAACCCCACATAATTAAACTTTTGCTGACATAGGACCTGATGCAGAGGTGGATGCTACTATGTTAGCAATAGCGACTGCTGTTGGGAACAGTGGTATCAATAATATGCGTATGCTAATGGTAACCTTGAAGTAGTGTACAAATGCTGAGATGCCCACTTCAGTGGCTGTGGTTCATAACACTCCCTCATTGGATCTATTGCGTGCACCATTAACACTTGTGACTGCCTATGGCCTGCTCAGTGTTTACTAAACATGGCCTCTGTGGCTATGGATCTTTGTTTGGGAATGCAGCCAAGTTCACTCCAATAACACGCCCATGCAAACGCTTCAGGCTTTTTTAAGACAACAAAAGTGAAGAGTTACAGAAAAAACAAAAGGGAGGGAAATGGGTGGGGAGCACACTTCAAAATATTCATCTCCCAGAAGGAGACAAGATGGGGCGAACACAGCATTGTAACAAACATTTTGCATTACACAATGCAGAGTAACAGCACATAGCAACAGCATCTGTTTATAATAAGAGAAAAAAATTCAGAAATGAATGCAAAGATTTAGGACACCATAAAAGAGGGTATGCAACGGATGTTTCCAGCATTATTGAAGGAGAGAATCACAATGGCAACTGTACATCCACATTATAATAAAGAAAAAATAATAAGAATATTATACACTAGTTCTGCAATCTAATGATCCAAAATTCATTCAATGGGAACCATCGAATCAAGCGGTTGGAGGCAGAGGAGGAATAAAAGCTGCCCGTTGTTTCATTTTGATAGTGAGAATGGACATTTTGTTCGACTTGGGTAATAGTTGGGATGTATGGAGATCGGCAATTTTGAGCAATCAGGGATTTAGTAGTAATTAAAATGTGTCCCATTATGTATTTATCATTATACGAGAGGTCGCCACAATACAGATGGAATAACGCCAACACTGGGTTCGGGGTGATTGGGGTATTTAAAACTGTGGAAATAAGAACAAAAACTAGAGACCATAGTGTACGTAGGGCGGTGCACTTCCAGAAAATATGGAAGAGTTAGCTGACATTGCCATAGTTGCGCCAGTTTGAGTAAGATGAGGAGAATTTATGGAGCATTACTGGCGTAAAGTATAAATGATGTAATAATTCAAAAAATTCTTCCAAATGGGAAATACATTTGGATATTTGATAACACATCTGTTAGGGTAATAGGCTTACACCTCAACTATCAACGCCTTAGTAGACCTTCTGTCTTGGAGATTCAAAGTACTGGATACAGCCGGCTGGAGAGCAAGAAGTCACACTATACAGTTGTAAGTATAACACTGCTCTGTCTTGTGACAGAGAAAGCTTTTATTTATACCAAAAGAGAAGTGGGCTATTTACATGCCCTCCAATCACAGTGAAGTATAAAGTTAGCTAATTATATATATTACAAGTTTCAGTGACATAGAAGGTAATATTCAGAAGACACAGTCCCAAACCTATTCCTGGAGTCTGTCTTGTCAAAGAATGAGGCGATTGCTGAAGATCTTCTATTTCTATCATTCTCTGTCTCCTGGCTTCGCATTCTTATCTTGTAAAGTATTTAAGGAAACCACCTGTTGTCTCACACATACAATACAAGCAACGATCACCTTATAATATATGTAAAGAGACATATATACAGTATTTAGAATATAGTAGAGATGAGCGGGTTCGGTTTCTCTGAAACCGAACCCGCACGAACTTCATGTTTTTTTTCACGGGTCCGAGCAGACTCGGATCCTCCCGCCTTGCTCGGTTAACCCGAGCGCGCCCGAACGTCATCATGACGCTGTCGGATTCTCGCGAGACTCGGATTCTATATAAGGAGCCGCGCGTCGCCGCCATTTTCACACGTGCATTGAGATTGATAGGGAGAGGACGTGGCTGGCGTCCTCTCCATTAGAAATTAGATTAGAAGAGAGAGAGAGATTGTGCAGAGTCAGACAGAGTTTACCACAGTGACCAGTGCAGTTGTTGTTAGTTAACTTTTATTTATTTTAATATAATATATCCGTTCTCTGCTATATCCGTTCTCTGCCTGAAAAAAAACGATACACAGCAGCAGCCAGTCACACAGTGTGACTCAGTCTGTGTGCACTCAGCTCAGCCCAGTGTGCTGCACATCAATGTATAAAAGGCAAAGCTTATAATAATTGTGGGGGAGACTGGGGAGCACTGCAGGTTGTTATAGCAGGAGCCCCCAGGAGTACATAATATTATATTAATTTAAAATTAAACAGTGCACACTTTTGCTGCAGGAGTGCCACTGCCAGTGTGACTAGTGGTGACCAGTGCCTGACCACCAGTATAGTAGTATATTGTTGTATGTATTGTATACTATCTCTTTATCAACCAGTCTATATTAGCAGCAGACACAGTACAGTGCGGTAGTTCACGGCTGTGGCTACCTCTGTGTCGGCAGTCGGAACTCGGCAGGCAGTCCGTCCATCCATAATTGTATTACAATATATACCACCTAACCGTGGTATTTTTTTTTCTTTCTTTATACCGTCGTCATAGTGTCATACTAGTTGTTACGAGTATACTACTATCTCTTTATCAACCAGTGTACAGTGCGGTAGTTCACGGCTGTGGCTACCTCTGTGTCGGCAGGCAGTCCGTCCATCCATAATTGTATTATTATTATAATATATACCACCTAACCGTGGTTTTTTTTTCATTCTTTATACCGTCATAGTGTCATACTAGTTGTTACGAGTATACTACTATCTCTTTATCAACCAGTGTACAGTGCGGTAGTTCACGGCTGTGGCTACCTCTGTGTCGGCAGTCGGCAGGCAGTCCGTCCATCCATAATTGTATTATTATTATAATATATACCACCTAACCGTGGTTTTTTTTTCATTCTTTATACCGTCGTCATAGTGTCATACTAGTTGTTACGAGTATACTACTATCTCTTTATCAACCAGTGTACAGTGCGGTAGTTCACGGCTGTGGCTACCTCTGTGTCGGCAGTCGGCAGGCAGTCCGTCCATCCATAATTGTATTATTATTATAATATATACCACCTAACCGTGGTTTTTTTTTCATTCTTTATACCGTCGTCATAGTGTCATACTAGTTGTTACGAGTATACTACTATCTCTTTATCAACCAGTGTACAGTGCGGTAGTTCACGGCTGTGGCTACCTCTGTGTCGGCAGTCGGCAGGCAGTCCGTCCATCCATAATTGTATTATTATTATAATATATACCACCTAACTGTGGTATTTTTTTTTCTTTCTTTATACCGTCGTCATAGTGTCATACTAGTTGTTACGAGTATACTACTATCTCTTTATCAACCAGTGTACAGTGCGGTAGTTCACGGCTGTGGCTACCTCTGTGTCGGCAGTCGGCAGGCAGTCCGTCCATCCATAATTGTATTATTATTATAATATATACCACCTAACTGTGGTATTTTTTTTTCTTTCTTTATACCGTCGTCATAGTGTCATACTAGTTGTTACGAGTATACTACTATCTCTTTATCAACCAGTGTACAGTGCGGTAGTTCACGGCTGTGGCTACCTCTGTGTCGGCAGTCGGCAGGCAGTCCGTCCATCCATAATTGTATTATTATTATAATATATACCACCTAACCGTGGTTTTTTTTTCATTCTTTATACCGTCGTCATAGTGTCATACTAGTTGTTACGAGTATACTACTATCTCTTTATCAACCAGTGTACAGTGCGGTAGTTCACGGCTGTGGCTACCTCTGTGTCGGCAGTCGGCAGGCAGTCCGTCCATCCATAATTGTATTATTATTATAATATATACCACCTAACTGTGGTATTTTTTTTTCTTTCTTTATACCGTCGTCATAGTGTCATACTAGTTGTTACGAGTATACTACTATCTCTTTATCAACCAGTGTACAGTGCGGTAGTTCACGGCTGTGGCTACCTCTGTGTCGGCAGTCGGCAGGCAGTCCGTCCATCCATAATTGTATTATTATTATAATATATACCACCTAACCGTGGTTTTTTTTTCATTCTTTATACCGTCATAGTGTCATACTAGTTGTTACGAGTATACTACTATCTCTTTATCAACCAGTGTACAGTGCGGTAGTTCACGGCTGTGGCTACCTCTGTGTCGGCAGTCGGCAGGCAGTCCGTCCATCCATAATTGTATTATTATTATAATATATACCACCTAACTGTGGTATTTTTTTTTCTTTCTTTATACCGTCGTCATAGTGTCATACTAGTTGTTACGAGTATACTACTATCTCTTTATCAACCAGTGTACAGTGCGGTAGTTCACGGCTGTGGCTACCTCTGTGTCGGCAGTCGGCAGGCAGTCCGTCCATCCATAATTGTATTATTATTATAATATATACCACCTAACCGTGGTTTTTTTTTCATTCTTTATACCGTCATAGTGTCATACTAGTTGTTACGAGTATACTACTATCTCTTTATCAACCAGTGTACAGTGCGGTAGTTCACGGCTGTGGCTACCTCTGTGTCGGCACTCGGCAGGCAGTCCGTCCATCCATAATTGTATTATTATTATAATATATACCACCTAACCGTGGTTTTTTTTTCATTCTTTATACCGTCGTCATAGTGTCATACTAGTTGTTACGAGTATACTACTATCTCTTTATCAACCAGTGTACAGTGCGGTAGTTCACGGCTGTGGCTACCTCTGTGTCGGCAGTCGGCAGGCAGTCCGTCCATCCATAATTGTATTATTATTATAATATATACCACCTAACCGTGGTTTTTTTATACCACCTAACCGTGGCAGTCCGTCCATAATTGTATACTAGTATCCAATCCATCCATCTCCATTGTTTACCTGAGGTGCCTTTTAGTTCTGCCTATAAAATATGGAGAACAAAAAAGTTGAGGTTCCAAAATTAGGGAAAGATCAAGATCCACTTCCACCTCGTGCTGAAGCTGCTGCCACTAGTCATGGCCGAGACGATGAAATGCCAGCAACGTCGTCTGCCAAGGCCGATGCCCAATGTCATAGTACAGAGCATGTCAAATCCAAAACACCAAATATCAGAAAAAAAAGGACTCCAAAACCTAAAATAAAATTGTCGGAGGAGAAGCGTAAACTTGCCAATATGCCATTTACCACACGGAGTGGCAAGGAACGGCTGAGGCCCTGGCCTATGTTCATGGCTAGTGGTTCAGCTTCACATGAGGATGGAAGCACTCAGCCTCTCGCTAGAAAACTGAAAAGACTCAAGCTGGCAAAAGCACCGCAAAGAACTGTGCGTTCTTTGAAATCCCAAATCCACAAGGAGAGTCCAATTGTGTCGTTTGCGATGCCTGACCTTCCCAACACTGGACATGAAGAGCATGCGCCTTCCACTATTTGCATGCCCCCTGCAAGTGCTGGAAGGAGCACCCGCAGTCCAGTTCCTGATAGTCAGATTGAAGATGTCAGTGTTGAAGTACACCAGGATGAGGAGGATATGGGTGTTGCTGGCGCTGGGGAGGAAATTGACCAGGAGGATTCTGATGGTGAGGTGGTTTGTTTAAGTCAGGCACCCGGGGAGACACCTGTTGTCCGTGGGAGGAATATGGCCGTTGACATGCCAGGTGAAAATACCAAAAAAATCAGCTCTTCGGTGTGGAGGTATTTCACCAGAAATGCGGACAACAGGTGTCAAGCCGTGTGTTCCCTTTGTCAAGCTGTAATAAGTAGGGGTAAGGACGTTAACCACCTCGGAACATCCTCCCTTATACGTCACCTGCAGCGCATTCATAATAAGTCAGTGACAAGTTCAAAAACTTTGGGTGACAGCGGAAGCAGTCCACTGACCAGTAAATCCCTTCCTCTTGTAACCAAGCTCACGCAAACCACCCCACCAACTCCCTCAGTGTCAATTTCCTCCTTCCCCAGGAATGCCAATAGTCCTGCAGGCCATGTCACTGGCAAGTCTGACGAGTCCTCTCCTGCCTGTGATTCCTCCGATGCATCCTTGCGTGTAACGCCTACTGCTGCTGGCGCTGCTGTTGTTGCCGCTGGGAGTCGATGGTCATCCCAGAGGGGAAGTCGTAAGCCCACTTGTACTACTTCCAGTAAGCAATTGACTGTTCAACAGTCCTTTGCGAGGAAGATGAAATATCACAGCAGTCATCCTACTGCAAAGCGGATAACTGAGTCCTTGACAACTATGTTGGTGTTAGACGTGCGTCCGGTATCCGCCGTTAGTTCACAGGGAACTAGACAATTTATTGAGGCAGTGTGCCCCCGTTACCAAATACCATCTAGGTTCCACTTCTCTAGGCAGGCGATACCGAGAATGTACACGGACGTCAGAAAAAGACTCACCAGTGTCCTAAAAAATGCAGTTGTACCCAATGTCCACTTAACCACGGACATGTGGACAAGTGGAGCAGGGCAGGGTCAGGACTATATGACTGTGACAGCCCACTGGGTAGATGTATGGACTCCCGCCGCAAGAACAGCAGCGGCGGCACCAGTAGCAGCATCTCGCAAACGCCAACTCTTTCCTAGGCAGGCTACGCTTTGTATCACCGCTTTCCAGAATACGCACACAGCTGAAAACCTCTTACGGCAACTGAGGAAGATCATCGCGGAATGGCTTACCCCAATTGGACTCTCCTGTGGATTTGTGGCATCGGACAACGCCAGCAATATTGTGTGTGCATTAAATATGGGCAAATTCCAGCACGTCCCATGTTTTGCACATACCTTGAATTTGGTGGTGCAGAATTTTTTAAAAAACGACAGGGGCGTGCAAGAGATGCTGTCGGTGGCCAGAAAAATTGCGGGACACTTTCGGCGTACAGGCACCACGTACAGAAGACTGGAGCACCACCAAAAACTACTGAACCTGCCCTGCCATCATCTGAAGCAAGAAGTGGTAACGAGGTGGAATTCAACCCTCTATATGCTTCAGAGGTTGGAGGAGCAGCAAAAGGCCATTCAAGCCTATACAATTGAGCACGATATAGGAGATGGAATGCACCTGTCTCAAGTGCAGTGGAGAATGATTTCAACGTTGTGCAAGGTTCTGATGCCCTTTGAACTTGCCACACGTGAAGTCAGTTCAGACACTGCCAGCCTGAGTCAGGTCATTCCCCTCATCAGGCTTTTGCAGAAGAAGCTGGAGGCATTGAAGAAGGAGCTAACACGGAGCGATTCCGCTAGGCATGTGGGACTTGTGGATGCAGCCCTTAATTCGCTTAACAAGGATTCACGGGTGGTCAATCTGTTGAAATCAGAGCACTACATTTTGGCCACCGTGCTCGATCCTAGATTTAAAGCCTACCTTGGATCTCTCTTTCCGGCAGACACAGGTCTGCTGGGGTTGAAAGACCTGCTGGTGACAAAATTGTCAAGTCAAGCGGAACGCGACCTGTCAACATCTCCTCCTTCACATTCTCCCGCAACTGGGGGTGCGAGGAAAAGGCTCAGAATTCCGAGCCCACCCGCTGGCGGTGATGCAGGGCAGTCTGGAGCGACTGCTGATGCTGACATCTGGTCCGGACTGAAGGACCTGACAACGATTACGGACATGTCGTCTACTGTCACTGCATATGATTCTCTCAACATTGATAGAATGGTGGAGGATTATATGAGTGACCGCATCCAAGTAGGCACGTCACACAGTCCGTACTTATACTGGCAGGAAAAAGAGGCAATTTGGAGGCCCTTGCACAAACTGGCTTTATTCTACCTAAGTTGCCCTCCCACAAGTGTGTACTCCGAAAGAGTGTTTAGTGCCGCCGCTCACCTTGTCAGCAATCGGCGTACGAGGTTACATCCAGAAAATGTGGAGAAGATGATGTTCATTAAAATGAATTATAATCAATTCCTCCGCGGAGACATTGACCAGCAGCAATTGCCTCCACAAAGTACACAGGGAGCTGAGATGGTGGATTCCAGTGGGGACAAATTGATAATCTGTGAGGAGGGGGATGTACACGGTGATATATCGGAGGGTGAAGATGAGGTGGACATCTTGCCTCTGTAGAGCCAGTTTGTGCAAGGAGAGATTAATTGCTTCTTTTTTGGGGGGGGGCCAAACCAACCCGTCATATCAGTCACAGTCGTGTGGCAGACCCTGTCACTGAAATGATGGGTTGGTTAAAGTGTGCATGTCCTGTTTTGTTTATACAACATAAGGGTGGGTGGGAGGGCCCAAGGATAATTCCATCTTGCACCTCTTTTTTCTTTTCTTTTTCTTTGCATCATGTGCTGATTGGGGAGGGTTTTTTGGAAGGGACATCCTGCGTGACACTGCAGTGCCACTCCTAGATGGGCCCGGTGTTTGTGTCGGCCACTTGGGTCGCTTATCTTTCTCACACAGTCAGCTACCTCATTGCGCCTCTTTTTTTCTTTGCGTCATGTGCTGTTTGGGGAGGGTTTTTTGGAAGGGACATCCTGCGTGACACTGCAGTGCCACTCCTAGATGGGCCCGGTGTTTGTGTCGGCCACTAGGGTCGCTTATCTTACTCACACAGCGACCTCGGTGCAAATTTTAGGACTAAAAATAATATTGTGAGGTGTGATGTGTTCAGAATAGGCTGAAAATGAGTGTAAATTATGTTTTTTGAGGTTAATAATACTTTGGGATCAAAATTACCCCCAAATTCTATGATTTAAGCTGTTTTTTAGGGTTTTTTGAAAAAAACACCCGAATCCAAAACACACCCGAATCCGACAAAAAAAATTCGGTGAGGTTTTGCCAAAACGCGGTCGAACCCAAAACACGGCCGCGGAACCGAACCCAAAACCAAAACACAAAACCCGAAAAATTTCAGGCGCTCATCTCTAGAATATAGTGCAATATTAATACAGCAAAAGCATTTTAATCAATATTACTCTTACAAACCCCTCTTTTGATTAAAATCTTACTCTGATCCTGCCTGACACATATTGTAATAGTAATAACCTGAGCACTTCTGATACCTTATATCACCTCATATGTTATCATAAGGGCCACATATGGATGGATGTCAACCGATCATTCGGAACCCATACTCCAATTAAACTATGACAACACTATTTGTTCTTAAACCATTAGGGGATTTGAGCAATACATACATGTACTTCTATTTCCCATGTTAGGTCTTTTGCATTTGCTAAACGTTTCTTCCTTTGTGCTCACAACAAGCGCTTTTTTCTGGGGTTATACTTCTATTAATCATTTTTCTGAAACTACAGGATAGATAACAGTTCCAAAGGATTAGCAGAATCAATAGTACTATTACCCCTATCACTGGATGTATCAGAATGTTCTATGCTTCAGTGAATGATGGAGATTTACCTGTAAATATATCCCACCAATGATGCTGTAAGTTACCCTTTAATTCGGCTGCTATTTCTGCTAATTTTTCTGGTTCTGTAATTGTTTACATCTGAACGAACGTGACAAGCTGAATAGTTTACTTTCTCTAGATGTAGCGCTCATTTTATCGTCTTGTTAATGGCATTGATAATACCCTGAACCTCTTTTGAGAACATCATTTGCCCCCCTTGTGTCACCTGTTCTGTAATATCTCTAAACTAAGTATTGTTATTAACACGTAAAAAGGATTCATGGTGACTCGATCTTCACAGCCAGCTTTACAAGGCGTGTATTCAGGTCTCTTTTAGCTCAAGCTTGACTGCTGTAGGAGTTGTTAGCAGACCCTGGAATGGACCATCAAAGCGTGGTTCTAGTGCTTTCTTGACATGCCGCTTAGTATAGACCCAATCTCCTGTTTGTAATGAACATCCTCCTACAATGGAGATAAGATCTGGAAGAGATGGAAACACTGTATTGTGTACATTAGTCATTTGTTTGCTTAATGAGGTAACATAAGTAGTCATATCTCCATGATTACATCATATCTGCTGGGGAAAATAATGTCTTAGGTGCTGTCTGGAATAACACTTCATATGGTGTCAGTTTGTGTTTCTTATTGGATGTGGTTCTAACTGAGTATAGGGCTATAGGTAGACACTCTAACCATATTTTCTTTGTTTCTGCCATTATTTCTTGTATCTTTTTAAATTTAAGGGGTGCTATTCGGGTGTTCTACCCTACCACTCACTTCTGACCAGTGGAGGGGGTGTGTGAAATGCCTAACTGATACCCAAGGCCTACATTATGTGTTGCATTATTTCTCCTATGAAATGAGTTCTTCTGTCTGAACCCCATATCTGCAGACCACATCTTCCATTAGTTTCTTAGCTGTTCAGTTTTCCACTATTATACATGCTGTTGTGAGTGCTTTTAGTTCAGCTTCTTGCATGGAAAAGTGTGGTTGTAGTTCTTGGACCAGAACTTCATCCATTGTTGTTACTGCATAATCTGTACATGGTGACCCTTCATGATAATACCTGGATCCATCCATAAACAGGGTAAGGTCTGCATTTTCCAAAGCCAGTTCAGTAACATTATCAAGAGGATACATCTCTGATTTCATAAGTTCAAAACAAACATGATAAAAAAAAAAATTGTGTTGTGTATGTCAGATTGTGTTCGGTCTGTGTCCCCGGAGGGGGCGCTAGTGGGTCAGTGGAGGTGGAAGGAAGGAAACGAGGAGGTTGAATAACGTTCCTGCGCATGAGCGCAAAGGTATTTTTATTAGGCAGATGTATAACAGTTATTGCAGCAGAAATAATAATAACAGGTGAAAAAAGTCAATCACTCAGTAATGAATCTGAAAGTCTATGGCAAATGAATGATAAATGAATTTGAGAAATAATATCCGGAATATAAATCAGAAGAGCAGAATGTCTTATGGAATGGTTCTGGCTTGGAAACCAGTGCAGGGTTAAAACGGGAAACTAGGCAGTAGATGATATGGCAAACCTGAGCATAAGCAGGAGACCGACTCACAGTGCAGGTGATGGGCACTGGCAGCAGCAAGCTGTGTCACAGGTGGAGGAAATGAACGCACCTGGAGTTTGTCTTCAACTGCAGGCTGAAGCACACAAGGTGGTGATGAGTGTGAGGCCTTATGCAGGTTGCAGGTATTGCTGAGCCTTGAAGTTCCACGGGAGAATGCAGAGTAACCAGGAGTATAATGTTCTTAGCAGAGAACCAGGAACTCAGGAGAGACAGGAACCGATCCTTTCATGTAGGTCGCAGATAGACACAAAGTCCAGGATGCCTGTGAGCTGTACCTGTAGCCTCCTATATACCCCATGGTACGCAGGGATTGGATGAGTGCAGGAAAGGTGGGTGCGGCCACGCACCGGATTGGCCGTAGCATACTGGCTATTGCAGACTGTCATGGCGGCGCCCACGCCGCGGCCCAGCGGGGACGCGGCGCGCTACACGCCTGCTGTCTCAGCAGTGCCCCCAGGATCCAGATGATGACCCATGGCAGGGGCATAGGCGGCCGGTGACCGCAGGGAGCCAGGACGGAGTCCGCAGCGGCGGACGGATGTCAGCCTGGTAAGTCGATTCCTGACAGTACCCCCTCCTTTAGGGGTGGACACCGAACACCCACGTGGTTTGGAGGGATGAGTGCTGTGGAAAACACGGACCAACCTAGGAGCATGGACATCAGATGAATTCACCCAGCTTCTCTCCTCTGGGCCATAACCGCACCAATCGACCAGGTACTGGAGACGTCCATACCGGCAACGGGAGTCCAGAATCTTGTTGATCTCAAATTCCACGCCCCGCTGAGTTCGGATCTTGGGACCTGCTGGAAGAGTATTCTGAAAGCGGTTTAGAACTAAAGGTCTGAGGAGAGAAATGTGAAAGGCATTAGGTATACGAAGTGAAGATGGTAATTTCAACTTGTAAGCCACTGGGTTGATGACACTCTCAATAGGGTAAGGACCAATGAAGCGTGGTGCAAACTTCATGGAAGGAACCCTGAGACGAAGGTTGCGGGTTGATAACCAAACTCGATCCCCAGGTTTCAAATAGGGAACCGCACGTCTCTTGCGGTCGGCAAAGATCTTATATCGACTGGAGGCTTTTTTGAGGGAAACGTGAATCTTTTTCCAAATGGTTGAAAACTGAGTTAGTGCAGAAGTGGCAGCTGGAACATCCATATGAGGAAGCTCTTGGAATTCAGGTACACGGGGATGTTGCCCATAAACTGCAAAGAATGGTGTCGTATCAGTGGCAGTATGATATCGAAAGTTATGGGCAAACTCGGCCCACGGGAGCAGATTGAACCAATCATCCTGGGAAGATGACACATATAACCTTAAAAAAGTCTCAAGTTCTTGATTGACTCTCTCTGTCTGCCCATTCGTCTGAGGATGGTATGATGACGAGAATTTCAATTTTACCTGCATGGCAGAACAGAGGGCCCTCCAAAACCTCGCTACAAACTGTACCCCCCGATCAGATATTATTTCAGAGGGTAAACCATGTAAGCGAAAAATCTCCTGTATGAAGATTTGGGCAAGTTTCGGGGCATAAGGGAGACCCTGGAGGGGAACGAAATGAGCCATCTTGGTGAATCTGTCCACTACAACCCAAATGGTATTATGTCCCTGAGAAGATGGAAGGTCAGTGATAAAATCCATGGACAGATGAGACCAAGGACGACTAGGGACAGACAAGGGTTGTAACTGACCTGCTGGTGACTGACGAGGAGTCTTGTGCTGCACACATTTAGGACAGGATGCCACGAAATCCTGGATGTCCATTTTCATCTTTGGCCACCAATATGATGCGGAAAGGAACTTGAATGTCTTCAGGACACCAGGATGACCAGTGAACTTGGACTGATGGGCCCAAGATAGCAACTTGGGACGGAGCTCTGAGGAAACAAAAGTCTTACCAGGAGGAGGAGCTGGGGAGACTTGAGAGGCAGCGAAAACCACGGGACTCAGGATGGAATGTGGCACAGAGTCAGATGTTCCTTCTTCAGATTCCATGGATCGGGATAATGCATCGGCTTTCACATTCTGTGAACCTGGGCGGAAATGAAGCTTAAAATTAAAACGTGAGAAAAACATAGCCCACCTGGACTGGCGAGGGTTAAGGCACTGGGCTGCTTTTAAATAAAGCAAGTTCTTATGATCCGTGAAGATGTTAAACGGATGTTTGGCCCCTTCTAGGAGATATCTCCATTCCTCGAGAGCCAGCTTGATTGCCAGTAACTCTTGATCTCCCACGGAGTAGTTAGCTTCTGCAGGAAGAAACTTGCGAGAATAGAATCCACACGGGTGGACTTTCCCATCAGATCCCTTCTGGGAGAGAACAGCACCTACCCCAACTGTAGAGGCGTCTACCTCCAACTCGAATGGTCTGTCGACATCTGGCTGTGACAGCACTGGAGCAGACATAAAGGCTAGCTTGATTTTCCGGAAGGCTGCCAAGGCTTCTTCTGACCAGTTGGAATGATCTGCCCCTTTCCGAGTCAGGTTGGTAATAGGAGCGATGAGAGTGGAGAATCCTCGAATAAATTTTCTATAGTAGTTGGCGAAACCCAGGAACCGCTGGATAGCTTTGAGGGAAGTTGGAATGGACCAGTTGGCAATGGCTTCCAATTTCGTCGGGTCCATCTGAAGATCCGATCCGGAGATTATATAACCCAGAAAGGGTATAGAGGGAACTTCAAAGGTGCATTTAGATAGTTTCCCGTAGAGACGATTCTCACGAAGACGTCGGAGAACTTCACAGACTTGTAGGCGATGAGATGGAAGGTCTTGAGAAAAGATAAGAATATCATCTAGGTAGACAACGAGGTATTTATACAGCACATCTCGAAAAATTTCATTCACAAAGTGTTGGAATACCGCTGGAGCATTACTCAACCCAAATGGCATTACCAGGTATTCATAATGGCCATCTCGAGTGTTGAAAGCTGTTTTCCACTCGTCACCACTCCGGATTCTGATGAGATTATAGGCACCGCGGAGATCTAACTTGGTGAAAATGCGGGCCCCCTTAACTCTATCAAAAAGTTCGGTAATGAGTGGTAAAGGATAACTATTCTTGATGGTAATGTCATTGAGACCCCGATAGTCAATGCATGGACGCAGTCCTCCATCCTTCTTTTTGACAAAGAAGAAACCTGCACCAGCGGGTGATGATGACGGACGGATGAATCCTTTCTGGAGATTCTCTCTGATGTAATTACTCATCGCCTCTGTTTCAGGAACAGATAAAGGGTAGGTGCGCCCCCTAGGTGGCTTCTTGCCAGGAAGGAGATCGATGGGACAATCCCATTCCCTATGGGGCGGTAGAATATCAGCAGCCTTTTCACAGAAGACGTCTGCGAAGTCTTGATAAACTGCTGGAAGACTTAGCTGTGACTTTACTTCGGTTGATTTAATGGGACACACTTGGGCTAAGCAGGATTGGTGACAATGTGAACCCCATGAGGTAAGCTGCAACGTTGTCCAGTTGAACTGTGGGTTATGTAGCTGGAGCCAAGGCATGCCCAAGACAATCTCCTGGGTGGCCTGAGGGATGACCAGGAACTTGATCAGTTCTGAATGAAGAAATCCAACTCCCAGAACCACTGGGGTAGTTTGATGTGAAATGTTCCCCCTAGAGATTCTACTACCATCCACAGCAGTAATGTATACAGGACAAGAAAGTTCACAGGTAGACAGACGAAATTTATTTACGGCAGCTTGGGTGATAAAATTTCCTGCAGCACCGCAGTCCACTAATGCTGACGCAGACTGGAGCCCAACGGAGGTTTCTAGCGTCACTGGAAGAATGAGGTCTTGTTGGGAAGGAGCTTGACTGAGAGATCCTAACTTGACTCCTCCCTTACAAGTCAGGATCTGGCGTTTCCCGAACGCATCGTGCAGGAGTTAATTTGATGACCCGCAGCAGCACAGTACAGGCAGAGCCTCTCCCGTATTCTTCTTGCCCGCTCTTCAGGAGATAGGCGGGACCTATTAATCTGCATAGGCTCGTCAGAAGAGGGAGACTGGAACTGTACAGGAGGTATGTACCTTGGTCTGCGAGACTCACTCCGAGCGCGTTCATTATTGCGTTCGCGGATGCGAGAGTCCAGCTTAATACATAGGGAGATCAAATCAGGCAGTTGAACAGGAATGTCACGGGTTGTCAATTCGTCCTTGATCCGATCCGAAAGTCCGTGCCAGAAGGCTGCTACCAGAGCTTGGTTGTTCCACTGGATCTCTGCAGCCAACGTCTGGAACTGGATGACATATTGTCCCATGCTTCGGTTACCTTGACGAAGTTGGATCAGGTCTGCCGAAGCTGATGTTGCTCGACCAGGTTCGTCAAAGATCCGTCTAAAGGTTGACACGAAGTCTGAGTAGTTGTTGATCAGAGGGTCAGCACGTTCCCACAGAGGAGACACCCAACTCAGAGCAGAACCAGAGAGTAAGGAAATGATGTAGGCAACCTTGGACCTTGGTGTGGGAAAGTTATGTGGCAATAACTCAAACTGTATTTCACACTGATTGAGAAAGCCGCGACATAGTTTAGGACTGCCATCATATTTGCTCGGCACGGGCAGGTGCAGGCGTGATACTGGAACTGATGCAGCCGACGTAGAAGAATTTACAGCACTGGCAGGTGCTGGAGTAACTGGAACAGTAGGTGAAAGTACACTGGGCAGGGATTGCTGCAGTGTATCCAATCGGGAGGACATCCCTTGTAGAAAGTGAAGCATCTGCTGCTGCGCAACCTCTTGACCATCCAGACGGGAGACCAGATCTTGCAAGGCCTCTGACCCCACACTCCGTCCACCATCCGAGTCCATCGATCCTGGACTTACTGTCAGATTGTGTTCGGTCTGTGTCCCCGGAGGGGGCGCTAGTGGGTCAGTGGAGGTGGAAGGAAGGAAACGAGGAGGTTGAATAACGTTCCTGCGCATGAGCGCAAAGGTATTTTTATTAGGCAGATGTATAACAGTTATTGCAGCAGAAATAATAATAACAGGTGAAAAAAGTCAATCACTCAGTAATGAATCTGAAAGTCTATGGCAAATGAATGATAAATGAATTTGAGAAATAATATCCGGAATATAAATCAGAAGAGCAGAATGTCTTATGGAATGGTTCTGGCTTGGAAACCAGTGCAGGGTTAAAACGGGAAACTAGGCAGTAGATGATATGGCAAACCTGAGCATAAGCAGGAGACCGACTCACAGTGCAGGTGATGGGCACTGGCAGCAGCAAGCTGTGTCACAGGTGGAGGAAATGAACGCACCTGGAGTTTGTCTTCAACTGCAGGCTGAAGCACACAAGGTGGTGATGAGTGTGAGGCCTTATGCAGGTTGCAGGTATTGCTGAGCCTTGAAGTTCCACGGGAGAATGCAGAGTAACCAGGAGTATAATGTTCTTAGCAGAGAACCAGGAACTCAGGAGAGACAGGAACCGATCCTTTCATGTAGGTCGCAGATAGACACAAAGTCCAGGATGCCTGTGAGCTGTACCTGTAGCCTCCTATATACCCCATGGTACGCAGGGATTGGATGAGTGCAGGAAAGGTGGGTGCGGCCACGCACCGGATTGGCCGTAGCATACTGGCTATTGCAGACTGTCATGGCGGCGCCCACGCCGCGGCCCAGCGGGGACGCGGCGCGCTACACGCCTGCTGTCTCAGCAGTGCCCCCAGGATCCAGATGATGACCCATGGCAGGGGCATAGGCGGCCGGTGACCGCAGGGAGCCAGGACGGAGTCCGCAGCGGCGGACGGATGTCAGCCTGGTAAGTCGATTCCTGACAGTGTATTTCCAGAGTTTGCTGTATCTTCTACTGTCATCATATAGTTCATCAGATAATGTGTACTTTCTCCTCTCTTTTGAATCCTCTACTGGTAACAATGTAGCAGGATTCAATACTGTAAAATGTGAAATGGAGACATTCGTAGGACTCAACAGCACTACTTCGTATTTGGTTAATCTAACTGCTGAGAGATGTTTGGTTCTTGCTTGATTCAGAAGTTCTGTAACTGCATGCGGTACCTGTATTGTTAAGGGGTGGTTAAGCACAATGTCTGAAGCCTTGTCTTTAAGTTTCAGGTGGACAGGTTGTACTGTCAGTAATCCAACATCCGTCTTTCCTTTGGACCAGAGTTTGGATGGTACCTGGTCTAGCCATTCTGGAAGTTGGTCACCTTGTGGCTTCTGTTCTTCCATCAACATTATAGCAGCTAGTACAGCTTGTTGAAGCTTGTCGCTTGTTCTTGTGGATAATGTTATTTCTTTACTTGTATAGTGTACTGTGCCTTGAATGGCTGATAACACATTGGTTCCAAATAAATTGACTTGACAGTCTTCAGAGATGAGGAACTACACAGGTACTGAAATGACTTCTTGTCCCACACTGATTTTGCAGGCTTGCTTTTCTTCAGAGGGACTGTTGTACTTGCCAGTCCTGTTCCCAATATAGTTTATTTTGCTTGCAGTATTGTTGGCACCTCCTGTTATCTTAATATAGTTCATCTTGCTCTGGTATCTATAATACAGTCCAATTGTTCCCCTCCCGGTAGGGTAAGTGTGGTTGTTACTTTGGGTCCAGGAGAGTCAATTACTTGGATCGAAAGGTACAGTTCTGGAGCGCCTGTTTCCTATGGGCTGGCTTCAGAGGCTGCCCTGTTCTGAGCCCATGTCTTGTATTTGGAACATTCCTTCCTCATATGTTCTTGTTCATTGCTGAAGAAACACAAACCCTTCGTCTTAGCTTCTTCTGAAGAGACTTTCCTTTGGGGCTTCTTTCCTGTGTTTCTGGACATCTGTTACTTGGATCTTGTTCCTGTTTCTTGCATTACATTGACAGTTATTCTGGGTACAGAGCTCTTTTTTTTGTTTTTTTCTTCTATGGCCTCTAAGACTTGTAGGAGTGATTCCATGGTTAAGGTAGAGGCTTCTGGTCTAACCTGGAACAATTCTCTCAGGGCTTCTGTAAGACCATTTAAGAAATGTGTTTTCAAAAGCCTTTCATGTTGGGCATTAGCCACATCAAATCTTCCATCTATATGTCCTTGATGCACCATATCATGGTACTGTCTGACAGTCTGATCACTCTTCTGTTTAACATCTGGAAATGCAGGTACTCTGTCTCTTTGCTGGTTACACCAGTGTTATAATCTGTGCATTTACTGTTCCCCACTTATCTTTGTCCTCTGTGCATCTTCTACTAGTGGAGCTACTATGTTTTCAGCTGTTCCTGCTGGATATCCTCTTACTTCAGCTTCAGCTGATGAACCCAATAATACTGAGTTTAGTTCTTGAAGATCTATCCAAGATCCTGTCAAAACAAGATTTATTCTCTTCATATAATTCAAATATGCAATTGGACGCTTGCGTGGGTCTGGAGCTTTAGAAATTGTGTCATTCATATCCGATGCAGCCCATGGTCTGTGGTGTTCCTGTTGTCTAACAAAATTTTCTGCTAGTCCCGCGGCATTAAGGTCTCTAGTGATTTGTACAGATACTGGGTATGCCGTAATGGTCTCTTCAGGATATGGTGGTGGCTGCATCTGATAAAATATCTGGACATGTGGTGCACAGGTATTACATGAACATGGTGTACTAAGGACCCCTGATTGCATTTTCTTACACTGTTCTCTATGTATAATCCTTGTCCCAATAGTCCGGGGACTATTTGCCAGAAGTGGGTTGTTCTAAGAGATTATGAGTGTGTTCTGGCTATTGTCACAGGGTAGTTCGTCGGGGGGTACCCAATTGTTACAAAAGGGGCAATGTTCATATCCTTCAGGTATACATTGGTGACATTGTGGACACTTTCTCTGTCTCAATTCCTTTTGCAGATCTGGATATATTGGATTGTATGGCTCTGAGGAAACTGTATACCACTTGCCATCTTTTTTCTTCAGTACCCCATTAGGTTCTGGTGAGTGTAAGGGTGCTTCAGGTGTAGTTAGGGTTGGTACTGTTAGGTACAAATGGTGGTGGTACCTGAGTCAATGGTGTCACTTGTGGTAGTGGTGGGTTTACTACTGGTGTAGGTTCCAGCTACGCAACATTGCTCGCATCAGGCCATTTCTCTCCCAGAGTGCAACTAAACTTATCATCCACTCACTGGTCATCTCACGACTTGACTACTGCAATGTGCTCCTCACTGGCCTCACTTGCTCCCACATCGCTCCCCTCCAATCTGTCCTCAACTCTGCAGCTAGGCTCATCTTCCTCTCCCGCCGCTCCACTTCTGCCACTCCCCTTCAACAAAATCTACACTGGCTCCCATTCCCCTACAGAATCCTCTTCAAACTCCTCACCCTCACATACAAGGCCATCTCTAATTCCACTGCTCCCTACATCTCCAACCTCCTCTCCCTTCATACTCCCTCCCGCCCACTACGGTCGGCTGATGACCGTCGCCTCTCCTCTGCCTTGGTCACTGCTTCCCATGCACAAGTTCAGGATTTTGCCCGTGCTGCACCCCTTCAGTGGAATGCGCTCCCCCGCTCCATTAGACTCTCCCCGACCTTGCAAAGCTTCAAACGGGCATTGAAAACCCACCTATTCATCAAAGCGTACCCCTCCAATGCATAACCTAGTCCTTAGGCTGCTCCTCCATCCCCCTGCCCCATGCCTTGGACATCTCTGCTTTGCTCGCATACCACCATCAGGCTTCTACCTGCTTGCACCTCATGTCATCTGTCTGTTGCCCCTCCCCACTAGATTGTTAGCTCTTCAGAGCAGGGCCCTCTTTCCTCTTGTCTAAACCCTCTTCTTGACACATTTCACTCAGCGACCATCTTTACCTGCTTTCTCTCCTGCTGGTAAAGGCTCATCTCTATCTATGGCCGCCAGCCCCAAGTAGTACAATGATTACTCCTTCGCTACTTACATCTAAGCTGTATTATGTTTTGAGAATTGTGTTGCTCTTTGTTACCTGCACTCCGTTTTTGTTATTTATTTACTGTTATGCTAAGTTTTGTCTCCCTGTACTGTCCTTTGTACGGCGCTGCGAAACACTTGTGGCGCCCTATAAATAAAATGTAATAATAATAATATTGGTATCTGTATGTCCCATGCTTTGTCTTCTACCAATTCTGGTTCTTTTTTGGGCAGATATTCTGTTGCTACTCTTTTCCACATTTCTACTTGATGTTTATTTTCTTTCTTTTCTATCCAAACATTCTGTTCCCTAAAAAATATTTCCCATCTCTTGAAATCTAGAGTTCCCTGAGGGGGAAATCCTGCCCTTTTGAATACTTTTTGTATTCCCTTAATGGCTTCAGGACCTTCCTTTTGTCTGACTATCTCAATGGGAGTCTTGGGCGCTAGGTCTGCCATACCCTTGCTCCCCTGTGCCCCCATTTGGGTTACTGGTCAGAGTTACCATAGTGCCCCCATATGAGTTCCCGGTCACAGATACTTTATGTATAGTCTGACCCTTTCAAGGTCCTTATATTCCCCTCTCTCTAGATTCAATTACCGTCTATTACCTCCTGTATTATTTTGTAAAGACAAAATATTTGCCCTGCTTTTGCTCCTGTACCTCTTTTATTCATGGGCAAATTTAACATCAGTGATACCCAAATAATGCCTTGTAATTTCTTTAGATAATTGTGGTCTGATGCGTATGTTCCCTGATTAATATGGTCAGTGCGTGTTGTGCCTTTTTTATGTGGTTCTCTAATGTACACCCCTGGAGTTGTTCCTAGAAGCAGGATCCCCCGTAAGTGTGGGTATGGATCTCCCTCTGTTTGGAATACTAAAACTCCTGTACAATGCACACAACTAAGATCACTAGACCCTTATTCCACCATTCAGTATTTTCCTAACACCTTGTACCCCCTGCTTAAGTTCCCAAAGACAGTATAATATAACTAATAGCGCTAAGAGACACACTAAAGTAATTATCCCAAATTCTATGCCCTCATCCATCTACAATCATAAAGGAATGGGGAAATGGAAACACTCTGCACCAGCTAACAATTCATTTTGTCATATCTATGAAAAGACCCTGACTAATATCCGTCAAGAAGTTATAAATCTACTACTGGATATTCGGGGGTGCATACAGAGACAAAATTAGTTGAACAGTAGAAGAGAAAAGAATGTCTCTTTGTAGGTGCTCATATAATAATTTAAAATTAACTTTTAATAAATTCATTAAAAAATGTCCAATAATGAATAAAAAACAATATAACAAGAATATATTTATCATACATACTTGTCAGTGAATAAAGTGCTTGATAAAGTGAAATTTTAAAAATCAAGGCTCGCTACCTGTATCATGTATTTATTTATCAAATAGTTTGAATGTATTACTATAGATCAAAGTCCAAATATCAATCTCTGATTGAACCGTTATGTGTGGAGAAAGAGGGTATTAACAACCATCAACTAAATGTTCCATAATCACCCCAAGCATAATTATTCAATGTTCATATATAATGTGTCAATATGGGATCAGTACTCGCCGGAATCCCGACCACACAATCCCGACAGGGGTGGTGAGCGGAACGCAGCCCCTTGCGGGCTCGCTTCGCTCGCCACGCTGCAGGCACGGTGCCTCGCTACGCTCGGCACACTATTATATTCTCCCTCTATGGGTGTCGTGGACACCCACGGAGGGAGAATATGTCGGGATTGTGGCGGTCGGGATTCCGGCGTCGGTATTTCGACCGCCGGGATTCCGGCCGGTGGCATCTTGACCGCATTCCGTCAATATATACTGTAGCCTGTCTGGTGATTATTTACCTCCATTATACTGAGCTCATACATATATATAGATTGTTCATACTATATAGATCACATTCATGTAATCTCTAAGTAAGAGCCTGCTGTCTATGACAGATATCTTTATAGACTCCTTAAAGTACCATCTATTCAATAGTGTTTACAGTTGTCACAAATTAATACAAGTGTAATTATGCCATCTGTTCAGTAATAGCTGAAGTTGTTACAGATTGATACAAATTAGTGATGAGCGGGTTCGGTTCCTCGGGATCCGAACCCCCCCGAACTTCACCCATTTTACACGGTTCCGAGGCAGACTCGAATCTTCCCGCCTTGCTCGTTTAACCCAAGCGCGCCCGAACGTCATCATCCCGCTGTCAGATTCTCGTGAGATTCGTTTTCTATATAAGGAGCCGCGCGTCGCCGCCATTTTCACTCGTGCTTTGGAGATGATAGCGAGAGGACGTGGCTGCGTTCTCTCAGTTTCTGTGTTCAGTGTGCTGCAAATATCTGCTCAGTGTGCTGCAAATATCTGTACTCAGTGTGCTTGCAAATATCTGTGCTCAGTGTGCTGAAAATATCTACGTTCTCTGCCTGAAAAACGCTCAATATCTGTGCTGCATTGTAGTATATAGTAGGAGGACAATGCAGAATGTTGCTGTGACCACCAGTATATATATAGCAGTACGGTACAGTAGTCCACTGCTCTACCTCTGTGTCGTCAAGTATACTATGCATCCATACCTGTGCTGCTTTTTATTTGTGCGCAGTATATAGTAGGAGGGGACAGTGCAGAATGTTGCTGTGACCACCAGTGTGTATATATATATATATATATATATATATATATATATATATATATATAGCAGTACGGTACAGTAGTCCACTGCTCTACCTCTGTGTCATCAAGTATACTATGCATCCATACCTGTGCTGCATTTTAATTGTGCGCAGTATATAGTAGGTGGGGACAGTGCAGAATGTTGCTGTGACCACCAGTACATATATAGCAGTATGGTACAGTAGTCCACTGCTCTACCTCTGTGTCGTCAAGTATACTATGCATCCATACCTGTGCTGCATTTTAGTTGTGCGCAGTATATAGTAGGAGGGGACAGTGCAGAATGTTGCTGTGACCACCAGTATATATATATATAGCTGTACGGTACAGTAGTCCACTGCTCTACCTCTGTGTCATCAAGTATACTATGCATCCATACCTGTGCTGCATTTTAGTTGTGTGCAGTGTATAGTAGGAGGGGACAGTGCAGAATGTTGCTGTGACCACCAGTATATATATAGCAGTATGGTACAGTAGTCGACTGCTCTACCTCTATGTCGTCAAGTATACTATGCATCCATACCTGTGCTGCATTTTAGTTGTGCGCAGTATATAGTAGGAGGGGACAGTGCAGAATGTTGCTGTGACCACCAGTATAAATATAGCAGTACGGTACAGTAGTCCACTGCTCTACCTCTGTGTCGTCAAGTATACTATGCATCCATACCTGTGCTGCATTTTAGTTGTGCGCAGTATATAGTAGGAGGGGACAGTGCAGAATATTGCTGAGACCACCAGTATATATATATATAGCAGTACGGTACAGTAGTCCATTACTCTGCCTCTTTGTCGTCAAGTATACTATGCATCCATACCTGTGCTGCATTTTAGTTGTGCGCAGTATTTAGTAGGAGGGGACAGTGCAGAATGTTGCTGTGACCACCAGTATATATATAGCAGTACGGTACAGTAGTCCATTGCTCTACCTCTGTGTCATCAAGTATACTACAAAAGTTCAGTAAAATGACCCAAAAATCAAAATTAAAAGCGTCTGATGAGAAGCGTAAGTTTGCCAATATGCCATTTACGACACGGAGTGGCAAGGAACGGCTCAGGCCCTGGCCTATGTTCATGGCTAGTGGTTCAGATTCAAATGAGGATGGAAGCACTCATCCTCTCGTTAGAAAACTGCAGTGCCACTCCTAGATGGGCCAGGTGTTTGTGTCGGCCACTTGGGTCGCTTAGCTTAGCCACACAGCTACCTCATTGCACCTCTTTTTTTCTTTGCACCATGTGCTATTTGGGGACTATTTTATAAATCTGCCATCCTGTCTGACACTGCAGTGCCACTCCTAGATGGGCCAGGTGTTTGTGTCGGCCACTTGGGTCGCTTAGCTTAGCCACACAGCTACCTCATTGCACCTCTTTTTTTCTTTGCATCATGTGCTGTTTGGGGACTATTTTTTAAATCTGCCATCCTGTCTGACACTGCAGTGCCACTCCTAGATGGGCCAGGTGTTTGTGTCGGCAACTTGGGTCGCTTAGCTTAGTCACACAGCTACCTCATTGCACCTCTTTTTTTCTTTGCATCATGTGCTGTTTGGGGACTATTTTTTAAATCTGCCATCCTGTCTGACACTGCAGTGCCACTCCTAGATGGGCTAGGTGTTTGTGTCGGCCACTTGGTTTGCTTAGCTTAGTCACACAGCTACCTCATTGCACCTCTTTTTTTCTTTGCATCATGTGCTGTTTGGGGACTATTTTTTAAATCTGCCATCCTGTCTGACACTGCAGTGCCACTCCTAGATGGGCCAGGTGTTTGTGTCGGACACTTGGGTCACTTAGCTTAGTCACACAGCTACCTCATTGCACCTCTTTTTTTTCTTTGCATCATGTGTTGTTTGGGGACTATTTTTTAAATCTGCCATCCTGTCTGACACTGCAGTGCCACTCCTAGATGGGCTAGGTGTTTGTGTCGGCCACTTGGTTTGCTTAGCTTAGTCACACAGCTACCTCATTGCACCTCTTTTTTTCTTTGCATCATGTGCTGTTTGGGGACTATTTTTTAAATCTGCCATCCTGTCTGACACTGCAGTGCCACTCCTAGATGGGCTAGGTGTTTGTGTCGGACACTTGGGTCACTTAGCTTAGTCACACAGCTACCTCATTGCACCTCTTTTTTTTCTTTGCATCATGTGTTGTTTGGGGACTATTTTTTAAATCTGCCATCCTGTCTGACACTGCAGTGCCACTCCTAGATGGGCCAGGTGTTTGTGTCGGCCACTTGGGTCGCTTAGCTTAGCCATCCAGCGACCTCGGTGCAAATTTTAGGACTAAAAATAATATTATGAGGTGTGAGGTGTTCAGAATAGACTGGAAATGAGTGTAAATTATGGTTATTGAGGTTAATAATACTATGGGATCAAAATGACCCCCAAATTCTATGATTTAAGCTGTTTTTGAGGGTTTTTTGAAAAAAAACACCCGAATCCAAAACACACCCGAATCCGACAAAAAATTTTCAGGGAGGTTTTGCCAAAACGCGTCCGAATCCAAAACACGGCCGTGGAAGTGAATCCAAAACCAATACACAAAACCCGAAAAATGTCCGGTGCACATCACTAATACAAATATGACTATTTATCAGAATCACTGAGTACTCCCTCCAGTTACATTTTCATAAGCTCACTAAGTTACTTATGAATTTAGTTTTTTATTCATTATCCAAACTGTTATATAATGCAAAAGAAAATTAAATTGTGACTGGTAGTTGAACCTTTATATGCTCCTTAATATGTCATCCATTCAGTAGTGGTTATACTCATAACCTATGGATATGAATGTGACTGTTGGATGAGATAACTGAGTGTATTCACAACAGCTATATTCAAATATATTCACTAAGCTGTTTATGAATTGTAATAAATTCCCATAACTTCAATATATAATACCCCAGTAGATTTCATAATATGTCTGATGGTTTTATTATAAGGTATTCGAGAGGTTCCCTCATTAATATAGTGACAAATTCTTTCAATAGTGCAGCCTTATAAGTTTTCAACTGAATTCATACACGAGTCATTCATGTTCAAAGAGTCTGTGCGTCTACTATTTCTGATACTCTGAACTTTAAGGTATCCTCTTAAAAAAATCATGTTTCCTATATATCTATCTGATGTAACAGGTATTTAGAGCTGGACTATAGAACACATACTATGGGGTATATTTTACTAAAATTCGTATCTGTGTCGATTTGGAGTGTAATTAAACACGAATGACATCGAATGTGTGAATTTGCAACTTTTTTTTTTTTTTACGCCTTATTTACTAAGCTGTCGTATTTTGATTTTTCTCATTTTTCGATGTCAATGTCATTCGTGTTTTTTAAGGGTAGAATGCGGCCGATTTTGTGTTTTTGCTGCCATGTTTTTGTTTTTTTTAACAAATGCGTCATTTGAATGTTACGGCAGTGTTTCTCCGTTCCCGGACGCGATTTTTTTCTAACTTTCGTTTTTGTCACTCGTCCGTGATTGGTTTGTTTCCTGATGGAGGAGTGTCTGTGCTCATTACTATAAAACCGCCCCAAACCATCCGAACCTCGTGGGTTTAGCTAGTGGAGAGGTGAGAGGAAGTGGTGTTTGGTGTTGGTGAGTAGTTTGGAGTATTTTGTGGTTTGGAGGTGGATTTTTGCGATTGCGGAGTGCTGTACTGTGTGTGTAAATAGTCTTGTCATACTTGTTGTGTAGTTATTTAAAAGTCTGTTTACTTTTTTGTCTTTGTAAAAAAAAAAGTCAGTCTATTGTCATTGTGTGTGTGTGTGTGTGTGTGTGTGTGTGTGTGTGTGTGTGTGTGTGTGTGTGGTGTGTAGTGGTAGTGGAGGAGTATGTTGTGTGTTTTTTTTATAATTGTTATTTGTTGTATGTCCCAATCAGAGGTGAGTGAGGTGGAGGAGGTGAGTGAGAGGGAGGAGGTAAGTGAGGAGGAGGGGGAGGTTGCTGCTGCGGCCTCGAGTTATAGTGACAGTGATGGTGCTGTGGCTCCGCAGCCACGCACCACTACAAAGACTGGGCGCAATGTAAAGTTCAGCTATGCAGAGAATGTCGCATTGGTGCGGGAGCTGATGAAACATCATCATCAGCTGTTTGGCCATGATGCTGCCAAGGTACCTTCACGCAGGAAGAGTGTTCTGTGGGGGAAGGTAGTAGCGGCAGTTAATAGTTAGGGTGTGGTGAGGAGGACCGAGGACATGTGTCATAAGCGTTTCTACGATATCAAGCGCCGTTTCAAGGCGAAGATGGCCAAGGAGGCAAAGTCTGCCAGGCAAACAGGGGGTGGACATCCCTTCAGAGCGTCATATCATGATTGGGAGGAGCCTGTGCGGTCCCTTATTCCGCCAGAAGTGGTTGGTGCGACTTATGTCCGGGATTCGGATTGTCCAAGGCAGGATGGTGAGTTTGTTGTACAATATTTATATTATTTTAACATATGTTCTTTGTCCTTAGTTGTGTGAAATGTGTTGTAGCTGATTCTGTTTGTAAGTGGCTCAATTATTGAAATGTGTTGGTGATTTTTTTTTTAGCATAAATAGTTATGTTATTTACCTTTGTCTTGTGAAGTTAGCAGTTGTCCTGTCCCTTTTGCAGCATAATTTTTTTTTCCATTTAAATGAAGTGTGACTCGTGTTTTCATGAATGTTTAATACATTTTATTTATTTATTTTTTTGGTTAATGCATGTTGTTGTGGATAGGCCTTTGTGTGCAAGATGTGATTATTGCCGCAGAATAATTTACATTTTTTTTAATGATAATAATATATTTGTTTATTGTGAGTTATTTGTGGCTCCAATTTTTATGTTTCTAACAGACTAATATTCTTGTTGTGTTAAAGTTCCACGGTTGGTTTTGTAGTTGTATAATATTGTTAATTATGCATCTTAGGGCAGGCATGTCCAAACTGCGGCCCTCCAGCTGTTGTGAAACTACATATCCCAGCATGCCCTGACACAGCTTTAGCATTCACTGACAACAAAACTGGGTCAGGGCATGCTGGGATATGTAGTTTGCCAACAGCTGGAGGGATGCAGTTTGGACATGCCTGCCTTAGGGTATGGATTGTTTGTTGTAATTGGTTCATTATTAAAGTATACACACCCAATTAAGTCAGACAGAAAAGCATAAGCCAAGTTTAGTTTAATTGTCTTAATGTTCTTCATATGTCCACATCACAATAATGTTTTGGAGTAAATATGTATTCACAATATAATGATCATAAGGTCAAAATTCCTATTTCAACAGTACGAAAGAGAGCCAGCACAGCCAGGACACAAACCACACTGGCAAGAGATGCGGATGCTGGCAATGCAGGTAAGACTGTTGTGGGTTCACATATTCTGTAAACCCATAGGGCTCTATTCAAGAAGCAGTGAAAAGAGTGGAGCAGTAAGTCAGTGGAGAAGTTGCCCATGGCAACCAATCAGTGACTCTGTATAATTTTAAAGTATGCAAATTATTAATGTTACGTTAATGCTGATTGGTTGCCATGGTCAACTTCTCCACACTTTTTACTTCTTCATGAATAGACCCCATAACAAGACAGAATTATAATGTTTATATTATCCCATAGGAACTTCATCATCGCACCGCACTCCACTAAGATGACATTCGCAGGGGTCTGGCAGTCTCCAGAAGATGGGTAGTAAGAGACACCGTCTTGAGGCGGTAACTACACCCGCATCCTCACCACCACAACGGCGCATCTCAACTGTGTTGGCTCAGCCACCAGAAGCCATTTTGGCCAGTCCACAAAGCAATGAGCCACAATCCCCTCAGCTGTCTGGTGAGTAAACCTTATTTATTAAAATTAAATGCATTTTCCACAGTGTTTTTCCAAAAAAAACAAAAGCACACACTCATCCTTGTAATAAGCAACACCAGCAAACACATGTGGGTAACGTTACTAAGATAGGACTTCTATTTAAGATGTGATGTTGCCCATACCAACCAATCCTATTCTCCGTAACAGTAATACAGCACCTTCTCGAATATAATCCCTGCAATGTTATTGGTTGCTATGGACAACATCCCATCTTAAAACCAAATTCAATCTTAGTAATTTGACCCCATGGTAAGCATTATTTCGTGGTACACATCTCAAATTAACAATATGCGCTAAATAGGTGTGGCCACTTATGCCAACCATATTTTTAAGTATATGTTTTTTCACTATAATTGAAAATGTTTACTAGGAAAGACTGACAGCCTTTAACAATGTATGAGTGCATTGTTGTACACATTTAATGTATTCTATTTTTTGGCAAAAAAGGAAGCTTTAAACAGAATATGTAAAGGGTGTAATGTAGCATTTTTACAGTTTGTCAAAGTCAAAAATATTACATAAAGAGAACATACAAACCACACACATTTAAGTCGCTATACTTGCAAATATGCGCAGCGAGCACAGCAATATATGGTAACACACGCATTTACACGGACATGCCACAGAGATGGATTCGACACTTATTTCATACAGTACATAATTATAATATTATATATATCAAGCGCCAGACATCATGGTGATTTAAAATCACCTAATGAATTAATGTCATGAATGTGTATTATTTGAACGAAACCAGATACACCTGTCATGTTTACTATTAAAACAAGCAGATTGGTGTGTAGATTAATTTGATACTTGTTGTGAAGTTGTGGGACATTGCAGCGGATAGTTATGATTACATGTATAAAAGCTAAAATCACATCTATTTAAACAATAGAAGCTTCCAAACAGGAAACTCAGGCCAGCCACTTTGGACGTCCCCAAGGGCTGAGCATGTTCATCATGAACCCCTCCCCCAGAAACTAGTCACACAGGAAAGTAGTTCCTGTCTCTTGTGGGCTCAGGGTGACTTGCTTTTTGGTCTCAGACGATGATGGACTTGCTGGCAGATCAGTTCCTGTATTTATTTACAGAGAGAGGGAGACATAAGCTACATTGGAGGGAATGGTAATTGTATCGCTAGCATGTAACTGAAATTGTATGTAATTGTATGTAACTATGTATTAACTGCTTACTGTATGAGTTGTAACTATAGGTATACTGTACTTTGTAATATATATTGAATCCATATCCTTTTTAATAATAAATATATACATCAATGAGCTTTGGAACTCAGATAATGTGTGGGTGTATTGTTTTCTCTTATGGGATGCAGTGTTGTGCGATGTACAGTGCACATTTATGGGATTTGGTAATAAGATGTGCAGGCATTTACAATATATATTAGAGCGGGCATTTTAAATATATGTCAGAAATCAATTTGGCATTCATAGATGGGGGCTCTCACGGGATATCACATTATTAATGATGCACTGTACATTACAAACGCGGCTGTGATCGACCGGCTAATGATGGACGCATCGCAAAATGCTGACGAATCACATCCACGTGTATTGTGTTGTGTTATTAGTAAGATGCTGATATGAAATTTAAGGGACAATGCGTTTCTCATAATATTTAAGATGCTAAAATTTATTTTTATTGTTGCAAAACAAGGTTCAAATAAGTCATATTGTGTTTGATTCAGATTGGATTGTTTATCTGTTTAAGTAGGTTTAAAAGTATTCTTAAAAGTTGCTGCATAGCTTTGATATAATTTTTATTTTTAACTCAGGCCTAAAATAACTTCAGGTGCTTGCATGGTGTGTGATTTCTTTGTGACAAAGGAAGCCGCATGGTCTCTCCTCCATTTTGGACTAACCACATGGCCTGTCCACCATTTTGTGTAACCCTCATGGATGTGGAAGGGGGAGGAGCAGCGGCCATTTTGGGAAGGTCATTTTTCTAAATGGCTGATTTTCAGTCTGCTCAAGAATAATCAGCTTTCCTTGGTCACATGAAACACAATTTATGAGTTACCAATGCATTTATTTAACCCATGCCACATTTATAGAAATTGTATGATTTGTGCTATTGCGGACATACGGTTTTGTACACGTGTCTCGGACAAAGGACGGAACTGCACACGCGGCGTAAGCACGGTCGCGTGTTTACACAAATTGCGTAAGAATATGGTCGCTAAGTACAAATTACACAATAGTTCGTTTAGTTTAAAGGTGGGACAGTAGCCACGCTACAATAGCACCAAACTACCCGGTTTCTAAATAAATTTAGTATAAAAACAAAGTTTAGTATAAAACTCTTATTTACTGTATTGCCTCTGGGAGTAAAACTGCTTATCTGAATGAATGATGATTTTCTGTACAGAAAAAAACCCAAAAAAAACCCAAAGTGTATTTGAGTGAGTGAACGTAGGAGCGAGTGGAAATTTGAACCCCGGAATTCGGAATCTCGTCGTGTGGTACATCAAGTGAGTGGAGACTTGGTGGCGTGAGGCGGCTGACTCACGTTAGTATAAGGTTTAATACGTAAGTTGTGAGGAGACTTACACAGGAGCGTGGTAGGGAATTGTGAATTATGAACTGTGTGACCCATGTAGTTTTTTTTTATACGTTCCGGCTGAGGTTTCGCAGCCTGAAAATCGATTCCAGTGGTCGTACGGCAGATAAGTAACAAGCACCTATATGCTGTGCGATTGGACCGCGCGTTTGTGGGTGCGATAGATAGCGCAACGTGACATCCTTTTTATGAGCTTTGCGTAAAATCACAGTATCATCAGCGCTGTATAGAGCATACGCAAACGTGATTTGTGTATAATAAAGTGCATAGGGAGTTTTCGCTGGTCTCTCTCAGGAAAATCTCCAACGGCCGATACTTTACTGGAAAGGGTAAGTTATTCCTAAAAACTTCCAGTAAATATAGGTCACATAGGGCCCTAAGTTGGGTACATTGCCTTCGCTATCGACAGCGTATGGTAGTACTGGCCAACGTGGGCGGTGAGCGGGTGAAGAGCGCTCGGAGAACTTTCACCGTTACCTTATATTCAGTATTTTGGTGTTTGTGGGAAAAGGCCCACAATTATGGGAGCCAGTTGCTCAAGTAAGGGACGTTTTGTAACCAGGGTTCAGGTTGAAGAGCCGCGGCCCATGGGGTCAGCGAAGTTTAAAGGAAAAAGTAATGAAGACTTTTTGTCTAAATGGGAACGTGTGACTGACAAAGATAGGGAACCATTCCCTAAGGTGGGCAGCTTTGAACCAGAGGTATTGCAGAACTTAAGTATAAGAATATGTCTGATAAAATCCCCAAAACAAAGGGTCAGACATACAAATTGTTTAAACCTGTGACAGCAAGAGGGGTTGGTGAGTTTGATCCTAAGGTATTGCAGGTGGTATGTTTAACCAAAGTCATATAAGACAAGAATGGAAACTGTTTGAACTTGTAGCAACAATAAATAAATAGGGGGAAAAAAAGAGAATGCAAGTACACCGCCTTATGTAGATGTGGAAGCAGTTACGGCCAGCATACAAACTATAGAAAATAATAAAAAAATATGAAAAATATGACTGTAACCTTTATATGTACTAATGAATGTTGAAGTTTTATTTAGGAGGAGAAGGTGACCTGATCATTTTCAGCCATTTCTCATGCACCCAGAGGAGTATCCAACCGGTAAAAGAAGAGCAGTAGCTTATGGGGGAAGTGGCTGAGACCAGTGGAACAGGTAAGTATGGTATCATTCGTGTACATATATAGTAAAATAAAAAAAAATTAAGCAAAAAAATCAAGAAAGTAACGTCAGAAATGGAGAAAAACCTGTCCGCACATTAGTATTTGCCAGCAGGAAAGCGGACAGAGACACGGTAACCCCAGGGTATTTCTTTCAGTTACCATATAAGAAGTATTTGTTCCTAGTAATGCCCCTAGTAAAGATGAGCTCGGAAATGTTTGATGGACCATGTACAGACCCTTAATACGGGATGAGAAGGATTGAATGAATACTTCGCATGACCTAGAAGCTTGTTAAACTTTTTTTTTTTTTTGTCTCTTGCAGAAATAGAAAACTCTCCACCTGGATAAGACCACTGGTAAACACTAATTCGGCAAATGGGAGGTGGCTGTCTCTGTGCAAATGGACGGGCTCAATAAGACATTGAGTGTCAGGGTACAGACTTCTTTGCAAAATTGGAAAGGTCACAGTAGCTAATCTTAGATAGTGTGCTATTGAACATCACAAGAATAGTGTTAGGCGCAGAGAACAACAGGTGGAGAGGTTGAGGACGGTAAGTATACTGGCACATACAGGAAAGACCCATCAGTCCAAACCCCAGATCCCTAATTGTCAATAATATGTTACACTTGTAGGAAGGAAGGGCATTTTGCCAGAGATTGTAGGAGTAGTAGGACACATAGTCAATATAGATCCCCTAGACAGAAAACACAAGCCACATTATTAAACACATAGACGGGACCAAGGGACATATAGTAAAGAATCATAAGCCATATAGAAAACACAAATTCGGCTAATGGGAAGAACAAAATAAATGCAACTTACTAATGTTACATTTCACTGTTCTAGATGCATGTCCATCACAGGTAGAGGAAATTATCTCACAGATACCGGGTTCCCTATGAACTTAGGATGGACAGGACACTGGATTGATGGCTGGGATAGTCCCAGTAGAGATAAGACACAGAGAAATGTTTTTTTTTAAGGGGAGTAGACCAAGTAGAGAATCACTTCCCCGTAGTGCCCAATCCAGTTGTCAAATTTTTATAAAATCTTCTTCACCTCTACAAACTCATCTGTCACCAACCTCTATTCTGTTTCTCTACAGTTTCCTCTTCATCTTTTGCGTTCACACAGGGTGGTACAATACATGGACCCAAGTACAGTTCAAACTCCACATGCCTAGGTCCTTCAGAGTTCTGCCCAAACCCAGTATATCTCAACAGCACGATGACACCAGTATTACTGCAGTGTGCCTTGTCATGCACAAAGGGTGGAGAATGGGAATACTGGTGAAGGGAAATTTTGTATAGACACTGATATGCCTGTTGGTGAATGGCAAACCTGACATTTTCTTTTTCATTCTCTTCTTCTTTCTCTCCTCTAGAGATGTTTCTTTTTTTTCTTTGAGTTATGCTCATGGTACTCTACACTGCAAACACACAATAGTTAAATTAAGATACAAAAATTAGTGTTCCCTACAGGAAGAGGCAGTCTGGAGGACAAAGGGGTATGGCCAGGAGTCCTCAGGACTGCAGGCAGGTGGACATGGTACGCCAGTAGCCCTCAGAGCATACCTTCCAAGTCTAGCTGAGGTGGCACATGGTCTGACTCATCTAGGCAAAGAGGGTAGGTACAGGCTGATGAGAGCCTACTGGTGTGCGCCAGGATTCTATTCTCATGCAGGTAAGAGAGCAATGACCTGTCTTACTTGCTTGAGGAAGAATATTAGTAAAGCAATACCAACAGAGCCATCCCATATCCCTCCTGCAGACAGATCTTTTCAGGAAATACAAATCGACTTTGTACAGTCAACACCCTTTAGGAATTATTGTTATGTATTGGTGTGCACTGATGTTTTCTCAAACTGGGTAGAGGCATTTCCTGCCGCCACGGATGCTGCTGTGTTTACCGCAAAGAAAATTTGCGCAGTTTTTTGTGTGTAGATAATGGTACCCCTAAAGGTTTAGCAAAGCTTGAAATTGTACTATTGTGATCATAGATACTGCCACTAGTATTATGTATTTGTGTCTTGTTGGGTTGTTTTTGGAAGACAACCTCATGTCATGATTGATCCGCACAATGATCAGAAATACACCAATGAGGTGACAGTACAGTACCTTGTTGAGATGAGCCAGCATTTGAGAACTTGACAAAAGAACTTGAAACTGTTGATTGCTGGTATGCCAAATGCTAACTGTATTGATTATGAACCAAGAGACTGTGTGATTGCCCTTACGCTCAGGTTGCCTAATAGACAGGTGGGAAGGACCATACCAAGATTTATTGACAGCACTAAAGGTCGCCGAAAGAAAGACTTGGGTCCACTCGTCCCACTGCAAGAAGGTCGCTGATCTGGAGAGAACTCGTGACAAAGTAGTTTATTGCTCACATTCATCGAGTTTGTGAACTGTGTGTTTGAAGTGAACTGTGTGTTCCAAGTGAACTGTGTGTTCAAAGAGCAAGGTGGAGAGCAAAGTGAACTGTGTGTTCCAAGTGAACTGTGTTTTCAAAGAGCAAGGCAGAGAGAACCTCGTATCACCAGAGACTCTGTTCCGTGAAGACTGAGAGGCGGCAATGTTGGACACTACCTGAGCGTACTAAAGGACTGCAGAAAGACCAGTCATTGTAATTGATTTGTTATGAACAAGAGTTGTTTTGTTCTATTTCTCTTTTCTCTCTTTCCCGCTGACAAACATTTTCTTTCAGGATATTCTATTTTTGCAAGGTTTTTTTTATGAGGAGTCGAGTGTGGGACTGGAACTGGTTCTGTAGGAAGGAGTGATCTCCTTATAGGATCCCAGGATTAGCCGATCAGTTTGTTAAAATCAGATAAAAATCAAATGTCTAGTAGTTATGGAGTTCAGAGGTAATCAGGAACAGTCAGACAATGGCTATTCACACACTGCAGATAAAGAACTCACTAACATATGTGGAAGAAAGGTTTATGAGTGGCTCTCCCTGAACTCGGAAGGTTTATGTTATTTAGGAAGGACACTACTTATAACCCTTGTTCAATGATTAAACAGACCTTGCATACGTTCCAGAAATGGAAACAATGTTCAGAAAATGATAGGAATATGTAGATCATGAAAATTTTATATGTCACTGTCACGATTTGTTTGTGTCTTTTTCACCTACCCAGCAGAACCTCAATAGAATCCAAACATCCGTGTACAAAGACGTGGGTACATGTATGTGTGAAATGTTCGTCGCAAATCAGACATTATAGGCCAAAGCACTGTCCCAGCATACTCGATAGGTTGAATGTTGTCCCACACCCAACCAGTGTCCTGTGACCGCCGAGTGCATATAGAGGATGTCTCGTCCTCCTCCCTGTCTTCCCCAAATATAGTCAAGTGTCTGATTTGCGAAATGCATACATACTTGTGTCTAGGTCACCGACAATGGTATGAAATATTTTTTTCTTATGTTAATAATTGATGGCAGTTATTGTTTACTGCCAAAGGGTGGACTGTCAAAGTCAAAAATATTACATAAAGAGAACATACAAACCACACACATTTAAGTCGCTATACTTGCAAATATGCGCAGCGAGCACAGCAATATATGGTAACACACGCATTTACACGGACATGCCACAGAGATGGATTCAACACTTATTTCATACAGTACATAATTATAATATTATATATATCAAGCGCCAGACATCATGGTGATTTAAAATCACCTAATGAATTAATGTCATGAATGTGTATTATTTGAACGGAACCAGATACACCTGTCATGCTTACTATTAAAACAAGCAGATTGGTGTGCAGATTAATTTGATACTTGTTGTGAAGTTGTAGGTCATTGCAGCGGATAGTTATGATTACATGTATAAAAGCTAACATCACATCTATTTAAACAATAGAAGCTTCCAAACAGGAAACTCAGGCCAGCCCCTTTGGACGTCCCCAAGGGCTGAGCATGTTCATCATGAACCCCTCCCCCAGAAACTAGTCACACAGGAAAGTAGTTCCTGTCTCTTGTGGGCTCAGGGTGACTTGCTTTTTGGTCTCAGACGATGATGGACTTGATGGCAGATCAGTTCCTGTATTTATTTACAGAGAGAGGGAGATATAAGCTACATTGGAGGGAATGGTAATTGTATCGCTGGCATGTAACTGAAATTGTATGTAATTGTATGTAACTATGTATTAACTGCTTACTGTATGAGTTGTAACTATAGGTATACTGTACTTTGTAATATATATTGAATCCATATCCTTTTTAATAACAAATATATACATCAATGAGTTTTGGAACTCAGATAATGTGTGGGTGTATTGTTTTCTCTTATGGGATGCAGTGTTGTGCGATGTACAGCGCACATTTATGGGATTTGGTAATAAGAAGTGCAGGCATTTACAATATATATTAGAGCGGGCATTTTAAATATTTGTGAGAAATCAATTTGGCATTCATAAGTTCTACGTGTTTGACCATTAAGTTAAGCTCATAGCCCAACATTTACCTTAAAGATTGTTGTAATGAGTAGGGAACCAAAGAAGCCACATTTTTTTAATATAATGTCCAATATAATCATAAGTTTAGCCCACACTCTATTTATAATTTTCTACATGCATATTAAGAAGTAATGCATGTTGTCGTAAAGCACAATAAAAGCAGAAGCCCAACAGTAACTAAATTGTGGCTTTCTTCAACCCCATACAGAACCAGACATCATGCCCCAGGATACCCAGCAGGAAACTGACTTGCAGCAAACTTTCACACTACACCTGCAAGCAGTTGATCCGAACCAGCCACCCACGCAGGCTGACATTAATCCATCAACCCAAACAACCCCCACCCAACAATTGAGCCCAACACCACCCCAGCCACAAATGGGACAAGACTTTTGTTCCAGTTGGTCCACACAACAGGCCCAACACTATGCCTGTCTGCAAAACCACAGCCAATACCTTGCCAGTCTGCCACATCATCTACCGAGACTGAGTAGAAACTCAGGCAGACTGACTGTACAACTTGGCAGAGTGGCCAATAGCATGGAACACATGAGAGCAGACAACAGCCAAATGATAGGAAGCTTTCAACGCATCATGGACGATCAAAACTGCCAGCAACAAGCCCTCATACAACTAATCCAGAACAAATCAGCTAATCACAGAAAGTATGTCCAGAATAGTCGCCAACAACACAGCCGCAACAACATAACTGACAGCAAGCATCAACAACCTGAGCCAAAATATCAATTTGTTGGCAGCCCAGCAACAAGGCTCAAGCTCAGGGACAACCACACCTAGCCAGACCCCAATTTCCTCCCCAGTTAGGCGATCAAGCAGAACACGGCCCAATGTGCCAACAGAATCCTCTGCAGCCACCAAAAAAACAACAAAAAAATGAGCAAGCAACAAAAAAATAATAAAGTATTGTCACATATAACTCACGATTCTAGATTTGTGGCCAACACAATTATAGTGTTTAAGATAATAAATAACTCAAATGCTATATGTGTAATGTTTAATTTGTTATTGACTGACAGTGTAATCTGAAAATGTTATTGGGTAATTGTAAACAACATGCCTAATATCAAACAAAAACGCTTCACAAACATAATTCATAAATACATATATTTTATGTTTGGGATTGGCAATGTTCAGTTAGATAAATTAAGACTTACCTGTAAAATGACGCATAATCAGTTACTGGCTTACCTGCCCCCCTACATCTGTACTCACACTGTGGCAAGATGTTTCTATGTCCTCTACTTGCTGACTGTTTACTTCATGTGTGCAATCTATGGCACCCAGCACATTGGGCATGCCAGCAAGCTCATAGAAAGATACCCTGACTGCATGCCACTACGACTCCTGGGTAGGGAAGCAGATAGAGGCATCTATGTGTGGATGCAAAGCATCACAAACCTGAGTGGACATTTCAAAATATAAGGGGAGTGTCATGACGTGTTTAAAATACAATACTGTGTTATATTACATAACAGAAGCACAACTTAGACATAGAGGAGTATGTATGTGTTAACTTACCTGATTTTAAAATTTAGAAAAGGTGGCCTGTGAGATAGCAATTACATCGCCAGTCACAGCATGAAAGCTGCCAGTAGCCATAAAGTGCAACACAGCCAGGAGTTTGTCCAGGCCTGAGACAGAGTGAGAGCGTGCTGTCTCAGGGTCTAGGTCCAGTTTGACAAGGTCATACAGACGGGAAACGATGTTTGTATGTAGCCAGAACATCTGTATGAGCTGGTCATCGGCCAATGCGTTAAAGTTTAAACGCCCCCTAAAAAAACGAGCCCTGCACAGCCTCAGCGGAACCTGTACAACCTGCTGACTAGAGATGAGCGCCTGAAATTTTTCGGGTTTTGTGTTTTGGTTTTGGGTTCGGTTCCGCGGCCGTGTTTTGGGTTCGAACGCGTTTTGGCAAAACCTCACCGAATTATTTTTGTCGGATTCGGGTGTGTTTTGGATTCGGGTGTTTTTTTCCAAAAACACTAAAAAACAGCTTAAATCATAGAATTTGGGGGTCATTTTGATCCCAAAGTATTATTAACCTCAAAAACCATAATTTACACTCATTTTCAGTCTATTCTGAATACCTCACACCTCACAATATTATTTTTAGTCCTAAAATTTGCACCGAGGTCGCTGTGTGAGTAAGATAAGCGACCCTAGTGGCCGACACAAACACCGGGCCCATCTAGGAGTGGCACTGCAGTGTCACGCAGGATGTCCCTTCCAAAAAACCCTCCCCAAACAGCACATGACGCAAAGAAAAAAAGAGGCGCAATGAGGTAGCTGTGTGAGTAAGATTAGCGACCCTAGTGGCCGACACAAACACCGGGCCCATCTAGGAGTGGCACTGCAGTGTCACGCAGGATGGCCCTTCCAAAAAACCCTCCCCAAACAGCACATGACGCAAAGAAAAAAAGAGGCGCAATGAGGTAGCTGTGTGAGTAAGATTAGCGACCCTAGTGGCCGACACAAACACCGGGCCCATCTAGGAGTGGCACTGCAGTGTCACGCAGGATGTCCCTTCCAAAAAACCCTCCCCAAACAGCACATGACGCAAAGAAAAAAAGAGGCGCAATGAGGTAGCTGTGTGAGTAAGATTACCGACCCTAGTGGCCGACACAAACACCGGGCCCATCTAGGAGTGGCACTGCAGTGTCACGCAGGATGTCCCTTCCAAAAAACCCTCCCCAATCAGCACATGATGCAAAGAAAAAGAAAAGAAAAAAGAGGTGCAAGATGGAATTATCCTTGGGCCCTCCCACCCACCCTTATGTTGTATAAACAAAACAGGACATGCACACTTTAACCAACCCATCATTTCAGTGACAGGGTCTGCCACACGACTGTGACTGATATGACGGGTTGGTTTGGACCCCCCCCAAAAAAGAAGCAATTAATCTCTCCTTGCACAAACTGGCTCTACAGAGGCAAGATGTCCACCTCATCTTCACCCTCCGATATATCACCGTGTACATCCCCCTCCTCACAGATTATCAATTCGTCCCCACTGGAATCCACCATCTCAGCTCCCTGTGTACTTTGTGGAGGCAATTGCTGCTGGTCAATGTCTCCGCGGAGGAATTGATTATAATTCATTTTAATGAACATCATCTTCTCCACATTTTCTGGATGTAACCTCGTACGCCGATTGCTGACAAGGTGAGCGGCGGCACTAAACACTCTTTCGGAGTACACACTTGTGGGAGGGCAACTTAGGTAGAATAAAGCCAGTTTGTGCAAGGGCCTCCAAATTGCCTCTTTTTCCTGCCAGTATAAGTACGGACTGTGTGACGTGCCTACTTGGATGCGGTCACTCATATAATCCTCCACCATTCTATCAATGTTGAGAGAATCATATGCAGTGACAGTAGACGACATGTCCGTAATCGTTGTCAGGTCCTTCAGTCCGGACCAGATGTCAGCATCAGCAGTCGCTCCAGACTGCCCTGCATCACCGCCAGCGGGTGGGCTCGGAATTCTGAGCCTTTTCCTCGCACCCCCAGTTGCGGGAGAATGTGAAGGAGGAGATGTTGACAGGTCGCGTTCCGCTTGACTTGACAATTTTGTCACCAGCAGGTCTTTCAACCCCAGCAGACCTGTGTCTGCCGGAAAGAGAGATCCAAGGTAGGCTTTAAATCTAGGATCGAGCACGGTGGCCAAAATGTAGTGCTCTGATTTCAACAGATTGACCACCCGTGAATCCTTGTTAAGCGAATTAAGGGCTGCATCCACAAGTCCCACATGCCTAGCGGAAACGCTCCGTGTTAGCTCCTTCTTCAATGCCTCCAGCTTCTTCTGCAAAAGCCTGATGAGGGGAATGACCTGACTCAGGCTGGCAGTGTCTGAACTGACTTCACGTGTGGCAAGTTCAAAGGGCATCAGAACCTTGCACAACGTTGAAATCATTCTCCACTGCACTTGAGACAGGTGCATTCCATCTCCTATATCGTGCTCAATTGTATAGGCTTGAATGGCCTTTTGCTGCTCCTCCAACCTCTGAAGCATATAGAGGGTTGAATTCCACCTCGTTACCACTTCTTGCTTCAGATGATGGCAGGGCAGGTTCAGTAGTTTTTGGTGGTGCTCCAGTCTTCTGTACGTGGTGCCTGTACGCCGAAAGTGTCCCGCAATTTTTCTGGCCACCGACAGCATCTCTTGCACGCCCCTGTCGTTTTTAAAAAAATTCTGCACCACCAAATTCAAGGTATGTGCAAAACATGGGACGTGCTGGAATTTGCCCATATTTAATGCACACACAATATTGCTGGCGTTGTCCGATGCCACAAATCCACAGGAGAGTCCAATTGGGGTAAGCCATTCCGCGATGATCTTCCTCAGTTGCCGTAAGAGGTTTTCAGCTGTGTGCGTATTCTGGAAAGCGGTGATACAAAGCGTAGCCTGCCTAGGAAAGAGTTGGCGTTTGCGAGATGCTGCTACTGGTGCCGCTGCTGCTGTTCTTGCGGCGGGAGTCCATACATCTACCCAGTGGGCTGTCACAGTCATATAGTCCTGACCCTGCCCTGCTCCACTTGTCCACATGTCCGTGGTTAAGTGGACATTGGGTACAACTGCATTTTTTAGGAGACTGGTGAGTCTTTTTCTGACGTCCGTGTACATTCTCGGTATCGCCTGCCTAGAGAAGTGGAACCTAGATGGTATTTGGTAACGGGGGCACACTGCCTCAATAAATTGTCTAGTTCCCTGTGAACTAACGGCGGATACCGGACGCACGTCTAACACCAACATAGTTGTCAAGGACTCAGTTATCCGCTTTGCAGTAGGATGACTGCTGTGATATTTCATCTTCCTCGCAAAGGACTGTTGAACAGTCAATTGCTTACTGGAAGTAGTACAAGTGGGCTTACGACTTCCCCTCTGGGATGACCATCGACTCCCAGCGGCAACAACAGCAGCGCCAGCAGCAGTAGGCGTTACACGCAAGGATGCATCGGAGGAATCCCAGGCAGGAGAGGACTCGTCAGACTTGCCAGTGACATGGCCTGCAGGACTATTGGCATTCCTGGGGAAGGAGGAAATTGACACTGAGGGAGTTGGTGGGGTGGTTTGCGTGAGCTTGGTTACAAGAGGAAGGGATTTACTGGTCAGTGGACTGCTTCCGCTGTCACCCAAAGTTTTTGAACTTGTCACTGACTTATTATGAATGCGCTGCAGGTGACGTATAAGGGAGGATGTTCCGAGGTGGTTAACGTCCTTACCCCTACTTATTACAGCTTGACAAAGGGAACACACGGCTTGACACCTGTTGTCCGCATTTCTGGTGAAATACCTCCACACCGAAGAGCTGATTTTTTTGGTATTTTCACCTGGCATGTCAACGGCCATATTCCTCCCACGGACAACAGGTGTCTCCCCGGGTGCCTGACTTAAACAAACCACCTCACCATCAGAATCCTCCTGGTCAATTTCCTCCCCAGCGCCAGCAACACCCATATCCTCCTCATCCTGGTGTACTTCAACACTGACATCTTCAATCTGACTATCAGGAACTGGACTGCGGGTGCTCCTTCCAGCACTTGCAGGGGGCATGCAAATAGTGGAAGGCGCATGCTCTTCACGTCCAGTGTTGGGAAGGTCAGGCATCGCAAACGACACAATTGGACTCTCCTTGTGGATTTGGGATTTCAAAGAACGCACAGTTCTTTGCGGTGCTTTTGCCAGCTTGAGTCTTTTCAGTTTTCTAGCGAGAGGCTGAGTGCTTCCATCCTCATGTGAAGCTGAACCACTAGCCATGAACATAGGCCAGGGCCTCAGCCGTTCCTTGCCACTCCGTGTGGTAAATGGCATATTGGCAAGTTTACGCTTCTCCTCCGACAATTTTATTTTAGGTTTTGGAGTCCTTTTTTTTCTGATATTTGGTGTTTTGGATTTGACATGCTCTGTACTATGACATTGGGCATCGGCCTTGGCAGACGACGTTGCTGGCATTTCATCGTCTCGGCCATGACTAGTGGCAGCAGCTTCAGCACGAGGTGGAAGTGGATCTTGATCTTTCCCTAATTTTGGAACCTCAACTTTTTTGTTCTCCATATTTTATAGGCAGAACTAAAAGGCACCTCAGGTAAACAATGGAGATGGATGGATTGGATACTAGTATACAATTATGGACGGACTGCCACGGTTAGGTGGTATAAAAAAACCACGGTTAGGTGGTATATATTATAATAATAATACAATTATGGATGGACGGACTGCCTGCCGACTGCCGACACAGAGGTAGCCACAGCCGTGAACTACCGCACTGTACACTGGTTGATAAAGAGATAGTAGTATACTCGTAACAACTAGTATGACACTATGACGACGGTATAAAGAATGAAAAAAAAACCACGGTTAGGTGGTATATATTATAATAATAATACAATTATGGATGGACGGAATGCCTGCCGACTGCCGACACAGAGGTAGCCACAGCCGTGAACTACCGCACTGTACACTGGTTGATAAAGAGATAGTAGTATACTCGTAACAACTAGTATGACACTATGACGACGGTATAAAGAATGAAAAAAAAACCACGGTTAGGTGGTATATATTATAATAATAATACAATTATGGATGGACGGACTGCCTGCCGACTGCCGACACAGAGGTAGCCACAGCCGTGAACTACCGCACTGTACACTGGTTGATAAAGAGATAGTAGTATACTCGTAACAACTAGTATGACACTATGACGACGGTATAAAGAATGAAAAAAAAACCACGGTTAGGTGGTATATATTATAATAATAATACAATTATGGATGGACGGACTGCCTGCCGACTGCCGACACAGAGGTAGCCACAGCCGTGAACTACCGCACTGTACACTGGTTGATAAAGAGATAGTAGTATACTCGTAACAACTAGTATGACACTATGACGACGGTATAAAGAATGAAAAAAAAACCACGGTTAGGTGGTATATATTATAATAATAATACAATTATGGATGGACGGACTGCCTGCCGACTGCCGACACAGAGGTAGCCACAGCCGTGAACTACCGCACTGTACACTGGTTGATAAAGAGATAGTAGTATACTCGTAACAACTAGTATGACACTATGACGACGGTATAAAGAATGAAAAAAAAACCACGGTTAGGTGGTATATATTATAATAATAATACAATTATGGATGGACGGACTGCCTGCCGACTGCCGACACAGAGGTAGCCACAGCCGTGAACTACCGCACTGTACACTGGTTGATAAAGAGATAGTAGTATACTCGTAACAACTAGTATGACACTATGACGACGGTATAAAGAATGAAAAAAAAACCACGGTTAGGTGGTATATATTATAATAATAATACAATTATGGATGGACGGACTGCCTGCCGACTGCCGACACAGAGGTAGCCACAGCCGTGAACTACCGCACTGTACACTGGTTGATAAAGAGATAGTAGTATACTCGTAACAACTAGTATGACACTATGACGACGGTATAAAGAATGAAAAAAAAAACACGGTTAGGTGGTATATATTATAATAATAATACAATTATGGATGGACGGACTGCCTGCCGACTGCCGACACAGAGGTAGCCACAGCCGTGAACTACCGCACTGTACACTGGTTGATAAAGAGATAGTAGTATACTCGTAACAACTAGTATGACACTATGACGACGGTATAAAGAATGCAAAAAAAACCACAGTTAGGTGGTATATATTATAATAATAATACAATTATGGATGGACGGACTGCCTGCCGACTGCCGACACAGAGGTAGCCACAGCCGTGAACTACCGCACTGTACACTGGTTGATAAAGAGATAGTAGTATACTCGTAACAACTAGTATGACACTATGACGGTATAAAGAATGAAAAAAAAACCACGGTTAGGTGGTATATATTATAATAATAATACAATTATGGATGGACGGACTGCCTGCCGACTGCCGACACAGAGGTAGCCACAGCCGTGAACTACCGCACTGTACACTGGTTGATAAAGAGATAGTAGTATACTCGTAACAATTAGGATGACACTATGACGGTATAAAGAATGAAAAAAAAACCACGGTTAGGTGGTAGGTATATAATAATAAATAATACAATTCTGGTCGGACGGACTGCCTGCCGTGTGCCGACACAGAGGTAGCCACAGCCGTGAACTACCGCACTGTACACTGGTTGATAAAGAGATAGTAGTATACTCGTAACAATTAGGATGACACTATGACGGTATAAAGAATGAAAAAAAAACCACGGTTAGGTGGTAGGTATATAATAATAAATAATACAATTCTGGTCGGACGGACTGCCTGCCGTGTGCCGACACAGAGGTAGCCACAGCCGTGAACTACCGCACTGTACACTGGTTGATAAAGAGATAGTAGTATACTCGTAACAATTAGGATGACACTATGACGGTATAAAGAATGAAAAAAAAACCACGGTTAGGTGGTAGGTATATAATAATAAATAATACAATTCTGGTCGGACGGACTGCCTGCCGTGTGCCGACACAGAGGTAGCCACAGCCGTGAACTACCGCACTGTACACTGGTTGATAAAGAGATAGTAGTATACTCGTAACAATTAGGATGACACTATGACGGTATAAAGAATGAAAAAAAAACCACGGTTAGGTGGTAGGTATATAATAATAAATAATACAATTCTGGTCGGACGGACTGCCTGCCGTGTGCCGACACAGAGGTAGCCACAGCCGTGAACTACCGCACTGTACACTGGTTGATAAAGAGATAGTAGTATACTCGTAACAATTAGGATGACACTATGACGGTATAAAGAATGAAAAAAAAACCACGGTTAGGTGGTAGGTATATAATAATAAATAATACAATTCTGGTCGGACGGACTGCCTGCCGTGTGCCGACACAGAGGTAGCCACAGCCGTGAACTACCGCACTGTACTGTGTCTGCTGCTAATATAGACTGGTTGATATTTAAAGAGATATTAGTAGTATACAACAATACTATACTGGTGGTCAGGCACTGGTCACCACTCCTGCAGCAAAAGTGTGCACTGTTAATTAATATAATTGTACTCCTGGCTCCTGCTAACAACCTGCAGTGCTCCCCAGTCTCCCCCACAATTAATTATAAGCTTTTAATTTATACATTGATGACTGTGCAGCACACTGGGCTGAGCTGAGTGCACACAGACTGAGTCACACTGTGTGACTGACTGTGCTGTGTATCGTTTTTTTTTTCAGGCAGAGAACGGATATAGCAGAGAGAAGTGAACGGATATATTATATTAAATAAAAGTTAACTAGCAACTGCACTGGTCACTGACTGTGGTAAACTAACTCTGTCTGCGACTCTGCACAATCTCTCTCTATCTAATCTATCTATCTCTATTCTAATGGAGAGGACGCCAGACACGTCCTCTCCCTATCAATCTCAATGCACGAGTGAAAATGGCGGCGACGCGCGGCTCCTTTTATAGAATCCGAGTCTCGCGATAGAATCCGAGCCTCGCGAGAATCCGACAGCGTCATGATGACGTTCGGGCGCGCTCGGGTTAACCGAGCAAGGCGGGAAGATCCGAGTCGCTCGGACCCGTGGAAAAAAAAGTGAAGTTCGTGCGGGTTCGGATTCAAAGAAACCGAACCCGCTCATCTCTACTGCTGACCATGTTCAGTTTCGTCGCCCTGGTTTATTGTAGCCTGCTGGAGCACTCTCAGGTATCCCACAGGCAAAAAAAAAAACAGTACTACACACGGCAGCAGCCATTTCAGAGTGAGAGATGTTAAAAATGTGCTTGTTTCCCTTTTAAAGGACCAAAAATGAAGGTGTGATTAATGTAGAATTGTAAACACATGTAAACACGCTTCTCAAAAGCAGGTCTATTTTTTTCCAGCCTTTTTTTTACGATTCACTTTTTTTCACGGCCACCAATGCACTTTCACGGTAGAGATTTCAATTACGAATGCATAGTAAATTACCGAGTTGTATACCTAAACAGCCGCGTTTGACCGATGGTGTATTAATTCGTATTTTTTTAACTTTGACTTCCAAAAAAATACGAATGCCCTTATCACTGCCGAGATTTGAGTTTAGTAAATTCCCGAGATGACACTTTGAAGAAAAAACAAAAAAACGGTCAAAATCGGGAGCTTAGTAAATATACCCCTGTTTCTATACAGAAATAAATCTTACTGGATAGTATGTGATCACCTTACACCAATCTTATCCTACAACTTGTGACAGATATTTTCTACTGAGATGTGTTCCTATAATGACCACTGTTTCCCCCCACCTCCCTGTTTTCCACCCAAATACAACCAACAGACCTATCTGCAATTCCTACAATTTTTGATGCTGCAAAGACTGAACATTTAAGCAAAAAATAAGATTTTACTCACCGGTAAATCTATTTCTCGTAGTCCGTAGTGGATGCTGGGACTCCGTAAGGACCATAGGGATTAGCGGCTCCGCAGGAGACTGGGCACAACTAAAGAAAGCTTTAGGACTACCTGGTGTGCACTGGCTCCTCCCACTAAGACCCTCCTCCAGACCTCAGTTAGGATACTGTGCCCGGAAGAGCTGACACAATAAGGAAGGATTTTGAATCCCGGGTAAGACTCATACCAGCCACACCAATCACACCGTATAACTCGTGATACTATACCCAGTTAACAGTATGAAATATAACTGAGCCTCTCAACAGATGGCTCAACAATAACCCTTTAATTAGGCAATAACTATAAACAAGTATTGCAGACAATCCGCACTTAGGATGGGCGCCCAGCATCCACTACGACTACGAGAAATAGATTTACCGGTGAGTAAAATCTTATTTTCTCTGACGTCCTAAGTGGATGCTGGGACTCCGTAAGGACCATGGGGATTATACCAAAGCTCCCAAATGGGCGGGAGAGTGCGGATGACTCTGCAGCACCGAATGAGCAAACTCTAGGTCCTCCTCAGCCAGGGTATCAAACTTGTAGACTCTTACAAAAATGTTTTAACCCGACCAAGTAACAGCTCGGCAAAGTTGTAAAGCCGAGACCCCTCGGGCAGCCGCCCAAGAAGAGCCCACTTTCCTCGTGGAATGGGCTTTTACAGATTTAGGGTGCGGCAGTCCAGCCGCAGAATGTGCAAGTTGAATCGTGCCACAGATCCAGCGAGCAATCGTCTGCTTAGAAGCAGTAGCACCCAGCTTGTTGGGTGCATACAGGAGAAATAGCGAGTCAGTTTTCCTGACTCCAGCTGTCCTGGAAACATATACTTTTCAGGGCCCTGACTACGTCCAGTAACTTGGAATCCTCCAAGTCCCAAGTAGCCGCAGGCACCACAATAGGTTGGTTCACATGAAAAACTGATACCGCCTTAGGAAGGAATTGGGAACGAGTCCTCAATTTCGCCTTATCCATATAAAATACAGATAAGGGCTTTTGTATGACAAAGCCACCAATTCTGATACACGCCTGGCCGACGCCAAGGCCCACAGAATGACCACTTTCCACGTGAGGTATTATAGCTCCATGGATTTAAGTGGCTCAACCCAATGCGACTTCAGGAAATCCAAAACCACGTTGAGATCCCACGGTGCCACTGGAGGCACAAACGGGGGCTGACTATGCAGCACTCCCTTAACAAAAGTCTGAACTTCAGGCAGTGAAGCCAGTTCAATTTTGGAAGAAAATCGATAAAGCCGAAATCTGGACCTTAATGGAACCCAATTTTAGGCCCATAGTCACCTCTGACTGTAGGAAGTGCAGAAATCGACCTAGCTGAAATTTCTCCTTTGGGGCCTTCCTGGCCTCACAGTACGCAACATATTTCCGCCATATGCGGTGATAATGGTTTGCGTTCACTTCTTTCCTAGCTTTAATTAGCGTAGGGATAACTTCCTCCGGAATTCCCTTTTCCTTCAGGATCCGGCGTTCAACCGCCATGCCGTCAAACGCAGCCGCGGTACGTCTTGGAACAGACAGGCCCCCTGCTGCAGCAGGTCCTGTCTGAGCGGCAGAGGCCATGGGTCCTCTGAGATCATTTCTAGTGATGAGCGAGGTTCGGTTTTACTCGGTTTTACTCGGTTTTACTCGGTTCTCAAAACGGCATCTTATTGGCTATCCAAAACACGTGACATCCGTGAGCCAATAAGATGCCGTTTTGAGAACCGAGTAAAACCGAGTAAAACCGAATCCGCTCATCACTAAGATTCATTTCTTGGAGTTCTGGTTACCAAGCTCTTCTTGGCCAACCCGGAACAATGAGTATAGTTCTTACTCCTCTCCTTCTTATTATTCTCATTACCCTGGGTAAGAGAGGCAGAGAAGGGAACACATACACCGACTGGTACACCCACGGTGTTACCAGAGCGTCCACAGCTATCGCCTGAGGGTCCTTGACCTGGCGCAATATCTTTGTAACTTTTAGTTGAGGCGGGACGCCATCATGTCCACCTGTGGCCTTTCCCAACGGTGTACAATCATTTGGAAGACTTCTGGATGAAGTCCCCACTCTCGCGGGTGGAGGTCATGTCTTCTGAGAGAGTCTGCTTCTCAGTTGTCCACTCCGGGAATGAACACTGCTGACAGTGCTAACACATGATTTTCCGCCCATCGGAGAATCCTTATGGCTTCTGCCATCGCCATCCTGCTTCTTGTGCCGCCCTGTCGGTTTACATGAGCGACCGCCGTGATGTTGTCTGACTGGATCAGCACCGGCCGGTGTTGAAGCAGGGGTCTAGCCTGACTTAGAGCATTGTAAATGGCCCTTAGTTCCAGAATATTTATGTGTAGGGAAGTCTCCTGACTTTTCCATAGCCTTGGAAGTTTCTTCCCTGTGTGACTGCCCCCCAGCCTCGAAGGCTGGCATCCGTGGTCACCAGGACCCAGTCCTGTATGCCGAATCTGCGGCCCCCTAGAAGATGAGCACTCTGCAGCCACCACAACAGCGACACCCTGGCCCTTGGAGACAGGGTTATTCGCCGATGCATCTGAAGATGCGACCCGGACCACTTGTCCAACAGATCCCACTGGAAAATCCTTGCATGGGACCTGGCGAATGGAATTTCTTCGTAAGAAGCTACCATCTTTCCCATGGCTCGCGTGCATTGATGCACCAACACCTGTATACGTATTAGGAGGTCTCTGTCTAGAGACGACAACTCCTTGGACTTCTCCGGGAGAAACCCTTTTTATCCTGTTCTGTGTCCAGAACCATACCCAGGAACAGTAGACGCGTCGTAGGAACCAGCTGCGACTTTGGAATATTCAGAATCCAGCCGTGCTGTTGTAGCACTTCCCAAGATAGTGCTACTCCGACGAACAACTGCTCCCTGGACCTCGCCTTTATAAGGAGATCGTCCAAGTACGGGATAATTATTTCGGCCATTACCTTGGTAAATACCTCGGTGCCGGGGACAGTCAACGGCAACGTCTGGAATTGGTAATGACAATCCTGTACCACAATTTTGAGGTACTCCTGGTGAAGGGGGTAAATAGGGACATGCAGGTAAGCATCCTTGATGTCCAGTGATACCATGAAATTCTCCAGGCTTGCAATAATCGCCCTGAGCGATTCCATTTTGAACTTGAACCTTCGTATATAAGTGTTCAAGGCTTTCAATTTTAGAATGGGTCTCACCGAACCGTCTGGTTTCGGTACCACAACATTTTGGAATAGTAACCCCGGCCTTGTTGAAGGAGGGGTACCTTGATTTCACCTGCTGGAAGTACAGCTTGTGAATTGCCGCCACTACTACCTTTCTCCGAGGGCAGCAGGCAAGGCTGATGTGAGGTAACGGCGAGGGGGAGTCGCCTCGAACTCCAGCCTGTATCCCTGTGATACTATTTGCAGAACCTAGGGATCCACCTGTGGGCAAGCCCACTGGTCCCTGCAGTTCCCGAGACGCGCCCCTACCGCACCTGTCTCCACCTGTGGAGCCCCAGCATCATGCGGTGGACTCAGAGGAAGCGGGGGAAGATTTTTGATCCTGGGAACTGGCTGCTGGTACAGCTTTTTCCCTTGTCTCTGTGCAGAAAGGAAGCGCCTTTAACCCGCTTGCTTTTCTGAAGCCGAAAGGACTGTACCTGAAAATACGGTGCTTTCTTAGGCTGTGAGGAAACCTGAGGTAAAAAATTTTCTTCCCAGCTGTTGCTGTGGATACGAGGTCCCAGAGACCATCCCCAAACAATTCCTCACCCTTATAAGGCAAAATCTCCATGTGCCTTTTACAGGCAGCATCACCTGTCCACTGCCGGGTTTCTAATACCCTCCTGGCAGAATGGACATTGCATTAATTCTGGATGCCAGCCGGCAAATATCCCTCTGTGCATCCTTTATATATAAGACGACGTCTTTAATATGCTCTATGTTAGCAAAATATTATCCCTGTCTTAGAGTATTAATATTATCTGACAGGGTATCAGACCACGCTGCAGCAGCACTATTTATGCTGAGGCAATTGCAGGTCTCAGTATATAACCTGAGTGTGTATATACAGACTTCAGGATAGCCTCCTGCTTTTTATCAGCAGGCTCCTTCAAGGTGGCCGTATCCTAAGACGGCAGTGCCATCTTTTTTGACAAACGTGTGAGCGCCTTATCCACCCTAAGGGATATCTCCCAACGTGACCTATCCTCTGGCGGGAAAGGGTACGCCATCAGTAACTTTTTAGAAATTACCAGTTTCTTATCGGGGGAACCTACGCTTATTTACACACTTCATTCATTCATCTGATGGGGGAACAAAACACTGGCTGCTTTTTCTCCCCAAAAATAAAACCCCTTTTATGTGGTACTTGGGTTCATGTCAGAAATGCGTAACACATTTTTCATTGCCGAGATCATGTAACGGATGTTCCTAGTGGATTGTGTATATGTCTCAACCTCGTCGACACTGGAGTCAGACTCCGTGTCGACATCTGTGTCTGCCATCTGAGGTAACGGGCGTTTTTTGAGCCCCTGATGGCCTTTGAGACGCCTGGGCAGGCGCGGGCTGAGAAGCCGGCTGTCCCACAGCTGTTACGTCATCCAGCCTTTTATGTAAGGAGTTGACATTGTCGGTTAATACCTTCCACCTATCCATCCACTCTGGTGTCGGCCCCACAGGGGGCGACATCCCATTTATCGGCCTCTGCTCCGCCTCCACGTAACCTTCCTCATCCAACATGTCGACACAGCTGTACCGACACACCGCACACACACAGGGAATGCTCTGACTGAGGACAGGACCCCACAAAGTCCTTTGGGGAGACAGAGAGAGAGTATGCCAGCACACACCAGAGCGCTATATAATGCAGGGATTAACACTATAACTGAGTGATTTTTCCCCCAATAGCTGCTTGTATACACATATTGCGCCTAAATTTAGTGCCCCCCCCTCTCTTTTTAACCCTTTGAGCCTGAAAACTACAGGGGAGAGCCTGGGGAGCTGTCTTCCAGCTGCACTGTGAAGAAAAAATGGCACCAGTGTGCTGAGGGAGAAGCCCCGCCCCTTTTTCAGCAGACTTTTCTCCCGCTTTTTTATGGATTCTGGCAGGGGTAATTTATCACATATATAGCCCTGGGACTATATATTGTGATGATTTGCCAGCCAAGGTGTCTTATATTGCCCTCAGGGCGCCCCCCCCAGCGCCCTGCACCCATCAGTGACCGGAGTGTGAGGTGTACATGAGGAGCAATGGCGCACAGCTGCAGTGCTGTGCGCTACCTTGGTGAAGACCGAAGTCTTCTGCCGCCGATTTTCCGGACTCTTCATGCTTCTGGCTCTGTAAGGGGGACGGCGGCGCGGCTCCGGGAACGAACACCAAGGTCGGGTCCTGCGGTCGATCCCTCTGGAGCTAATGGTGTCCAGTAGCCTAAGAAGCCCAAACTACCACCTGTTAGGTAGGTTCGCTTCTTCTCCCCTTAGTCCCTCGCTGCAGTGAGTCTGTTGCCAGCAGATCTCACTGTAAAATAAAAAACCTAAATATACTTTCTTTCTAGGAGCTCAGGAGAGTCCCTAGTGTGCATCCAGCTCAGCCGGGCACAAGAATCTAACTGAGGTCTGGAGGAGGGTCTTAGTGGGAGGAGCCAGTGCACACCAGGTAGTCCTAAAGCTTTCTTTAGTTGTGCCCAGTCTCCTGCGGAGCCGCTAATCCCCATGGTCCTTACGGAGTCCCAGCATCCACTTAGGACGTCAGAGAAACAAATGCAGTTCTAACATAAATCTGGCAATCTAGACATATAACACAAATGTCAAACAAGACACCCTCCAGCCTTAGGAGCCCTGTAGGGTCACCTAGAGGAAACGTGAAGGACCCTGACCTGGAATCGCGGGTACGTATCCGGACACCGTACATAACAATGTCCACGTATCACTTCTGTCTCATGAGAGCCAAGGTCTATATGCAAAAAAGATCTTTGGACCCAGGGGCGCCATTCCCAAAAAGACAGGACAAGCCTTTAGGTTGCATTCAGGAAGTGGTAGTCTTTGGTCCTGTGATCAATTTCGCCAGCCTTTTATATACATCTCATGTACCACTCGTACAACACACTCATATCATGCAATCATACACTGATAACGAGACAACTTATACTTTAAAGACAGAAGGTTACTGGATTCTTGGTTCCCCGCTAGCCTGTCCCCACTGAACCCAACCATACCTCAGGAAGAGCTGAAAGAGAGTAAGAAGGTGCCAAAGCACTTGTCTTTGCTTACCCCACTGTACAGATTTATTTCAGCTGGTTCCTGGGCATCAGCGGTTGGTCTGGTCAGTGACGGCAGGAATGTAGGGGAATCCCGGATGAGCACCCAGGAAATGTAATAGGCTTACACCTCAACTATCAACGCCTTAGTAGCCCTTCTGTCTTGGAGATTCAAAGTACTGTATACAGCCGGCTGGAGAGCAAGAAGTCACACTACACAGTTGTTGTTGTAAGTATAACACTGCTCTGTCCTGTGACAGATAAAGCTTTTATTTATACCAAAAGAGAAGTGGGCTATTTACATGCCCTCCAATCACAGTGAAGTATAAAGTTAGCTAATCATATATATAACAAGTTTCAGTGACATAGAAGGTAATATTCAGAAGAGACAGTCCCAAACTATTCCTGGAGGGGTGTAGTATGGTATGCCGGCGGCTGGGCTCCCGGCGACCAGCATACCGGCGCTGGGAGCCCGACCGCCGGCATACCGACAGTGTGGCGAGCACAAATGAGCCCCTTGCGGGCTTGCTGCACTCGCCACGCTGCGGGCACGGTGGTGTGCTACGCGCGCCACGCTATTTCTTTTCTTTCCAGGGGGGTCGTGGACCCCCACGAGGGAGAATACATGTCGGTATGCTGGCTGTCGGGAATCTGGTGCCGGTATACTGTGCACCGGGATCCCGACAGTCGTCAACCTGAAGACCACCCTTCCTGGAGTCTGTCTTGTCAAAGAATGAGGCGATTGCTGAAGATCTTCTATTTCTGTAATTCTCTGTCTCCTGGCTTTGCATTCTTATCTTGTAAAGTATTTAAGGAAACCACCTGTTGTCTCACACATACAATAGAAGCAACGATCACCTTATAATATATGTAAAGAGACATAGATACAGTATTTAGAATATAGGGGGTCATTCCAAGTTGTTCGCTCATTGCCGATTTTTGCTATGCTGCGATTTGTTTCAAAATGCGCATTCGCAAGGCACGCAGGGCGCATGCGCTTAGTTATTTAACTAAAAACTTAGCAGTTTTGCTGTGGATCCTGCGGCGCTTTTCAGTCGCACTGCTGATCGGTGCATGATTGACAGGAAAGGGGCGTTTCTGGGTGGTAACTGAGCATTTTCCGGGAATGTGCTAAAAAACACAGGCGTGTCAGGGAAAACGCGGGAGTGTCTGGAGAAACGGGGGAGTGGCTGGACGAACGCAGGGCGTGTTTGTGACGTCAAACCAGGAACTAAACGGACTGAGCTGATCGCAATCTGTGAGCAGGTCTGGAGCTTTTCAGAAACTGCTAAGAATTATTTATTTGCAGTTCTGCTAATCTTTCGATCGTTATTCTGCTAAGCTAAGATACACTCCCAGAGGGCGGCGGCCTAGCGTGTGCAATGCTGCTAAATGCAGCTAGCGAGCGAACAACTCGGAATGAGGGCCATAGTGCAATATTAATACAGCAAAAGCATTTTAATCAATATTACTCTTACACGTCTTAAAGATTGAATGCCATTCATCTTCCGTCAAAGAGTCAGTAAAGTCACACTCCCATTTTAATAGAGAAGGAAATTTGATAAATACTGAAGGCTCTATCAAAAGGGAGTACCACCAGGAAATTCCACATTTACTATCAACCCGTTTCAATCTATAATAAATATAGGCAGGGAAAGATGAGATCATATGTGGGGCCAGAATGATACTAAACAGCCAATGCCTAAGTTGGAGAAATTTGAAAAAGTCTCCACGGGGAAGGGAGTATTGAGTTTGAATCTGGGTATAAGGGAGCAAGGTTCCTGAAGAGATGACCTCTGCTAGCAAGGAAATACCCTGGGATGTCCAGGATTCAAAGGAAAGATTTGGTATTATAGAGGCCACTCCTTCAAGAGAGAGGCGGGTACAGGGAAGGGGGATGTCAGGGTTTGAGCTAGCAAACTCTAGCCATGCCTTGCGTGTATTCAAAACCGATGTAACTCAAAGTAGGGGTGTAGGTCTACTGATGTGGGGAGGCACAAGCAGTCAGTCACTGGAAGGGAGAAACTAAATCCCGTTCTAAGGTTACCCACACTTTGGGATTGTCAGGGGCAAACCAAGCCCCCACCTGTGAATGAATGCTTGCAATTTGATAGTTATGTAAGTCTGGGTATTCAACTTCCCTGTCGTGCTTGGCGCGGGAAAGAGTTTTCCTCGCCAATCTGGGGTTTTTCCCTTTCCAGATATACTTTATAAAGGCAGTATGGAATTTATTTTAAAGAGATTTGGGAACCAATAAAGGTATAGTTCGAAAAGGTATAATATTTTGGGAAGTAACATCATTTTCAGAGCTGCGATTCTGCCCAGCCACGAATTATTCTACATCATCCAATCTAATGTCATCATGGGTAGCTTGTGAAGAAGAGGATTATAATTAGCCAATATTAGATTTTCTAATTTAGGAGTGATCTGGATACCGAGATATTTGAAGCTTCCATCCTGCCAGTTGTAAGGGTAATCAGAGCGTACAGTTCAAAGAAGATCGGGATCAAAATTAATAGGGAACGCTTCAGTTTTGGACCCATTCAGTCTATAATAAAAGAACGTGGAGTAGTCAGCTAGGATATTATGTAGATTAGGTAATGACGTTTCTGGGTCTACAATAGTTAACAACACATCGTCTGCGAATAAGCATATTTTATATATCTTGCCAGAAATAGACCGTCCCCTTAGCATGTCAGTTGTATGATTGTTTCGCCCAATGGTTCAATAGCTAGCGTGAAGACCAGTGGGGATAGGGGGCAGCCTTGGCAAATGCCATTTGTAATTAAGAAGGGGGAGGACAGCAGACCATTCACGAATACACTATCTGATGGAGCAGAATACAAAGACACTGTCGATGTCAAGATACGCCCAGCAAATCCAAATTTGTGCAGCACTGCGTTAAGATAGCCCTAGTGAAGTCTATCGAAAGGCCTTCTCTGCATCCCGTGACAGTAAAAGCAAAGGGTCAAAGGTCGCAGAGAAGGCCTCAACGCAGAGGCGGAACTACCGCCAGTGCAACCAGTGCGTTGCACTGGGGCCTGCCACTGTCCAGGGGCCCAAAGCATGTAATGAGTCAAACTGACTCATTACATGCCACTGTGTGCTGCGGGAAACCGCCACCCGCAGCACACAGCCGCCCAGAGAGGAGAGGAGCGCAGCGGACACGAGGGGAAGGAGGAGGAGGGAGGTGGAGGAGAGAGCCGCAGCAGCGCTGTTTTATTGGTTGAGGTGCTGCTGCTGCTGTTGTCCCTTTGCTTCACTATAGGCTGTCTTCCGCCGCTGTGAAGCGCATCCCAGCATTCACAGTGGCGGAGAACAGCCTATGGTGAAGGACTGGGACAGCAGCAGCTCCTCCACCAATAACACAGCACTGCTACGGCTCCTTCCTCCACCTTCCTCCTCCTTCTCTCCTGCCTGGGAATCGTGATCTCTGCTAGAAGCTGCACCGAGGAGCCTGAGCGAGCGGAGAGAGTAAGTATAATTCTTTCTTTCTTTCTTTCTTTCTTTCTTTCTTTCTTTCTTTCTTTCTTTCTGTGCAAAAAGGGGGACTGTCTGCCGTAATGTGTAAAAAGGGGAAATCTGCCTGCCGTAATGTGTAAAAAGGGGGAATCTGCCTGCCATAATATGTAAAAAGGGGGAATCTGCCTGCCGTAATGTGTAAAAAGGGGACGCTGTCTGCCGTAATGTGTAACAAGGGCACGCTGTCTGCCGTAATGTGTAACAAGGGCACGCTGTCTGCCGTAATGTGTAACAAGGGCGTGCTGTCTGCCGTAATGTTTAACAAGGGCACGCTGTCTGCCGTTATGTGTAAAAAGGGCACGCTGTCTGCCGTAATGTGTAAAAAGGGGACGCTGTCTGCCGTAATGTTTAAAAAGAGGATGCTGTCTGACGTTATGTGTAAAAAGGGGGACGCTGTCTGCAGTTATGTGTAAAAAGGGGGACGATGTCTGCCTTAATGTGTAAAAAGGGGACACTGTCTGCCGCCATGTGTAAAAAGGAGAATCTGTCCGCCGTAATGTGTAAAAAGGGCACACTGTCTGCCGTAATGTGTAAAAAGGGGACGCTGTCTGTCGTAATGTGTAACAAGGGCACGTTGTCTGCCGTAATGTGTAAAAAGAGGGCGCTGTCTGCCGTTATGTGTAAAAAGGGGGACGCTGTCTGCCGTAATGTGTAAAAAGAGGGCGCTGTCTGCCGTTATGTGTAAAAAGAGGGCGCTGTCTGCCGTTATGTGTAAAAAGGGGGACGCTGTCTGCAGTTATGTGTAAAAAGGGGGATGCTGTCTGCAGTTATGTGTAAAAAGGGGGACGCTGTCTGCCTTAATGTGTAAAAAGGGGACACTGTCTGCCGCCATGTGTAAAAAGGGGACACTGTCTGCCGTCATGTGTAAAAAGGGGAATCTGTCCGCCGTAAGGTGTAAAAGGGTCTCTACCTGGTGTAGTGGTGCTACTGTGCAGCGTAATTTGAATCATGGAGACTACGATGCCGTTTCTTGCACACAGTGCTAAAATGTCTAGTTACGGCACTGTTGCTAGTTATCCATTTCTCTGGCCCTGAGCAGGTCCCCCTCATCAGATCCTCTCCAGGGGTGAGGGGGTGGACTTGGATGGGATGAGGGGGGGGTGGGGTGGCAAAGCATTTTGTCTCACCTGGGCCCACCGCTCGCTAGTTCCGCCACTGCCTCAACGATATCAATGATTCTTCTGGAATTGCCTGGAGATTGTCTACCTTGAACAAAGCCCACCTGATCCTGGTGGATGAGTGAAGGGAAAAGAGGATTGATTCTATTTGCAAGCAACTTAGCATAAATTTTAACGTCTGTGTTTAGTAATGCAATAGGGCGATAATTAGCTAAAATAGTCGGGGGGTTTCTTGGTTTGGGCAATGCAACTATTCTAGCTTCTAGCATTTCTTTTGAAAAGCTACCACAGGTCGAGGCTTCATTAAACACCTGGGCCAAAATAGGGGAAAGTATATCTATAAGAGGAGTAAAATATGTTGGTATAACCATCAGGACCCGGGGCCTTGCCAGAAGGGAGGGAGTGGATAACAGTTTAAATTTTCTTCTGAGACCAAGGGCGTTCTAGGGAATGCAAGGAATCTGGGTCAATAGAGGGTAGATTCACTGCAGCCAGGAATTTGTCAATCTCTGCAGCTGAAGGCTGTGGGGTGGAGGGGTCATCGGATAGGTTGTACAGTTTGGCATAATATGTGTCAATAGCGTTTGCTATGTCTGACAGTTCTGAGACCTTAATTCCTTGCATATCAGCAATTAATCTAATGCGATCCTTTGCTTGCTTCCCTCTTAATTTCCAAATGAGAAGCCTTCCCACCCTGTCACCCTGTACATACAATTTCTGTTTCAGAATAGAAAGAGATCTATGTACCTCCTTTAAAGTTAAAACATTCCATTCCTCGCGGACCTTCAACAATTTGCAGTACAGTTTGGGGTTAGAAGGGAACTGTTTATGTCTAAGGTCCAGATCCGCCATGTGGACTTCAACGTCAGCCAGATGATCGGCCGCTTTTTTACGTAGCCTGGCAGCTGCCTGAGTGCTGGAACCTCTTACCACAGCTTTTAGGGAACACCAAAAGGTGAATAGGGAAGTGTCTTCAGGCTTGTTTGTCTCTAGGAAAAGCTTAAGGGATAGTGTAATTGTCTGCTTAGCCTCCAGATCAAATAGTAAATGATCACTGAGACGCCAAGGACTGGGAGGAACCCTAACCGAGTTGACATCCCAATATAAACATAGTGCTGCATGATCCGACCATGCAACCAGCAGAATGGAAGCCTTTGAAATCTGTTGTAGTACCCATTTATCTGAGATAGCCAGATCAATATGGGAGTAAGTGTCATGAACTGGAGAATAAAAAGTATAATCCCTGGTCGATGGGGTTTTTTTGCTCTCAAGACATCGAATAAATCATATTCACAGAGGATTCGTTTGAACGCAGAGGAAAGGTCATGAGTGGGTCGTTTACCAAACCTAATGCCACGTAATGATTTATCAAGGGACGGGTCGAGAACCATATTAAAATACCCTAGGATCATAACCAACGCTTTCCGGTAAGCTTGGAGGGAGTTACAAAATTTCTTCACGAAGGGGATCTGTTTAGTATTAGGGGCATACAGCACTGCAAGAGTCACCTGTTTATCTTCTAATTTCCCTATGAGAATGAGGTAACACCCCTCCTTATCCACCACCTGTCGTTCAAGTATGAAGTTGCAAGTATTAGAGATAAGGATAGCCACCCTTGCTGTTTTGTACGGGCCGTTAGATTGATAGCAATGTGGAAATGTGGGATTTGAAAATTTAAGGGGGGAGAGGACTGAATGAAATGGGTTTCCTGAAGGGCTACAATGTGCGCTTTATGTTTGCTAAAGTGGCGTAGCGCTAATCGCCTCTTATTGGGTGAATTTAAACCTTTGACGTTTAGGGATAATAACTTAATCACTGAAAATATTGAGTAAAATGATTTACCACCTTATAGACAGATGCTGTATCATAAACACATGAGTGTGTGTGACTATACAAGGAGAAAATCAAAAAGATAAGTAGATGCATTGGAATACTGTTTTCTAAACTGGAAGTGTATAAGAAAAATAAAAAAAAAACAGGAGGGGTAAACAACAACATAGATAGAATGTAAGGGACATAAGGGAGAGAGAAAAATATCACCATAAAGGGGATATAGTAGGACACTTCCTGGAGCGGCACATTGGGGTCGTGGGAGAGAGGCTAGTGCCTCCATCATTCCTAAGGGAACTGGGAGAACATATGGGAAATAAAAATATACAAAAAATTGAGCGCTTGAGTTCCTTTTCCGTTCGGGTAACCCGCTGCAGTCTAATGTGATGTCTGAGTCTCGGCCTGGGCCTGCTCATTTACTACTTGTCATGACTTTACGGTAACGTCCCTACATATCTTGGCTGCGCCGGACCAATACCATACGCCAATTTCACATGTTAACCTTAATAGGGTCCCTTCAGGCCCATTTGATTTGATTCCAGGGAAATGACTCAATTTGGATCCGGTAATCCACCATAATTCTGCTCAGTTATGTTTACAGTACATAACGGTTAATTCAGTTGTTGGACCTCTGGCTTCCCTGAGGGCCCTATAGTTTATTTCCCAAATTAAAATACAAAATGTATGTTTCAGCAGCTCCATATTAACAATAACAGTTTAATATATAAAAAAAATGGAGCGCTTGGATATGTGTAAGAATGCTCATACCTGTGGAATAAAATTACTTAGTGAATGTATACAGCTCTTTTCTGATTATGTTTGATAAACAACATCAAAGCACTGAAGCCGCCAGCGTTCTCTCACACGGCTAACCGTATCAGTGAAACCAAGCCGGAGCTTGAGCCACAGGAGACGGAAGCAGCTGAAGTTACAAGAAATCGCTGAAGCTGAAAGTGAAGGTAGGGATAGCAGGGAAAGACATCTTGCTCCCACAAACCAAGATTATACCGGATTATAGGAATCCTTGGGTTTACTAAAATTAAATAACTCAATCCCTTTTAAACATAATCACAAAAGAGCTGTATACATTCACTAATTAATTTTATTCCACAGGTATAAGCGTTCTTACACATATCCAAGCGCTCCATTTTTTGTATATTTTAAACTGTTATTGTTAATACGGAGCTGCTGAAACATACATAAAGTGCGGTATTATTTTGTATTTTAATATGGGAAATAAACTATAGGGCCCTCAGGGAAGCCAGAGGTCCAACAACTGAATTAACCGTTATGTACTGTAAACATAACTGAGCAGAATTATGGTGGATTACCAGATTCAAATTGAGTAATTTCCCTGGAATCAAATCAAACGGGCCTGAAGGGACCCTATTAAGGTTAACATGTGAAACTGGCATATGGTATTGGTCCAGCGCAGCCGAGATATGTAGGGATGTTACTGTAAAGTCGTGACCAGTAGTAAATGAGCAGGCCCAGGCTGAGGCTCGGACATCACATTAGACTGCAGCAGGTTACCCGAACGGAAAAGGAACTCAAGAAACAAACACCAAGTCTGTGAAGAAAGCAATAGGATTCAATTAGACTTGTTTGTTGTAGACCATTCTTGTGAAATACGCAATCCCTCTAAGTTGGTAGAAGTCCAAGTTCCAGGAAAGCAGAAGTTTTACACCCTCATCTGGAGTAAAGGCATCATGAGTGGAGCAATTTTTTCGGATCACAAGCTTTGTGGGGAAGCCCCATCTGTAGGGGATATTCGCTTTCCGTAAGACCTTAGTAACTGGGTAGAAGGATCTGCGAAGGGCCAGAGTTGCTGCAGATAGGTCGCCGAATATCTGCAGGTCACCCAGGGTAGATGTGGAGAAGTCAGACGGTCTGGCAGCCCGTAGAATGGCTTCTTCAATATGAAAATAATGAAGGCGCATTAAGGTATCTCTAGGGACGCCCGGAGGTGCGTTCCTGGCCTTTGGAATATGGTGGATGCGGTCTAATGGAAAGTCCGTAATCTGAGTCGTTTGCATCAATTTCATGAATAAATCTGTCACATATTCCTGCAGCTCCGAATTAGAGACTGACTCTGAAATTCCCAGAATTTTAATGTTGTTACATCGCTATCTGTCCTCCAAATTGCAGACTTTACTGCACAAGGATGTTACCTCCGCCTGAAGGTCTTCATGTAGTGTTATGAGACTTAACGACTACCTCCATTTTGGTTTCTATGTGATCAGTACGATGGCCGACCTCTTTTATCGCCTGTTGACAGGATTGTAACGCAGATTTAAATTCCATTGACATATCCGTCTTGAACAAGGCCAGAAGTTAATTCATCGATCCCACCATCAGGGGGGCGTGGTCTCCTAGAGATAGCGGCTGCAAGCCCGAAGCAGAGGCCAGTTCAAAAGGCGCACTCAGGGCAGATAATTGGGGTGGATGTTTATCTTGTTTGGGTGGAACTTTGAGGCACTGTGCCGGGAAGTGGTTTTAAAAAAGCTAACTGGAGGAAGGAATACCTGCAGGATCTTTCTGTCATTTAGGTATTGATGGCAGGTAATCAATAGAAGATCCTGTTCAGATCCGGTTCAGGAGAAATCAGAATCAGTCCCAAGGAGCAATGGGGGTAATTCCAAGTTGATCGCAGCAGGATTTTTTTAGCAATTGGGCAAAACCATGTGCACTGCAGGGGAGGCAGATATAACATGTGCAGAAAGAGTTAGATTTGGGTGGGTTCTTTTGTTTCTGTGCAGGGTAAATACTGGCTGCTTTATTTTTACACTGCAAATTAGATTGCAGATTGAACACACCCCACCCAAATCTAACTCTCTCTGCACATGTTACATCTGCCTCCCCTGCAGTGCACATGGTTTTGCCCAATTGCTAACAAAAATCCTGCTGCGATCAACTTGGAATTACCCCCAATATTCGGGAAACCGGTCAAAACATATCAAAGTGATGGAGGCAACCAAGCATATTGGCTGTCAGGCACCCGGTGGAGCAGGCAGCGGTGCGTGGAGGCAGAATTGGAGCTGAATGCCTGGAGCCCCCAGGATTCACCTCCGTGCTGCAGGCTCACTAGGCCACGCCCCCAAAGTATGCCTTTTTGCAGATGACAGGGTAGACACACTAGGGGGAGGTAAAACAAGTGATTGAGGATCTAGGTAGACTAGAGGAATGGTCAACCGCAAGAGAAGATGGTGCCGCTGGAGGCGCCCGGGATACCACATTGCATTGCCGAAAAGGTGAGTATACATGACTTGCTACTTAACAAAGCTATATATCGCATCAAACTGATACAATATATAGTGATAAGTAACAATTCAGTTTTTGTTTTTTACATGAATAGACCCCTGAGTGGATGTTTTTAAAAATGACATTGTTACTACTTTCATTTGTATGTGAGCATTCATAATACATTTACTTTGGTAGAAGGTGTTTTTTTGTTTTTTATTTAAATCAAACCTAGGCCCTCATTCCGCGTTGTTCGCTCGCAAGCTGCTTTTCGCCTACTGGGAGTGAATCTTAGCTTAGCAAAATTGCGAACGAGAGATTCGCAATATTGCGAAAAGATTAATCTGTGCAGTTTCTGAGTAGCTCGAGGATTACTCTTCCAGTGCGATCAGTTCAGTGCTTGTCGTTCCTGGTTTGACGTCACAAACACACCCAGCGTTCACCCAGACACTCCCCCGTTTCTCCAGCCACTCCCGCGTTTTTCCCAGAAACGGTAGCGTTTTTTCACACACTCCCATAAAACGGCCAGTTTCCGCCCAGAAACACCCACTTCCAGTCAATCACACTCCGATCACCAGAACGAAGAAAAAACCTTGTAATGCCGTGAGTAAAATACCAAACTGCTTAGCAAATTTACTTGGCGCAGTCGCAGTGCGAACATTGCGCATGCGCAATTAGCGGAAAATCGCTGCGATGCGAAGAAAATTACCGAGCGGACAACTCGGAATGAGGGCCCTAATTTGAATGCTTTTTTCACTATCAAAACATACAATATGTTGAAAATATTTTCATTTGTTTTTGACCTAGTTGTGTGTGTATATCCGTTTGTATGCTCATCCCAACCTTAACTAACATCTGTAATCTCTCTCCCGCTCTTTCTACTGGTATCTTTACTTCCCTGTTCAAGCATGCAGTGATTACTCTCATTCTGAAAAAACTAAATTCTGACCCTAATTCTCTCTCAAACTACCGTCCCATCTCTCAGCTCCCAGGCCCCTCCAAGTTATTCGAGAGACTTACCTACATTCGCCTCACACACTTATTGGACCTACTTCAGTCAGGATTTCATTCCCAACACTCCACAGAGACAGCACTGACTAAAGTAGGGAATGATCTAGTCACTGCGAAGTGTAAAGGCTCATTACTCACTTCTTATTCTTCTAGATCTCTCTGCTGCCTTTGACACTGTTGACCATTCTCTTCTCATACAATCACTTAAATCCCTAGGTCTTCAAGACACAGCCCTCTCTTGGTTCCTATCCTACCTATCTAATCGCTCCTTCAGTGTTCGCTTCTCTGAATCCACCTCCTCTTCACTACCTCTTTCAGTTTGAGTACCGCAGGGCTCAGTCTTAGGTCCTCTGCTTTTCTCAATCTATACCGCGTTTCTTGGTAAACAAATCAGCTCTTTTGGATTTCAGTATCATCTGTACGCAGATTATACTTAAATGTACCTATCCACCCAAGATTTGTCACCATCTGTATTGGTCCGTGTCACTGAATGCCTTTCTGCCATTTCATCTTGGATGTCATCTCGCCACCTCAAACTTAATATTTCCAAAACAGTGTTAATTGTATTTCCAACGACCAATAGTAGTTACCAACCTGATAGCTCTATCACTGTTGAGCACTCAACAATCAATACTACCCCACAAGCTCGCTGTTTAGGTGTCATGCTTGACTCAGAACTGTCCTTTGCTCTCCATATTCAATCTGTCTCAAAATCATGTTATATGCATCTAAAAAACATATCCAAAATATGACCATACTTTACACAAGACACTGCAAAAACTCTAATCCATGCTCTCATTATCTTCCGCATTGATTATTGCAATAGTCTTCTTACTGGTCTTACCAAAGGGAGACTCTCACCACTACAATCCATTCTGAATGTAGCTGTGAGGCTAATCTTCCTCACTAGACGTTCATCGCCTACCTGCATTCTACCGTATTCAATATAAAATACTTGCACACAAGGCCATTAACCAAACTACACCTATATACATCTCTTCGGTTATCGCAAAAAATCTCCCAACTCGACCTCTCCACTCTTCACAAGATCTACGTCTCTCATCCACACTCACCCATGTACGACTGTAGGACTTTCTTCGGACTGCACCCACTCTGTGGAATGCCTTACCACAGACAATAAGACTCTCCACTAGTCTCCAAACCTTCAAGAGTTCCCTGAAAACTCACCACTTCAGGCTAGCTTATCACATTCCATAACTGCTCACTCAACCTTCATAAGCTATTCTACTAATTACCTCCCCACTGTACAGTCCATACATATCCTCCACATATTTTCATTTCTTCACTTTCCCTTCCTTCTGTCCCTGGTTTATCATTGCTGTATGACCATATCATACAGCCCACCTAGAACCTTTGCAATCCGGTGGACAACTATGAAATAGATAGCACCTATCCTTGTGTATCAATGCCTATTTCCCTATACTGTATATTGTAAACTTGCAAGCAGGGCCTTCCTACCTCTATGACTGTTTGTTATTACCCAGTTTTGTTTTATCATTGTGTCCAACTGTAAAGTGCAGTGGAATTTGCTGTGCTATTTAATATACTGTTAATAAATATTAAATAAATACCTGACATTATATTTTGAACACAACTCAAGCAGAGGCTGAACAGGCCTTTCCATGCAGCCTGTTCAATGGTATGGATGTTCTGACGTGATATAGATTAAATTCTCATTAATATGTAGAATGTCTGTTACTTTGAAATAAAATATAGAAAAGCGCATTTCTTTTTTCCCCACTGTGTAGGCAGAATGGAGAAATGACATCCTCTTGCTTCAAGCTCAATAATTCTACACTTAATGTGTGCGGAACAAATGCTTTTTGTCCAACTTGTGATTATATGGTAAGCAGCATGATGTCTTAGTGCCTCCTTTTTCTGAAATAGCTTGTTGCAAAATCTTTGTCCTTTCCCCATGGTTAGAGTAATTGCACATTGTGATTAATTGATGAGTAACTCAGAACCATTCATTTTCTGTGAAATATTCCCATGCTTCAGAATTTCCATGTGAAAAGAATAACATTGTCCTTGTGTCCTTTTGTCTTAAAGTTCCAATGTAACAAGAAATAAAAGAAGTGAAATGATGATCTATCGTTTCTTATGTATAAGAATAGTATTTTAATATTTAAAGCCATTTAGGAAGGACATGGAAAGTATTTGTCTACCTGACACAGAAATGTGTAATCTAAAAGTGACTGTATATTCGGTCAGCTACAATATCTGGTTTTCATATCCTCTAAATGAGCAGCTTGACACCTGCAAGGAAAGATTTTGTGCAGAGAACACATTGTATGTCTTGGAAATTACATTTACTGAATTATATGTTGCTAATGGCAGGAACAGACATTCTGGGAATACATCTAATGTAAAATGAAAAAAGCACAGGGAAATTGCTGCATTTTAAATGATGTAACTGAAACTAATAGTATAAAATATACCATGTATTTGCTTTTGCATTTTTTGAGACTCACAACCAGTTATGGTCAGAATCTGTGGCCGCTTTTCCATTCTAAGCAGTAGACGGTTACTATCTTATGTTAATTCCAGTATCTGGCCATCTATCCAAGTTATCCATTCATCTTCATGTGGAAGGCCACGCCACCCACTATAACTCCATCCGCAGCTGTCACCATTAGTATTAGGACTTACATTCACCTCATGCTGGATGATAAATGATCCATCAGAAACCGGTGCCCCAGCCTACTTCCATGCACTCCAGGCTGCCCCCCGTGCCTAATTTTATTATTTTCATTGATTGGTTATAAGCCCTCATATGATGATTAGAAAATGTTTTATAATACAAAAGCCATGAACGATTACATTTCTTCTTTTTTTTTATTAATATGAATATTTACAAAGTAGGGCAGTCCTACCCTTTTACACTCCACTCAGGAACCCGTATGGTACAGTAGAGTGGAAATATTTTGCAGGTACTGGTACATTTTAGTACTAAAACATACATCTAAGTGCCGCCCCTACAACAAGTGCCGCCCATAGGCACGTGCCTCACCTGCCTAATGGGAAATTCACCACTGCTCCATACAATTATGAAAGTTGGGCTTTATCCCCACAATACTCCAACGCTGCCATGAGATGGATCTGTTCATGCGTCCTGACAGAAAACACCCAGTCCCCCTAAATTGCACATTTTACACAAAAAGAGATACGTCAATGGACAGAGCAATCAGTCCTCACTTTCAATCTCTGTGTATGCATGGCAAGGTAAGGTCAAGTTCATATACATTTCCTGCAGACAGAAAAGCAATCCCAGTGTGCAAGTTGCTCTTTACTATCTTTTGCACAGCTGCTGGTACCAAATATCAGTGGGGAGGAGTACCATGAAAAAAACTTTCACATGGGCGCTCTCATTTCTTATACCACCCCTCGGCCACAGATCACTACATTTTTCCAATCAACCTCTTCAAGATCAGAGATAGTTTATGCATCTGAGATGAGACCCATTTTCATGGCTTTACGCTGCGTTGGTTTCACTGGGAATTACTCTGTAATATCTCAGTCTAACCAAGCACATTTTATATTGGTTTCTGGGGGCATACAGAGGTTACATTTGATAATGTATTGAAATAGCATTTTACTCATACAAATGATTATTACAAAAATAACTGCTAGAATTCTTCCCATAGTTACTCTTATATAGTTAGGGAAATCCAAGAAAATAGTATTTGTCTATTCTCTAGAACAGTGGTTCCCAAACTCGGTCCACAAGGGGCACTAACAGGTGCAGATAATTAGGTTGGCAGTGAAAAGGTCAATAGTGTCTATGTCGACCCCAAAAAGTTGACATGAACAAACGGACGACACAGAAAAAGGTCGACATGAGTTTTTTAAATGTTTTTTGGTGTCGTTTACTTTGTCTAACCACATGGAACCCCAATTAGTGCACCGCATCCCATCGCATGGCGAGCGAGCTTCGGGAAAGGTTACTATTCCCAATCGCAGTCCATGTAGATAGTAAAGTATGAAAAAGTTGAAACCATTATTAAAAAACTCATGTCGACCATATGCTGTTAACATTTTGACCGTGTCAATCTAATGCATGTCAACCATTAATGGTTGACCTAATGACTGTCGGCCTAAAGACAATGGAAACCACTGCTCTTAAACATACAGTAGATATACATTAAAAAAAAATCTACTTTATTCAAGATATAGGGTGGCTAGTATTTTTCATTCCTTTTTAACTTTTTTCACAAAATAAGAAAAAAGCACACTGCCATCATTTTCCCCATGACTACTTTGTACTTTTATATATTAAGAGCACGGCTAGAAATTGTCTCTGAAATTTAATTCTACACCAAACAATTAAAGTCTCAGGGTACTTACATACTTGGATTTAGCAACTACTGTACCTTATAAGCAGTGTGTTCAAGATGCATTGACCATGTTTCTGCCACTTGGAAATCACCTAGTCACCTGGCTGGGTGCTGTCGAGATTCCGGCACCAGTATGCAGAGCGCGAGGATCCCGACAGCCAGGATATCGAGTGCCTCCCCACCTAGCTATCGTTAATTGCAATGGTAACCTTGCCTCCCCAATTCTTAAACACACACTCTAAATCAGGGGTGGGCAGTAATTTCTGTTGGAGGGTCACTTTGTAGGTTTTGGTGAACTACATAGGACAGCATACAAGGTATTTTGTGTTTTGTAATGCCTAGTGTGGGGGGTTCCTGTTTCCTTCATTGTGTATGCACTCAGCCACTGCACATTAGAGGTACTATAGCTGCTTGTGTAAAGCCAGATCCCTCAATATCTAGGGGTACCTTTACTGAAGGTCAATTGTAATCTCTTTTTAAATCAATGTGTTTCAGGGGCTAATTCACAGATTTACTAACATCTAAAAATTTATATAAAAAATCATCTGTTAATTCATTTGCATTTTAGCGCCTGAAACACAACACATTTGATCGATTTAAAATCAATTAAAATTTATTTAAATTGACCTTCAGTAATTTACCCCATAAACTTTGTTATATAGTAGCTCCTAATAAAGTATCTCAATTGCTTTGCAGTTGTCTCTTTTCCTCACATTTTAGTCTACTGTTCAGGTACTTTAAACTGACAAACTGATCTCATATGTTCAGTTAATCTCATCTAGTAATGATTCTTTCTTTGGGCACAATAGATCCAGATAACTGTTGTGGTAGGACATCAGTTGGGAGACCTAGGAAAGGATGCAGGGTATGTCTATCCTCTGTACTTGTCAGTGTGTGTGTGTGTGTGTATGTATGTATGTATGTAATTCTACTGTCCTCTAGAAGGACGGCCATATGTTCGCACTGTTATAGCTTACTATCTTGATATTCTCTGTCTCGAATTGCTATATTTTAATTTTTTGTAATGTGAGAGATTGGAATAAAAATATTTTGAAGATAAGTTTTACTTTAAAGTCCATATTGGGTGCCTTCTTTTCTAAAATCTATCTATCTATCTATCTATCTATCTATCTATCTATCACTTTTCTTATAGCTCCACCCCCAGACCCAGAGTTTCTGAACCTGTCTTTCCAGAAAAATAGTACTGGTTACCTTATTGTAAGTTTGTGTAAGGGGTCATTTGTTAGAGAAGCTATGGATGTAATCTCATAGAAAAGATAAATTGCAAAAGATCATCCACCCCAGTATATTTCATGTTATTCAGCAATTACTGTTCTTTATTCCTCCAAAACCTGTATGAAATTCTCAGCTGCTGTATCCCCACCATTGTGCTGGGGAGTGGAAGGAGCAGTATCCGTTCCACTATTTTTATAGGCTTGCATTTCCTAACTTTGTATAGTGTTTTTTTGTTGGTCACAGCTGTACCAAGTAACATACTGGTTTAAAGTGAAGAACATGTATTAGAGCAGTAGTATTTAAACATTTTCCAATAAATGCAACTAAAGCATGAAAGATTGTGGAAGATTACAATAGATCTTGACGCAGATCCAAGCCCAGATGATGTAAAGACGGCCATGTGCACCAGTGACGTGTGGTGAGTTCAATGGCTGGGGAGGCACTGGCTTCTCCAGAACATCCCCATCAACCTGTGTGTCACGCCTCCGGTGGGAGACTACAGCAGGCATTGACGCTGCTGAAGCTGCTACCTAAAAGGATGAGGAGGAGGAGAGCGCCGGCCTCCGCTGCACAATGCACTCCCAGCCATAGGCGTGCGCAGCTAAATTTATTAGGGGGTGCAACGCAGGACGGGTGTACCAAGCACCACCCAGGGGCGTGTCTATCACTATTTTACATTCCTCAGTAAAATCACATGGCTTAATCAAATTTCTCCCTAGTTCCTAATAATAAAGTAGATATAATACACCCCAGAGAAATAAAATGAAACATAATGGTGCAACCACCGGCCAGTACTGACTGTCCGCTATGGATAACCCTGAGTTCTAGCTGCTGCTGCACCCTATCGCTGCTTACACTTACAGGACCTATCCCTGACCCAGTGGTGGAATTAGAGCAGGCCTGGCCAACCTGTGGCTCTCCAGCTGTTGTAAAACTACAAGTCCCATCATGCTTTGCCACAGTTTTGCTATTAGGGAATGCTAAAACTGTGGCAGGGCATGCTGGGATGTGTAGTTTCACAACAGCTGGAGAGCCACAGGTTGGCCAGGCCTACACCCTGATTTTGAGCTGGCCACTCTGAAAACTATAGGATATTTAGGGAGCCAAACATTTGAGTTTTAATATAACACAAGTAAAGAGTAAAATTTACACATGTGCTATCAGAGCCACATTTGCCTCTTCCTATACCATCAGACCCCTCCTCTGCAGGACACCAGCATTTGTCACACATGTACCCATGCTTACCAGCTACTGACAGTAGTGCCCCTTGTTCACATTATGCCACACGGTAGGAGCCAAAATTTACATTAAGCCACACGGCATGAGCCAAAATTCACATTACGTCACACGGTATGATCCAAAATTAACATTACGCCACACTGTATGAGCCGAAATTCACATTATGCCACATGGTATGAGCCGAAATTCATATTACGCCACACAGTATGAGCCAAAATTCACAATACGCCACACTGTATGAGCCGAAATTCACATTATGCCACATGGTATGAGCCGAAATTCACATTATGCCACATGGTATGAGCCAAAATTCACATTACGCCACACGGTATGAGCCAAAATTTACATTACGCCACATGGTATGAGCCAAAAATCACATTACGCCGCACGGTATGAGCCAAAATTCACATTACGCCACACGGTATGATCCAAAATTAACATTACGCCATACTGTATGAGCCGAAATTCACATTATGCCACACGGTATGAGACGAAATTCACATTATGCCACATGGTATGAGGTTCACCAACACCTGGCCACTGCTGCTCAATCCACTTCACGGCTGCAGGCCAGCTGAGGATGCTGAAAATGAAGACCACAGAGCCATGCCAGGTCCTGACTGTTACTGCCGGCAACAGTCCACCACTGAGATCAATCATAGCTGCATGGGGGAGGGCTGTCAGCAGCAGCCTTGTCCATGTAGCTGCAAAAAAATAAATAACAATCAACTGAACGACCTGGGGACACATACCTAAGTGCACCCCCCCCCCTCCCCTCCGCCGAATCTGCTACTGTCTCCAGTACACACAGCATACTGTAGATTATATTATGCACAGTCCCCCCATAACGCACCCATACTATATTACATTATACACAGCCCCCTTACCATAGCACATATGTTTGTTTACATTATTCACAGCCTCCCTCTCCACATTGCACACCCATACTATATTACATTATACACAGCCCCCCCTTACCATAGCACACATGTTTGTTTACATTATTCACAGCCTCCCCCTCCGCATTGCACTCCCATACTATATTTCATTAAACACAGCCCCTCTCCCCATAGCACACACATACTGCATTACATTATAGACAGCCTCCCCTCCCCATAGCACATCCATAGTATATTATAATATATCCAGCCCCCCTCCCCCATAGCACACCCACACCCATAGTATATTACATTGTACACAAGCCCCCTCCCCCATAGCACATCCCTGCAACATTATACACAGCCCCTCCCCCATAGCACACCCATGCAACATTATGCACAGCCTCCCTCCCCCATAGCACACCCACAGTATATTACATTGTACACAAGCAACGAGAAAATAGGAAAGTGGCTCAAGTGGCGCAATGCAGCTAGTGGTACCTAATGGTTCAAAATAAATGTCACCACATTTATAAAACAAGAATAAACACAAAACTGGTGAACCGTCTTAGTACATACAGCGCAAGCAGAAAAAAGAAAAATATTACGTTCCTGATTGGTTGTGTCGACTCAGATATCTCTGTCTGGATTTCCGTATATGTTGAATCCAACTCGTAAGTATAAAACAGAAAAAACAAGAGAACAGACCAATGTGTAGTATTTCACAACAACAACTCAAACAGAAATGTCTTTGGGTAGGTAGAATTTAGATGTCCAGATCCAGCGTACCCCACTCACTCAGTGAAAGGTGGATACAAGCATATAAAGGTATCTTTATATCGTCAAAATGCCGTGTAAATTCACCCTTGGAGTGCGTTGAGAAGACCGATAGGAAAGGTGGAACACATCAATTTATAGAGCGTACCCGATAACTCACAGGGCAAAGGGAGATGTAACACATATAAAGGTTTCTTTCAAATGAGGTGCTTCAATTACACACAGCGTACCCCAACTCACTCTTGACGATGAAAAACAATTCCTATCAAGGTATCTTTTATTCGGTTTTCTTGAAGGTATGTTCTTTACACTACCTATTTACCAGGCTTTACATATTTGATAAATACGCTGTCTTATATAGTGTAAGTCTAGCATCAATTGTGTCTTCTATATTAATATTTAAAAAGGAGACGTATTCATTAGATTGTGGTATAAATTGATACCTACTACACATTGGTTTTTCCCTTTTTGTTTTATTTTTCTGGTGAAACCATGAGGATACGTGATTTAACATATTAAGAACATACCTTCAAGAAAACCGAATAAAAGATACCTTGATAGGAATTGTTTTTCATCGTCAAGAGTGAGTTGGGGTACGCTGTGTGTAATTGAAGCACCTCATTTGAAAGAAACCTTTATATGTGTTACATCTCCCTTTGCCCTGTGAGTTATCGGGTACGCTCTATAAATTGATGTGTTCCACCTTTCCTATCGGTCTTCTCAACGCACTCCAAGGGTGAATTTACACGGCATTTTGACGATATAAAGATACCTTTATATGCTTGTATCCACCTTTCACTGAGTGAGTGGGGTACGCTGGATCTGGATATCTAAATTCTACCTACCCAAAGACATTTCTGTTTGAGTTGTTGTTGTGAAATACTACACATTGGTCTGTTCTCTTGTTTTTTCTGTTTTATACTTACGAGTTGGATTCAACATATACGGAAATCCAGACAGAGATATCTGAGTCGACACAACCAATCAGGAACGTAATATTTTTCTTTTTTCTGCTTGCGCTGTATGTACTAAGACGGTTCACCAGTATTGTACACAAGCACCCCCTCCCCCATAGCACACCCATGCTATAGTACATTATAAACAGCCCCCCCCCCCAAAAAAAAAAAAAAAGCACACTATAATATATACAGCCCTCCCCACATCCATAATATATTGAATTGTACAGAAGACCCTCCCCCACAGGACACCCATGCTACATTATACACAGTGCCCCCCTCCCTCCTCCATAGTACCCCCCAGTAACCACAGCCCCTACCTGGCATTTTAGTGTAGTCCTGTAAAGAGCAGGAAGCCAGCCCAGGACAGAGACAGCCAGGAAGTGTATGCAGCCGAGGAGCAGGAAGACAGGGGAGGGCTGACACACGCAGCCCACTCTAAGCATGGTGGGAGGGGCCAGCCAGACACTGTTAAGGAGAGCTCTCTGACTGCCGGGTTCTCTGCTTCACTATACAGGCGGCTCAGCATGGACTCAATCTGCACACAGGAGGAGAGAGGATTCAGGGGGAATGAAGAGAGGTGAGCCTTGTTTTGCTGCCTCCAAAGGGTGATTGGACAGCGGATCCAGCACTGGATCTGCTGTCCAATCACATGTGCCTTGCTGGCAGGGGAAGCCTGTAGCTGTCAACGAGGCACATGTAGATGTGCCGCTATGACAAATTTTTTCAATGGGCATTTACTCCCCAGTGCTTAGCCCCGCTCCCCTCTCTATCCCCATTACCATTGTCAGCGGGAGGCACTGCTATCAGTGCCTCCCAAACTGCTTTAACACCTTAAAATGATTAGAATAATGTAAAGAAGATACTTATGACACATAATATGTGTCATAAGTATCTTCTTTGTATTACTGTAATCATTCATGACAGGGGAGGCACTGCCTTCCCTGACTGCACGTCCCTGATGTGCACTATTGGTTTAAGTGTGGAGCAACATGTGTACTCTATTTTACCTGGTAAGACATCAGCTAAAGGCAAGTGGCCACCACTACAGGCAACATACAAAGATAGAGGTCTTATAAGTTAAATAAATTGTATAACAAAAGATTAAGTGAATGCAGCAGTATGCGTGACTACATAGACAAAATAATGTCTGATTCTTGACAAAGTCGAAAAATATTGTAATGCATACCCCATGTACTAACCCCACACACATGCCCGCTGCGCGTGCACTTATTCCGCTGTGAGGGCGCATATCCGCAATCTGCGTAAAGTAGCTCCCCACGGCCATGCGCCTTAGCGCGTGGTATGCGCATTTACGGTAGAGTTTGTGAACGCATAGAGGGTTATTAGAACATTACATATTTAACCCAAATAGTGTACATTTTAGATATAGCTCCCTTGTACCACATCAGCAAGTATCAACAGTTTAAATGATTCCAGAACAAAGGGATTCACCTTTGCTGGATAAGAGGGGACAGACTAAGGCTATAAGGTGATGTTTGGTATCCAGCTGTAGGGTATTTTAAGGGAAACATTCTGGTGTTGGTTTGAGGAAGATTGCATGTTCCTGAGGATAGTGAGATGCAGAAGTGGAATATAGATATGAACTGTGTTTACTGTATGTTATGTATGTGGAGGGAAAGAGAATGAAAATCAGTCACACATAAATTAAATCTCCCAGAGACTAGAATACAATGGCCTTATTTACACTAAGCTTTGAGATTCTATGAAGAGGGCAAACACCTTTGTTTACTAAGATGGCCAGGTTTCTATTTAGAACAATGAGTGCTGAGTTGTCATTGTCTCACCTGAAAGGAAGGGACAAACAGGTTGACAATGCCCTGGAGCCGAGGCTGTTTGGAAGATCAGAAACAATAGCTAACCACAACACAAAACCAGACAGATAGGAATTTAAAATATTAACATTCCTAGTCTAAAACCCATGGAGATAAAGGTGTTCATTTATATATATATAGATGAATAAATATATAATTCCTA